>NC_138982.1:17322883-17922883 GCF_964341445.2 Mesoplodon mirus
GAGTACTGGAGGCTGTAAACTCACTGCCTATTCAGTGTTATTTTGAAATTCTGGTGTTCTTCTCCAACCTGTCTACTGCAGAAAAATTTCAGAGACTTGCCACAGTTGATCCATGCATTCTGTCTGGGTTTCATAGTTGCATTCAATGGGAAAAGGTGAAATGTGCTTATTGCATGTCATCCAGAAGCAGAACCCCATTTTATTCTTTATAATTTCATACTCCTTGAAAAAATTATCTCACAGTTATATTTATTTTATAATTATCACAAACATTTTTATTTCATATTCTGTGTCTGGTAATTCCAATACATAAAGTCTTTCCCTGTTTATTATCGTTACTATTGCTTCTCTGTTGTGACTTGTCAAGTTTTTCAATTCTATGGAATTCTATTTGTTAGAAATTCTTTGAGAACTGGGTTAAAAGTAGACGCTTTCTCAGAGGATTTCTCTTAGTTTCTAGAAGTTGAGTGCATTACCAATTTGAGGTCACATAAAGTTAAAATTTTGACTTGAATTTGTTCAGATCATATAAGTAGTATGAATTCTAACTCCAAATTGATGTAAGGTTAGGCTTGTGGTTACAGTATTTTAGAGCCAGACCTATTTGTTTTTTTCAGTGCTGAGATTCAAGATAATCCATTTGTCTTGAAGTTGAGGGAAGGAGGTTTGTTGGGTATGTCTCCTTTCAGACACCTCCACTTGATGAAGATGCCCAGAGATTTGTTTCCAGTCCTTAATGCCCTCGAGGCTATGGAAAGCAAAGTTCAGTTTTTCCACTTCTTCAAAAGTCGCCTGTGGTAATTAACTCTCAAGATTCCTGCCTTCAGATGGATTTTGGGTTGAGTATTTCTTACTTTCCTGTAAGTATATATCCATATTTAAAAATGTTTATTTTAATTTATCTGGTATTCTAGTTGTTTTCATTGAGTCTGTCTGAGGAACTAAGTCACCATATAATTGGAAATGGAAGTTTCTACATGTTCATTTTAATGGTGATCTCTTTTCATATTTCTGGAATAAATATTCAGTTGGTTATATTTGTGCATCTAAATGGTAAAGAACTTTTTTTACTTTTTAAAATTTTCTTGTCTAGTTACACTCAAGGAAAACAATTTTGACAGTATTGCTTTCCTTGTATTTTTTTTAATCCTAATATACAAATGTTATCCTAGTGTCTAACTGAGAATTCTATTATTTTAAAATTGCTATAACTTATAAAACTAAGCATGCTCTTACCATATGATCCATCATTCGAACTCCTTGGTATTTACCCAAGGGAGGTGAAAACTTATATCTACACAAATGGCTGTTTATAGGAGCTTATTTCATAATTGCTAAAACTTGGAAACAGCCAAGATGTCCTTCAGTAAATGAATGGATAAATAAACTGGTATATCCAGATAATGGGATATTATTTAGCATTACAAAGAAATGAGTTATCAAGTCATGAAAAGATATGGAGGAACCTTGAATGCATATTGCTACGTGAAAGAAGCCAATCTGAAAAGGCTTCATATTGAATGATTCCAACTATATGAAATTCTGGAAAAGGCAAAATGATAGAGACAGTAAAAACATTAATAGTTGCCAGGGGTTAGGTGAGAGGGAAGGATGCATAGGCAGAGCACAGAATATTTTTAAGGCAGTGAAACTACTCTGTATGATACTATAACAGTGGGTACATGTCATTATGCATTTATCCAAACCCACAGAATATAAAACGTGAAGAGTGAGACGTCATGTAAATTACGGACTTTAGGTGATAATGATGTGTCATTTTAGGGTGACCAGTTGTAACAAACGTACCATGCTGTAGGGGATGTCGATAAGGGGCAAGGTTATGCATGTGTGGGGGCAGGAGGTATATGGAAAAACTCTATCTTCCGCTCAGTTTTGCTGTGAACCTAAAAGTGCTCTAAAAAATAAAGTCTATTAAAAATGAAAAAAAGCACATACACAGAAAAATCTGTTACAACCACACTATGTCAGATGCTATCCTCAACCAATTGTTGAATAAGAAAGCACAAGTCATTTACCATATCAGTATCTTTAAACCTAATGTTAGATGTCAAGAACAAAGTTGGAAAGAAAAAACCTTGCTTATCTTATTGTATAATAATTCATTCCATCAAGAAGTATAGCCTATGCTCCAATTAGTAGCTGGAGACTATATAGATTGTGTTATTGTTTCTCAGATTAAATTATAAGCTCATATTATTTGTCGAATTGCAGAAGAGTACAGAACAAACTTGTTTGCCATTTTATGCTAAGTACCTGATACTTCTTATAATAGGAATTATTAATTTTTCATAGCTCTGTAAAGCTATTATTTCAGCTATAAAGCTGTTATAAATAAAAGGATGTCTTTTTAAGACTATTTTCTTAGATTTATTTGTAACCTATTTTAGTTTTCATTATATGTTCTTTCCATTTTAAATTCCTTAGTTATTAATAGAAAATTATTTCTTAGTAATTAGGAAAGACTGAAGAGGGAGTTTCTGACTTAAAATATCCAGAAAACTCCAATCAGTTTTAACATATGACATGCTTATGAATAGTTTATTAGAATTTTCAACATATTGGCACTCTTCCTTTTCACTTATATTTGTTTATATTACTCATTAAAAATCTCCTAATTTTGATAACTTGAAGGCACTTAACTGTGGAAATGCCTGAAAAATCTAGAGGTGTAAGCTATCCTATAAAACATGATTTGTACTGATTGAACATATATGTATAATAAAGTAAAATGTAAAGTAGCAACATTTCTCAAATTATATATGTGTATTATATATAATATATATATTATATATTTTTATATTATATATCTCATAAATATACCATAATTTGATAGAAATTATTCAATGAAAATTATAATTAAATATAAATATTATGCCCTAACATACTATAAATGTAACAATATATTAACATTTAACTACCAGTATATATAAAAGCTAAAGGGATATTGAAAACTGATTAATTTATTGAAACTTTAGTTTGAAAAAGCTAATGAAGTTAAGATTTCAGTCCCATTTTTGTGATAGAAGGACTTACAATTTTAGTGACACATATTAGTTTATGTACCATAAAATTTATACCATATTAACAATTGCAAGTTATGAATTATGATTATTATAATGTTGAATAACTAGTAAGGTTATTCTGAGTTTATTAATGACAATTATTTGTAACATATTATTGTCTTTTCTTACTATATAGCACTATCAATCTTATTTCTGAACTACTTTAAGCTAAATATGGAAATTTGAGAGTAAGCTAATAAGACACTCACAAGCCCTAGAGGTCTAACATTTTAAGCATATATAATTAAGAAAAGGTAGCATAACCTCAGAGTTTAGGGATTTAGTAGTGTATGTCATTTTTTTTACCTTACTATGAAAAGTGACTTTAAACTCACAGAGGGTTTTGGTCAAAAGCACTAGAGTTTGACCTAATGAGTGTTAAAATGATTCCTTTACTTAACTGCACCACTTATTCCAAAAGTGGTACAAGTATTAAAGAAAAAAGAAAGGGCTTATGTTTTAGTTAATGACTGTGAATTCAGTCTTTGCCAAGAAAAATTAAATGCTTGTGAAAGATTGAGGAGAATGTATGGGAAGTGATAAACTTTTCCATAGTGTTGTCATAATTAGCTTATATATAATTGCCTAGACACTTTCTAAATTTCTTCTTTGTTAAAAGAATCGAATTTCATCTAGGATAATATGCCCTTGATAATATGTTTAATTTTTTTTAAAATTACAAGTGCTTTGATTTCATTAATTAATTAATTTATTTATTTTTGCTGTGTTGGGTCTTCGTTTCTGTACGAGGGCTTTCTCTAGTTGTGGCAAGCAGGGGCCACTCTTCATCGCGGTGCGCGGGCCTCTGACTATCGCGGCCTCTCTTGTTGCGGAGCACAGGCTCCAGACGCACAGGCTCAGTAGTTGTGGCTCACAGGCCTAGTTGCTCCGTGGCATGTGGGATCCTCCCAGACCAGGGCTCGAACCCGTGTCCCCTACATTAGCAGGCAGATTCTCAACCACTGCGCCACCAGAGAAGCTCAATATATTTAATTTTTTTTTTTTTAAGACCTGAAAATTCATATCTTTTTTTTATTGGAGTATATTTGCTTTACAATGTTGTATTAGTTTCTGCTGTACAATGAAGTGAATCGGCTATATAATATATTTAATTTTTATCATAAAAATCAGAAAGTAGAGTTTATATACTCAAACTTAATTTGAGTGTAAAGCACAATGTATCTGCTTTGAGAGTACAGAACATTATACCAGATGTTTGAGAGATTTTTTTGGTAATAGAAAAAGTGTTATTCATTTACAGTATTTTCTCCATTTTCAGTAATTTGATCTCTGAAAAATGTCTTATGGACCAGTTGAAGCACAAATTGAACCAAAGACTCATCTAATAGGTTTTTAATCTTTTGATTTTCAAACAATAAAAAGAGAAAATGGGCTTGATAATCTTTGCAAGTGTCTCCCTTGTCATGGTGAAATACTGTAGTAGTAAATTAATCCCATCTGCCTATCTTAGAACATGTTTTACAATTATTGTCTGAATCAGCTGCATATGTATAAGCAGCTTTTCTTATCCGAAGGAGGGGGCTTCTCTCTACCTAACATAAGCAGAAACATTTAAGTAGATGCGTATTTCATTCATACCGTATATTGTGTACGCTGCAGAGAGATTTTTTAAAAATTTCAAGCTATAGAGAATTGGTACATCTTAACTGTATACTATAATCTGAATATTATAAACTATAAATTATAAGGTAGTACCATTTATATTTATCACTTTTTTTTTTTTTTTTTTTTTTTTTTTTTTTTGCGGTACGCGGGCCTCTCACTGTTGTGGCCTCTCCCGTTGCGGAGCACAGGCTCCGGATGCGCAGGCTCAGCGGCCATGGCTCACGGGCCCAGCCGCTCCGCGGCATATGGGATCCTCCCGGACCGGGGCACGAACCCGTATCCCCTGCATCGGCAGGCGGACTCTCAACCACTGCGCCACCAGGGAGGCCCTATATTTATCACTTTTGATCTGCTTCATTTTCTGTTTTTTTTTCCATTTAAGTTATCATATACATTTGTAATATGGTGCCCAAATCACCAAACAGCTTTTTTTTTTAACCTGGTTTCATTTTTCTTCATTGAAAATTTTGCTCCATCAAGAGATTGTAAATGATCCCTTCATTGTTCAAGATGTTAATTCACTGCATCAGTTTATAATCCAAAATCTTCTGAAGATTCAGACAGGTGGATCTTTATCAATTTTCTTCCAACAGAAATTGTTTTCAATATGACTAAGCATTTGCATCCTGAGAGTTAGTTTGCTGTTCAGCCTCATTTTTGTTTATTTTACATAAAATCATTCCTTTTATCTCCTCTAACTATTATCACCTCATCAAATATTATCCTCACAGATGCAATAACGGAACTAAATGTCTTTTATCTCTACTTCTAGGAAGTTCCTCTAGGTCCTAAGAGATTTCTTCAGGCCAATTAAGAAAAGTTTCAGTTTCTATCCTGCCTCTTCTGGAGCAGTATTTTTTCCTACATGATTCCTTCTGAATCCCTTATGGAATTGCCTTCCAAGTATCTCCCCCCAACTTTTATTTCTTTTTTGCTTCCTGGAATTTAATTACTAAAATTGAACTGTAAAAGATATAAAGGTTAGGGAGAATATGAAGTGAACACAAAATGTGTTTCTCCTCTTAGCAGATATTCCTAAGTTGTACAAATTTTCCTCAGTCTCTGACTTATAAGCACCTAGAGCACACTGAAAATCAGCTTGCTGCATTTATCCCAAAGTTCCACATCTTTGACTCCTCACCCTCTCTAGAGCACTTGATATTTTCTTCATTAGAATGAAAAGAGTTGAGGAATTTTTCAACCCCCTTTCCCTAGGCCTTGTCTCATGGCCTTCAGGAGCCTCCACTTCCAAATCAGCATCGTCCTTGTCAGGTCCCTTTTTACTCTGCTCCTGGTGCACAACCTGGTTGGTTATAAAAGGCACAAGTTAGACTGAACTGACTTAACTTGGTAAAACCACGGATTCAAACCCCAGCATTTCCATTACTCAGCCATAAAAAGAAACGAAATTGAGATATTTGTAGTGAGGTGGATGGACCTAGAGTCTGTCATACAGAGTGAAGTAAGTCAGAAAGAGAAAAACAAATACCATATGCTAACACATATATATGGAATCTAAGGAAAAAAAAAAGGTCATGAAGAACCTAGGGATAAGACGGGAATAAAGACACAGACCTACTGGAGAATGGTCTTGAGGATATAGGGAGGGAGAAGGGTAAGCTGTGACAAAGTGAGAGAGTGGCATGGAGATATATACACTACCAAATGTAAAATAGATAGCTAGTGGGAAGCAGCCACATAGCATAGGGAGATGAGCTCGGTGGTTTGTGACCACCTAGAAGGGTGGGATAGCGAGGGTGGGAGGGAGGGAGATGCAAGAGGGAAGAGATATGGGAACATATGTATATGTATAACTGATTCACTTTGTTATATAGCAGAAACTAACACACCATTGTAAAGCAATTATACTCTAATAAAGCTGTTAAAAAAAAAAAAAAAGGAGAGAGCAGGTTGCTAAGAGCTGCAGTGCCTTCGACTCAGATCAGTAAGATGCTGGAGAAGCCTATTCCCCAAAAGAACTGCTGACAGAGGCTTTGCTTCTGTGCTCATAAAATCTGCCAAAGTAAGGATTCCATGTTGGCCATTGCTCCAGCTGTATCAAAGAACCTAAATGTAAAACACCAAAACTTCAACCATTTTGAAGAAAATATGGCAAACTGTCTTCATGATCTTGGCCTAAGGAAGAATTTTGTTAAGACTCTAAAGGAATATCTATTCAAGGAAAGATTGACAAACGAAATGATGCTAATATTAAGAAATTTTGCTCCTCAAAAGACCCCACAAGGAAAGTGAAAAGATAACTGGGAGAAGTTATTTAAAATGTGTATATTCTGCAAAGATTATTATGCAGAATATATAGTGAACTCCTACTAATCAGGAAAATGCACCCAGAAACAAACCAACGGGAAAATGGACAAAGGGTATGAAAAGGAAATTCATAAACTAGGAAAACCAACTGGCCAATAAACATAGAGTAAAGGATGCTCAAACTCATTGAAATGCAGGAAAATGCAAATTAAAATCACAACTAGAAACTATTTCACACCAATAAGATCAGTAAACACTAGGGAGTCTCGCAATACCAAATTAATGGGAGTGCAGATTAATGGGAATTCTCATTACTGGTGGTAGGACTATAATCTGGGACATTACATTGGAGCACAATTTGATGAAATCTAGTAAAGCTGAATGTATAAACATGTCTCGTAAACCAGCAATTTCACTCTTTGTTATATATCCCAAATGACTTCTTACATATGTGAGCAAGGAGATTTGTACAAGAAAATTTATAGCAGCATTGTTTGCAATTACAAAAACTTGGGCAAAACCCCCTAAATATCCAAAATGAAAAATTGTTTTTTCAACAATAGAATACTATTCATCAGCAACAATGAAAAAATCCCATATGTATAAATCTCACAAATAGAATGTTGAAGCAAGATGTTGCAGAAGACTAGATATTATATTCGCATTCATAATACGTTTAAAATATAAAAATTATAAATATATTGTTCAGGGATGCATCTGTACAAATAGCAGTCCATAAAAATATAAAGAAAAGTTGAACAAAAGTATAAACAAAGGAGAGGGTGGGATTTTGAGGAGCATGCTATCAGAGCAAATTCTATAAAAAGGTTTCAACTCTATCAACAATATTTAATATTTTCAGATTGAGGGTGGAAAAAAGTGTGGCTTTATTCTTCAACTTTTTCTCTCTTATGGATGATATAAGTGAATTTAAAAAATTTTCCAAGCTGATAATCTCTGCCTTTTAATAGGTAAACTTCCTGTTTTTTCCTTTTCTTGTTTCTTGTTTTTCTTCTGCCGTTAGGGCTTCTTTGGAGTGACAAAGTTTTCTACAGACAGCCTTGTTTGGTTTTCCTTTGCTCATTTGGAATCGGTAGATTCCATTCTTAAATTCTTAGAAAACATATTAACTACATATTTTTCTAACCAAATCTTTTAATTCAGTATTTCAGTCTTTCTCCTGAAGATGAAAAGGACCCTATCATATTTTAACTTACCAATTAATAAGCCCCTTATTATTCTATTATAAAGTAATGCAGCTATTTATTCATTTATTTTTGTAAACAAATACTACAAAGTAGTTTTTTAATAACAAAAATTTGGTTTACCAGTATATCAATGTCTTTGCTGACTGTTTTTTTCCTGTATTCCACAACTTTCTTCTGGGTTCATTTTTCTTCTTGTTAAGTGTTTCAGACTCTCCTTATTACATACCCAAGAGCCATTTCCCCTTTCCTTAAATGCAAACATAGCCTTGATTTTTCCAGAAAAGAGGAGAAGGCAGAGGGAAGAACACTAGGCACATTTCCATCTTCAGATTACAAATCATGATTGATTTAAGCCAGTTGGGATAATTGCATTCTCTTTGGTTGCTGAATAATGTAAAATTGGGCATTTGCATTAGTCGTGGAGAGAGAAGTATATCAGGATAATATTTAAGGAGGCTTTCCCTTTCTGGTTAAAATGGAAAGTCTCATGAGGAAAGCCTGTTATCTCTTCCTGCCTACTTCTTGCATTCAATGTGGAAATGATTCTAGAAATGCAGCAGCCATTTTGTGGCAATGAGGTATATATGAGAGGGGAATCTATCTGTCTATCTGTCTATCTATCTATCTATCTCTCTATCTATCTATCTATCATCTACCAAGCATGATGTTACAGACCTTGGGTCCTATCAACATCATTACATATCCAAATACAGTATATTCCTATATGACATTTGCATCAGCATTTTCATTATACTTACTTTAGACTTTATCAGATGCTTAAATATTTTATCTAGAATAACAGTATTATTCTATTTAATTTTGTTTGCGATTTTTTCTTTCTTTTTTATCATGGCAAAATGTACAAAATATTTACCATTTTAACTATTTTTAAGTGTACAGTTCAGTGGAATTAAGTACATTTACATTGTTGTGCAACTATCACTACTGTTCATCTTCGGAACTTGTTTTTTTTTTCCCCAACTAAAACTCTGTAGTCATAAAATACTAACTCCTTATTCCCCCTTTCCTCCAGCCCCTGGCAACCACCATTCTACTTTCTGTCTCTGTAAATTTACTAGCCTAGTACCTCATATAAATGTAATTATATAGTATTTGTACTTTTATGACCGGCTTATTTCACTTAGCATAATGTCCTCAAGTTTCATCCATGTTGTAGTACACGTCAGAATTTCCTTCCCTTTGAAAGCTGAATAAAATTCTATTGTGTATATATACTACATTTTGTTTATCCATTTAAATGTCGATGGGCACTTGGATTGCTTCCACTCTTGGGTGCTGTGAATAATACTGCTATGAACATGGGTATACAAATATCTGTTTGAATCCCTAATTTCAATTATTTTCTGTACATATACCCAGAAGTGGAAGTGCTGGATCATATAGTAATTCTAGTTTTAATTTTTTGAGGAACTGCCATACTGTTTTCCAAAGTGGTTGCACTATTTTATGTTCCCAACAGCAGTGCCCAAGTGTTCCATTCTCTCCTAACCGTTCTCTCTTTGCTAACAATTATTATTTTCTGGGGTTTGTTTTTTTGTTTTGGGATAATATAGCCATCCTAATTGTCATGAATGCTGTGGTATGATTAGATTTTTGGTTGTGTTTTGTAATATTCACTTGGCTCATTTTGTGTGGAAAGTTATTTGAGTATTTGGGGTTTATTTTTATATTCCATCCCCATCCCTCTGCATACCTGCCCCTGGCTAGCAGATTTGTGGTGGCACAGATCCAAGGTTTCTCAAGGCAGAGCCAACCCTTAAAATGATGACTCAGGGCACTGTCCCTGGCTGAATTATCACTCTTTGTTCAGTTACTGATCATAAGGGTGAGTCAGAGTGATTTCATCTCCTCAGGTCCTTAGCCCTCTTATAAGACAGAGCTCCAAATGTACCTTCTTTTCCTTCTCTTCTTATGAGTGAGAGATCTCTACCATACCACCCTCCATCTCCTAACTTTCACACTGACCTTGACTCAAGTTTGCCATCTCTCATGATGAATTGAGTTACGATTATCCTATAGGAGTTTCTGACCCAGGTACATTACCTGTTTTATGTTCCTAAGATAAGCCAGGCCCATCTTTATCCCTGCTCACTTCTTTCCTTTCTATTTTTAAAGTTCTCATACATTTTAATTTTATCTATAGCTTAGTTGTGATATTTTGGCTGCCTATAATTATTATCTATTTTTACTACATGTTTGATATTGTGTATGTTTGAGGGTACCTATTCAATTGTGAATTTTCTGAACTACCTTAATGTGAAGTCTCAAGATTTTAAAATGAAATGATTCCTTTGCTCTTATTTAAGGCTACTTTGAGGTCACTTAAACACATTTATCTTTCTAATTAGAGCACCCACTCACCTATATGTTCAGAGTTGGCTCTGTCTTAGAAGAACTTAAAAAGCTAGGCCAGAACATTGTTATTAAATGTAAGGGCATCTTGATATTTGAGCATTAAATTTGCAGTATTTGCTGCTTCACCCTACTCTTTGTTTCTATGGATTATTTAATAGTTGTTAGAACTTTGTCCAACTTCTTTACTTTGTTTCCCCTCCCAGTTTGTTTTTTAATGCCTTTCTGGTTTCTAAATCACTGCTTACTCTAAGCATTAATATTCACGTATGACTTGATTTATTCTTTACCTTCTGGCTTGATTTATGATCGGTTTTTCATACTTTATAAAAATGTTTATTCTTTCTTTTTTTATTTTTCTTATAAGTCATCCATTTTATACACATCAGTGTATATATGTCAATCCCAATCTCCCAATTCATCACACCACAACCGCCCCCCACCCCCACTTTCCCCTATGGTGTCCATACGTTTTTCCTCTACATCTGTGTCTCAATTTCTGCTCTGCAAACCGGTTCATCTGTACCATTTTCTAGATTCCACGTATATACGTTAATATACGATATTTGATTTTCTCTTTCTGATTTACTTCACTGTGTATGACAGTCTCTATATGCATCCATGTCTCTACAAATGACTTAATTTCACTCCTTTTTATGGCTGAGTAATATTCCATTGTATATATTTGTACCACATCTTCTTTATCTATTCATCTGTCGATGGGCATTTAGGTTGTTTCCATGACCTGGCTATTGTAAATAGTGCTGCAGTGAACACTGGGGTGCATGTGTCTTTTTGAATTATGGTTTTCTCTGGGTATATGCCCAGTAGTGGGATTGCAGGAGCATATGGTAATTCTATTTTTAGTTCTTTAAGGAACCTCCATACTGTTCTCCATAGTGGCTGTATCAATTTACATTCCCACCAACAGTGCAAGAGGGTTCCCTTTTCTCCACACCCTCTCCAGCATTTGTTGTTTGTAGATTTTCTGATGATGCCCAGTCTAACTGGTGTGAGGTGATACCTCATTGTAGTTTTGATTTGCATTTCACTAATAATTAGTGATGTTGAGCAGCTTTTCATGTGTTTCATGGCCATCTGTATGTCTTCTTTGGAGAAATGTCTATTTAGGTCTTCTGCCCATTTTTGGATTGGGTTGTTTGTTTTTTTAATATTGAGCTGCATGAGCTGTTTATATATTTTGGAGATTAATCCTTTGTCCCATGATTCATTTGCAAATATTTTCTCCCATTCTGAGGTTTGGCTTTTTGTCTTGTTTATGGTTTCCTTTGCTGTGCAAAAGCTTTTAAGTTTCATTAGGTCCCATTTGTTTACTTTGTTTTTATTTCCATTACTCTAGGAGGTTGATCAAAAAAGATCTGTCTGTGATTTATGTGAAAGAGTATTCTTCCTATGTTTTCCTCTTAAGAGTTTTATACTGCCCAGTCTTACATTTAGGTCTCTAATCCATTTTGAGTTTATTTTTGTGTACGCTGTTAGGGAGTGTTCTAATTTCATTCTTTTACATGTGGCTGTCCAGTTTTCCCAGCACCACTTATTGAAGAGGCTGTCTTTTCTCCACTTTATATTCTTGCCTCCTTTATCAAAGATAAGGTGACCATATGTGCGTGGGTTTATCTCTGGGCTTTCTATCCTGTTCCATTGATCTATATTTCTGTTTTTGTGCCAGTACCATATTGTCTTGATTACTGTAGCACTGTAGTATAGTCTGAAGTCAGGGAGTCTGATTCCTCCAGCTCCGTTTTTTTCCCTCAAGACTGCTTTGACTATTTGGGGTCTTTTTGTCTCCATACAAATTTTAAGATTTTTTGTTCTAGTTCTGTAAAAAATGCCATTGGTAATTTCATAGGGATTGCATTGAATCTGTACATTGCTTTGGATAATATAGTCATTTTCACAATATTGATTCTTCCAATCCAAGAACATGGTATATCTCTCCATCTATTTGTATCATCTTTAATTTCTTTCATCAGTGTCTTACAGTTTTCTGCATACAAGTCTTTTCTCTCCCTAGGTAGGTTTATTCCTAGGTATTTTATTCTTTTTGTTGCAATGGTAAATGGGAGTGTTTCCTTAATTTCTCTTTCACATTTTTCATCATTGGTGTTTAGGAATGCGAGAGATTTCTGTGCATTAGTTTTATATCCTGCAACTTTACCAAATTCATTGATTAGCTCTCCTTTTCTGGTGGCATCTTTAGGATTTTCTATGTATAGTACCATGTCATCTGAAAACACTGACAGTTTTACTTCTTCTTTTCCAATTTCTATTACTTTCATTTCTTTTTCTTCTCTGATTGCTGTGGCTAGGACTTCCAAAACTATGTTGAATAATAGTGGTGAGGGTGGACATCTTTGTCTTGTTCCTGATCTTAGAGGAAATGCTTTCAGGTTTTCACCATTGAGAATGATGTTTGCTGTGGGTTTGTTGTATATGACCTTTTTTATGTTGAAGTAGATTCCCTCTATGCCCACTTTCTGGAGAGTTTTTATCATAAATGGGTGTTGAATTTTGTCAGAAGCATTTTCTGCATCTATTGAGATGATCATATGGTTTTTATTCTTCAATTTGTTAATATGGTGTATTACATTGATTGATATGTGTATATTGAAGAATCCTTGCATCTCTGGGGTAAATCCCACTTGATCATGGTGTATGATCCTTTTAGTGTGGTGTTGGATTCTGTTTGGTAGTATTTTGTTGAGGATTTTTGCATCTATATTCATCAGTGATATTGGTCTGTAATTTTCTTTTTTGTAGTATCTTTGTCTGGTTTTGGTATCAGGGTGATGGTGGCCTCATAGAATGAGTTTGGGAGTGTTCCTTTCTCTGCAATTTTTTGGAAGAGTTTGAGAAGGATGGGCGTTAGCTCTTCTCTAAATGTTTGCTAGAATTCACCTGTGAAGCCATCTGGTCCTGGACTTTTGTTTATTGGAAAATTTTTAATCACAGTTTCAATTTCATTACTTGTGATTGGTCTGTTCATATTTTCTATTTCTTTCTGGTTCAGTCTTGGAAGGTTATACCTTTCTAAGAATTTGTCCGTTTTTTCCAGGTTGTCCATTTTATTGGCATAGAGTTGCTTGTAGTAGTCTCTCAGGATGCTTTGTATTTCTGCCGTGTCTGTTGTAACTTCTCCTTTTTCATTTCTAATTTTATTGATTTGAGTCCTCTCCCTCTTTTTCTTGATGAGTCTGGCTAATGGTTTATTGATTTTGTTTATCTTCTCAAAGAACCACCTTTTAGTTTTATTGATCTTTGCTACTGTTCTTTGTTTCTATTTCATTTATTTCTGCTCTGATCTGTATGATTTCTTTCCTTCTAACTTTGGGTTTTGTTTGTACTTCTTTCTCTAGTTACTTTATGTGTAACGTTAGATAGTTTATTTGAGATTTTTCTGGTTTCTTGAGGTAGGCTTGTATAGCTATAAACTTCCCTCTTAGAACTGCTTTTGCTGCATCCCATAGGTTTTCGATCATCGTGTTTTCATTGTCCTTTGTCTCTAGGTATTTTTTGATTTCCTCTTTGATTTCTTCAGTGATCTCTTGGTTATTTAGTAACGTATTGTTTAGCCTCCATGTGTTTGTGTTTCTTATGTTTTTTTTCCTGTAATTGATTTATAATCTCATAACGTTGTGGTCAGAAAGATGCTTAATATGATTTCAATTTTCTAAAATTTACTGAGGCTTGATTTGTGACCCACGATGTGATCCATCCTGGAGAATGTTCTGTGCACACTTGAGAAGAAAGTGTAATCTTCTGTTTTTGGATGGAGTGTCCTATAAATATCAATTAAATCTATCTGGTCTATTGTGTCATTTAAAGCTGTGTTTGCTTATTAATTTTCTGTTTGGATGATCTGTCCATTGGTGTAAGTGATGTGTTAAAGTCCCCCACTATTATTGTGTTACTGTCGATTTCCTCTTTTAGAGCTGTTAGCATTTGCCTTATGTAATGAGTTGCTCCTATGTTGGGTGCATGTATATTTATAATTGTTATATCTTCTTCTTGGATTGATCCCTTGATCATTATGTAGTGTCCTTTCTTGTCTCTTGTAGCATTCTTTATTTTAAAGTCTATTTTATTTGATATGATATTGCTACTCCAGCTTTCTTTTGCTTTCCATTTGCATGGAATGTGTTTTTGCATCCCCTCACTTTCAGTCTGTATGTGTCCCTAGGTCTGAAGTGGGTCTGTTGTAGACAGCATATATATGGATCTTGTTTTTGTATCCATTCAGCCAGCCGGTGTCTTTTGGTTGGAGCATTTAATCCATTCACGTTTAAGGTAATTATCGATATGTATGTTCCTATGACCATTTTCTTTATTCTTTTGGGTTTGTTTTTGTAGGTCCTTTTCTTCTCTTGTTTTTCCCACTTAGAGAAGTTCCTTTAGCATTTGTTGTAGAGCTGGTTTGGTGGTGCTGAATTCTCTTAGCTTTTGCTTGTCTGTATAAAGGTTTTGATTTCTCCATCGAATTTGAATGAGATCTTTGCTGGGTAGAATAATCTTGGTTGTAGGTTCTTCCCTTTCACCACTTTAAATATATCATGCCACTCCCTTCTGGCTTGTAGAGTTTTTGCTGAGAAATCAGCTGTTAACATTATGGGAGTTCCCTCGTATGTTATTTGTTGTTTTTCCCTTGCTGCTTTCAATAATTTTTCTTTGCCTTTAATTTTTACGAATTTGATTACTGTGTCTCAGCATGTTTCTCCTTGGTTTTATTCCCTATGGGACTCTCTACGCTCCCTGGACTTGTGTGGCCATTTCCTTTCCCACGTTAGGGAAGTTTTCGACTATAATCTCTTCACATATTTTCTCGGGTCCTTTCTCTCTCTCTTCTCCTTCTGGGACCTGTATAATGTGAATGTTGTTGTGTTTAATGTTGTCCCAGAGGTCTCTTAGGCTGTCTTCATTTCTTTTCATTATTTTTTCTTTATTCTGTTCTGCAGCCGTGAATTCCACCATTCTGTCTTCCAGGTCACTTATCCGTTCTTCTGCCTCAGTTTTTCTGCTATTGATTCCTTCTAGTGTATTTTTCATTTCAGTTATTGTATTGTTCATCTCTCTTTGTTCTTTAGTTCTTCTAGATGTCTGTTAAACATTTCTTGCATCTTCTCGATCTTTGCCTCCATTCTTTTTCCCAGGTCCTGGTAAATCTTCACTATCATTATTCTGAATTCTTTTTCTGGAAGATTGTCTATCTCCATTTTATTTAGTTGTTTTTCTGGTGTTTATCTTGTTCCTTCATTTGATACATAGCCCGCCACCTTTTCATCTTGTCTATCTTTCTGTGAATGTGGTTTTTGTTCCACAGGCTGCAGGATTGTATCGTTTTTCATACTTTTTACTCTAGCATTTTAATTGTATTTTTGTCTGGAATTTCATTTCCTTCTCTTCTTATGGGTTTCCTTATAAGCCTCAGTCCTCTCAGGTCTCTCACTTAGTATTATGGGAAGGATCCTTTAAAGTAGGATCGATGACAGTTCAACTGCCTTTCAAGAATAGCCATAATTTAAGAATATTTGATTTAAACAATTTTATGAAATATTCAGTCATCTTTTTTCAACTTTCATGTATATCTTTTGTTAATCATAGTTTAATAATTTTTGATTTCTATTTTTGAAAATAATGAGTTATGTCTGTAGTACACAAAGTTACAAGTATACTGTAAACCTGGCTAGAAAACAATATTTCTACAAAAATGTGCAATCTAAAAAACAAACAAATACAAAACAGCAAGCCCATAGATAAAGAGAACAGACTGGTGGTTGCAAGAGGTGGGGGTGGGGGAGAGGTGGGAGAATGGGTGAACCTTTTTTTAAGTTTTAGTTTAAATAAATTGAATAAAAATAAAGAAATCTGTCAGTACACTGCCTGACTGAGATAACACTGAGATAATGGAAAAGAGATTTCAGTGACCACATGCATCAAAGAATATAATCTTTGTAAAAACAGTTTGAAAAGTCACTTAAAAAATGGATGATTTATAGCTCACAAAATGCCACAATGGCAAAACCTGGGGAGGGGGGAGAATCTAATTTTCACAATTACCACATTATAATATAATATGCAGAATGTCCAGGTTTCAATACAAAAGTATAATTGATATGAAGAAACTGGGAAATATAATCCATTCATATGAAATAAAGAAATTGGTGGAAATTGTCCCTGAGGAAGCCCAAAAATTGGACTTATGAGACAGAGACTTTAAAGCAGCTGTCTTAATATATGCTCAAAGGACTAAAGGAAACCAGGGACAAAGAACAAAAGAAAATAAAGAGAATAATATCTCAATATACAGAGAATATCAATAAAGATATAAAAATTGCAAACAGAAAAAAAAGGGATTATAGTAAATGCATGTGAGAATCCTGGGGCATTTATTCATTCATTAATGTATATATTTAATGAGCACCCATTCCTCATGCACTGTAAATAAAAATATGAATAAAACATAGGCTTCAAGAAGCTCCCTGTCTAGCACAATGACAGATATACAAGCAGGTAATTCCACCGGTAATGTGATAAATGCATAATAGTAGGGGGCATGGCAGAGAGAGCTGTTAAACTTGCCCAGAAGAGCCTGGTAAAACGTCACAGAAAAATACTTTTTTCAGCTATATCTTATAAGGTGAGTAAACCTTGCCATGTATGCAATGTGAGGAAAGGCTTTCTAGGGAGAAAGGGTCAGCATGTACAAAACATTAAAGGTTTATTTTCTGTTCAGAGGGTGACCATGAGGATGAAGTGTCAAGAGCATGGTATAAACATTAAGAAATTACACAGTTGGGCTTCTCTGGTGGCGCAGTGGTTGAGAGTCCGCCTGCCGATGCAGGGGACACGGGTTCGTGCCCTGGTCTGGGAGGATCCCACATGCCGCGGAGCGGCTGGGCCCCTGAGTCATGGCCGCTGAGCCTGTGCGTCCAGAGCCTGTGCTCCGCAACGGGAGAGGCCACGACAGTGAGAGGCCTGAGTACCGCAAAAAAAAAAAAAAGAAAAATAAAAGAAATTACACAGTAAATGGAGGTTTGAGCAAGGTTTTAAAAGGCCCTCTGTGCCTTACTGAGGGGCTCAAATTTTATCCTGAATACACTGGAGAACTAGGGTTTCCATTATTGGATGGCTGCTTGAGGGCAATATGGTCCTTCATGTAAGAGTGGGGCTTGGGAAGAGACAGAGTAGAGGAAGAGCTTATTTAAACCACCTGGTAATTAATGAAAAAAAAAAATGGGCAGAATGGATCTGGGATCCATGGCTGAGGTTGGACTTGAACTTTTGACTGTAGTGATGGTGGGGGAGAAGTAGGATAGTGTCTTTTTAGAGTATTCAAGTATTAAAGGAAAAGCCTCTTAAAGAGGAAGAAAAATCTAAGGCTGAGAGGAAATACAGAAGGGGGGACTAGAGAAAGCATTAAAACATGGGGACAGCATTAAAATTCTGTCTCCATTGCACAATTTGGTGTCGTTCCCTTAAAGTCTATGCGAGTGAAGCCCTCTGTAATTCTTGTGTACAACCTGCATGGTTAGATGCAGTCAAGAGTAGAGCAGCCCAGTAAAAGAATGAAGTTAGAACATTCTCTAACACCATATACAAAAATAAACTCAAAATGGATTAATGACCTAAGTGTAAGACCAGATACTATAAAAGTCCTAGAGGAAAACATAGATAGAACACCCTTTGACATAAATCACAGAATATTTTTTGGATCCCCTCCTAGAGTAATGGAAACAAAAGAAAAATAAACAAATGGGACCTCATTAAACTTAAAAGCTTTTTCACAGCAAAGAAACCCATAACCAAAGCGAAAAGACAACCTCTGGAATGGAAGAAAATATTTGCAAACTGTGAAACCGACAAGGGCTTAATCTCCAAAATATACAAACAGCTTATACAACTCAATATCAAACAAACAACCCAATCAAAAAATGAGCAGAAGACCTAAACAGACATTTCTGCAAAGAAGACATACAGACGGCCAACAGGCTCATGAGAAGATGCTCAACATCTTTACTATTAGAGAAGGGGAAATCAAAACTACAATGCGATATCACTTCACACCAGTCAGAATGGCCATCATCAAAAAGTCTATGAATAATAAATGCTGGAGAGAGTGTGGAGGAAAAGGAACTTTCCTACACTGTTGGTGGGAGTGTAAATTGGTGCAGCCACTATGGAGAACAGTACGGAGGTTCCTTACAGAACTAAAAATAGAGTTACCATATGATCCTGCAATCCCACTCCTGGGCATATATCCAGAAAACTCTAATTCAAAAAGATACATGTACCCCCAATGTTCATAGCAGCACTATTTACAATAGCTAAGACATGGAAGCAACTTAAGTGTCGATTGACAGATGAATGGTTAAAGATGTGGTATATATATACTATGGAATATTAGTCATAAAAAAGAATGAAATAATGCCATTTGCAGCAACATGAATAGACCTACAGATTTTCATACTAAGTGCAGTAAGTCAGACAGAGAAAGACCAATATCATATGATATCACTTATATGTGTAATCTAAAAAAGTAATACAAATGAACTTATTTACAAAACAGAAATAGACTCAGACATAGAAAACAAACTTATGGTTACCACAGGGGAAAGGGAGGGGAGGGACAAATTAGGAGTTTGGAATTAACAGATACACACTACTATATATAAAATTGGTAAACAACAAGGACCTACTGTATAGCACAAGGGACTATACTCAATATCTTGTAATAACCTATAATGGAAAAGAATCTAAAAAAGAATATATATGTATAACTGAATCACTTTGCTGTATACCTGAAGTGTAAATCAACTATGCTTCCATTTTTAAAAATTCTTATAAAAAGAAAAGAGTGGAGCACCCCCTAAGATGTGTTAAGGCTGGAATAAAATTTGAGGGGCTCTTGTCTATAAAATCAGCTTGATTAAAAAATGTATTATAAAACTCTAGGGCCCGTTTGAGGCACAGTGATTTAACAATGAAGAATTCGAATAAAGAGTAGAGAAGAGGGACTTAAGTATATAGTTACTGTCCAGTCAGTGCACTTAAAGATTCTTCATAGTGCCCAGCCACACCTCTTCCTGTTCAGTTTTAGGGACCATGTCTTTATTATCAAATTCATTTATTAGTATCAGATGTGCTATTTCTGGCTATTTTCATATCTTCCACCAAGAGAAAAAGGGCAATGCTGCTGTTATTCACAATGTCATGGTTTTTCCTCACCTTTTTGTACTGAAATAATAAAGGTATTTTTACCTCTTCAGCTCTTTAACACAATTTTTAAAATGCTGGTTGTATTTTCACTCATGGTGGTAAATCAACCATTGTGCCACCGCTTAATGAATATTGGCTCTCATTGATTGTTTCAAAAGTTATTATTCTGCTTCTTTGAAGATAACCACAAATGTAAGTCTTACCCAAGGTATGCTGAAATGTAAATGATATTTCATGTTCTGCTCAGGTTAAATTCACCATTCAGAAATTTATAGTCTAGATATTGGACAACACATCTTCTGTGTCTTCTCTTGAACTCTTTAGCCTGTAATCTCTGCACCTCTAGAGTGTAATTTCTTTCATTATTGACTACACCCCTGCCTTTCACACACCATCACCAGCAAAGAAGATAGAGGGGCCCATGAGCTGAGTAAGAACAGTCCCATTTGCACAAGGAATGTCCATCCTTCATGAACTACAGCTTAAGAGTGATCCAGGAGAATACAGTGTTACCACATCAATCAGAGACAAGAAGGGTTCATTGACAGTGAAGTATATTGGTCTCAAAAGCCCTTGGAGGAGATACGGGCAGCTAGCTACCTCAGAGGACTGTCTGACACATGGTACAGAGCCAGTGGAGGGGAAAGAGCCATCCTGGGCCCTAGCAGTGAGGGATACACATCGGAAAGGAGTCCATCACCACTCCTCGGTGCTGTGGACTGGAGGCAGCACTGCAGTGGGAACATAAATGGGTGAGAACCAACTGACAGATCTACACACAGGGCTCAAGCTTAAAGGTCAGGAATGGACCATTGGTGGCTCTGAGGTCTGAATAAATCCAGTGTCTCATATAGGTGAGGTCACCCCCAATCAGCATGTCAGCAACATTCTAGTATACCAGTCTTGCATAATCCCATGAAAGAAATACTTCACCAGCCAATGGGAAGAATTTGCCCATCAGGACACCCTCCTGGCTTATAGGCACAATACGCAGAGTTCCTTAGAGTATCTGGTCAACCCCATATCTGAGGTAGAGGGCCAAGGAATGTCCCAAAAGGAAGAAATAGGAAACAGTTCTAGGCTTGGGACACCTAACCCAGACTGCACTGCAGGCCTTAGACAGTCCAAGTCACTGGAGAGGGACTTAGAAAATTTCGAGTTTGGTACATATGACAGCCAGGCTCATGTACCATCAGGTCTGGGCTCAGGGAACCCTACCCAGCTGCCACTGCCAATCATAGCTGACCCCAAGCATAATAGAGGGAGACTCAAAAAATACTTGAGGAAGGCATTCAGGAGCGTAGGGCGCTCTGAGGCATGGGTTCTAGTGTAGCACCCTACCTGCTCACATCTAATGCTGGTTCTAATCATTGGTATTGATTCAGAATATCTGTAGCCATGTGTAAGAGTCTCCTTTAGAATTTTTTTTTGCACTGTAATTAAAAGCTAACAGCCATTAAGCATTTTGGATGTGCCAAACATTTTGCTAAGAACCTCTAATGTATGCTCTTCAAATTCACTAACAATCTCACGTGGTAGTGGTTACTGTTAACTCTCTCGCACGTAGGAGGAAAGTGACTTTAAGAAATTGAGTAACCTATAAAATGTCATATAAACGATGAGTATTGGAGCCAGGAATTGAATCTGAGTCTATGTAACATCGAAACCCATGCTCTTGGGCTTCCCTGGTGGCGCAGTGGTTGAGAGTCCGCCTGCCGATGCAGGGGACATGGGTTCGTGCCCTGGTCTGGGAAGATCCCACATGCCGCAGAGCGGTTGGGCCCGTGAGCCATGGCCGCTGAACCTGCGCGTCCGGAGCCTGTGCTCTGCAACGGGAGAGGCCACAACAGTGAGAGGCCCGTGTACCACACACACACACACACACAAAAACATGCTCTTGGGGGTGACTCTAAACTTCCTATTCTCTGAGGTAGGAGGTAAAAGTCATGAGTAACCCTCACTAGCCTGACTCCAGTCCTGTATCCTTCTCGAATCAAGCTCTCTCTGGTATCAAAGTGTAGGCTGTTTGATACAATCCAAAGTACTCACAGAGATAGGGCAGATGCAATCCCAACAAATCACTCAAGTGATATAATCAGGGTGCTGTTTGAAAAAAAAGGGGAGAAATAGGTACAGAGCTAGAAATATTTCCTATATTTGTAGTGTTATGAAGAATCACCTTATTTTGTGTTTTTGTTTTTTCTTATCCATGTGAGCAGGGGATAGGAGTTTAAAATAATGTAAGAAGGCAACATACATAAAACAGTTTTTCCAAGGCTCCATTAAAAGCCAGATCTTAGACATTCATTTTGGAAGTAAATCTTTTTCCGTGCATTTAGAATAGCATAGCATCTGGCCTTGATTAAGTAAGCCAGTTGTCTGGGGACAAAGTGGAGAGACAGGAAGAGTCGGTAGTGAAGGAAAAGAAAAAATACAGTTCCCAGCAATAATCAAAGACTCCTCCTTTTCCCACTTGTTCTGTTGTTCCAGATTTTGGCTTTTGTGGATTTAACTTTTTCAAGTGGTAGGTAGTGTTTATGCATCTGCTATAATCTCCTCCTAGGCAGTTTTATCAATTTTTTTTGGACTAAATTTCCTTTCGAGACGCTAGACCCTCATCTCTAAAGTGACTGAGCCCACTGCCACTGTACCCTTGTCTGGGCACTATTCCTGAATTTATCTACTAACTGGGAAAGGGTGTACCAAGAAGCTCCCAAGTGCATCATGCAGGTGTCGAAAGCATTCCTCTGCTCCCACTCTAACAGCAGCCCCGCACCTATCTGGTGATCAGGGTCAGTTACCCCCACCAAGTGTTGACTCCTCTTCTTGCTGCTTGGCACAGGGAGCTGCGAAGTGGGTCCATGAAGTTCTTTATGCTATTCAGCTGGAAGTAGGACTCCCAACATGTGCTTTTAACCATCTTAAACTCTTGCAAATCCCGGAGCTTACTTTGCTGTCACTCCAGCCTTGCTATTCACAGTGATAATTGTACTCACCTGTATCCTGACAGTTACACCTTGCCACACAGCCTCTATTGTTTCCAGTTTTTATCCCCATTGCAATCAGTGAGCCCAGTTCTGTGAAAACTTCTCCCACTGTCAACCTTGAGTCTGAAAGGAGAGCCTCTATGGAACTTAATGGATGCTAAGGCCCACCCATCAGCATGTTCCTGTGGGCCAGTGTGTGGAAGAGTCCTCTGGGGGGGTTTGTAGACTCACAAAGTATATCTACTCTAAAATGCTTACTTTTCTGGGCCTTTAAACCCCTTCTTTCTTCATTTATCAAGGCAGTTCTGGATTTCTATCTTATTTAATGTGAGCCATCACTTTTTCCATGCTTCTGAAAGCTATCTGGATATGTATACCATCTCCCAATATCCTTTCTAGGGTATAAAATTCTGTATTCCAGAAAAGTGTATGTTTCCAATTTAGTCCATCATAATCCAGACCCATGGGTAATCTCCCAGCTCCTGCTGATACATAATGGCTAGTTTCTGAAGTTCTTTCATCCTTTCCTTCCCTAGCTGACTCAGAATATCCATAGCCAGGTTATATTGGGACATAATTTTAGTTATTGGCCTAGCAGCCGGGAAGGGAGGCTGAGGAAGATCCTAAGGGAAGGTGGGGAGAGGGAAGTGGAATGCTATTTTTCAAGGGAGAGACCCCTGAAGCAACTTCAAGGGAGGGGGAAATGATAGCCCTTATTAGTGAGCCATTCTGAAGGCTCAGTGAGTCCAGAGGAATCTAGGGAATCAAGATTTTCATGTGCATCAACACAGATGTGCGCATTCTATGTACAGGCTTCCATTCTTTCCCAAACAGGACTCTGAACCTTAGCTGTGACTTCAACCTTTTTTGGAACTTGACTACTCTGAGAATTAAGGCCTGGGCCTCAGCATTTTCTACTTTCTCAGTACAGGATATGTGAGCCTCTTTGTAGGCTGCCACAAAGACGCTCCAGCTTCCACACTTAGATTTTAATTGCTGATTAATCACTCTTGGCTTTTTGTTACCTTTCGCGACTTCAACAGTTTAATAATGGCTACTTAAAGCCATTGTCTTCACAGTTAGTACTTTCTCCGTATCTACAAAACCACATCAGCTAATGTATTTTCCACTGATAGAGCATCCCAGTTCACCAGTGGGGAACAGCTGTACTTCTAGCTCGTCCCAGAGGCTATCTGTACTCCTCGAATAAGCAATAATGGAGTGCCTATTGCCCTTTAGGCTGTAGGTGACCCACCTCCAAAACCCCATAATAGCATTTGTTTTCTTGTACTTAAATGTGGACCATCCCCTCTCATAGGCTGTTTTCTAGGAGGCAGACACTGAGATGGATATTAGCATGTAACACATTAATTAAGGAGTACTCTTAGTATCAACACCTGTATAAGGGAGAGGATGAAAGCAGGATTGGGCAGAGGGAGAAGCTGAACTCTGGTGAAGTCCCATCAAAGGCCTCAGCCAACTGCTCGGTCAGCCCTCAAGCCAGGATGGCCCTTGAGAATCATCCTGAGTTGTAGGGAGAGGGCCAAGCATTTATATTTCTGCATTGATAAGTCGCTATAATAGGCTCTGCTGGAAGGAGGTGTTGCCTTGGATGAGGGCATTTTCTTTGGCCAAGGGAATTCTCAAGGAGGGTAGACCACAGGGGCTGTCTTCTAGTAGCACTCTCAGGTTTTGGGGGACTAAATGCTTCATTCTTTTTTTTTTTTTTTTTTTTTTTTGCGGTACGTGGACCTCTCACTGCTGTGGCCTCTCCCGTTGTGGAGCACAGGCTCCGGACGCGCAGGCTCAGTGGCCATGACTCATGGGCCTAGCCGCTCCGCGGCATGTGGGATCCTCCTGGACCGGGGCACGAACCCGTGTCCCCTGCATCGGCAGGCAGACTCTCAACCACTGCGCCACCAGGGAAGCCCTAAGTGCTTCATTCTTGAAGAACATTTTTGATCATGCATCACAGTGTGCACCTCAAAATCCAAATAAAATGTAAATGAACATTGAGTTAGGTGCATGGTCTTTCCACTTATGTCCTGGGCTGTTGACATTTGGGAATAGGTAATGTAGCACTTCTTAGTCTTTGGATTAAGAAATTGTATAAATCTAGAAGATTGCAGCAAAACTCTTCAGTCTTTTTTTTTTTACTTGCTGTAGGTGAGGAACACATAGTCCAGTGAATCTTTGTCTCTGTGAAGCATTAGGAACAGATATTCAGACTATAAAAGATACCATATTTTTGTCTCGGAAAAAATAACCATAGGAATATGCTTAACTGACCATGTCTTTTTTTTCCCTCTAAATAATTAAAGATCAATTCACATTAGAAAAATTTAAGGAGGAATTCATTCTATTTAAGTACTATAATATGGTCTTATTTGCTATGTTAACAAATTAAAAAATTGATATGAAAAATTTAAATAGTTTAGCAATATAGTTTTGGTCTCTCATTTTTATAATTACAGCAAAAATATGAAAAAATTAAAATACTATACCAATTTCTTTGAATTTTTCACATTTGCATCAAGTAGCTCTATAGTTATTGCTCCATGACCTCTTGGTATTTAAACTTCTGACTTTATAGGCAATTCTTTAATAATTTAGGTGATAATTTAAAATAAATATTAACACTAAAAGAAAACAAAAAGATCATGTAGTTAAAAAAATCACTTGTCTTTGAGATTAAAAATCACAGCCATTTAGGCTTTCTAAGTTACTGGAGTAAACATAAAAATTTAGAGGCAGAACTTGGACTTAGAAGGGGAAGGAGAGAGAGTGATAGATTTACCTCTGCAAATATTAACAGGTATTGCTTTTTAATACAGTGTTTCATATGTTCTTTTCTGCTTATGTGCTAATATTGTCAAAAATTAAAAACGAACTTTTGAAAGATGGTAGGCTTTTTTTTTGCCAATTGTCTAAACAAAGAAATGAAAGTTATAAAGTCTAAAGGGATGGTAAAAATTTTAATAAATTTGTAAAGATCCATATTTGATCATATTTAGTGACGCTTTAATAAAGTATGCTCAACAGTGATAACAAATTTAAAGTAGGACTCAAACTTGTCCTAAAAGAGTTAACTTTTCTTCTTTTGCCTGTCTGCTTCCTTGCCCTTTCCCTTTTAATAATGTACAAGAATATCCATTTCAGATGAAAATAGGGTCAGGGAGCTCAGAAGACAACTTTCAAGATATTCATACAACCATGTCAGGTAAAAGCAAACATAACTCTGTTACATTTGTGAATTCCTTGATGGAAAATACTTTAAGAGGGAAAGAAAATTCCTGTATCAAAGGTAGAGTTATTCTCTACATCTAAAAAAGTGAGATCCAAACATTTCAGACATCCATTTAACAAGAAATGTTAAGTTTATAATATCCACAGAGGTGCCAGTGTCTTTTAGAAATGAACATTGCTTAATTATTCAAAGGCTATAAAATTCTGTTTAGGGGTATAGTACAAAGAGCAAAATGAACTTCCAAGTTAATAAACCACCCAATAATCCCTACAAACGAATGTTTTGCACCTGTTTTAATATCTAATCTCCAGAGTACGTGGGAACAGGAGGAAATACTATAAGGCACAGGTTGTTATCCTCTTATCCACTCTCCTTTCTATGCAGCCTCTACCATGATTTCTTCTCCCCCTTCCAGCCCCCTCCCACCCCCCCCAGCTCCTCATCCCTGCCCAGCCTGGTCAGATCGGTTCCTACCCATTCTCTAAGGCCTATTCAAAGTGTAATCAATTTCTTGGGTCTGACTTTCCTTTGACCCTACTTAAAGTTTATGCTTTATCTCTTTTCACTTGCTCTTTTTCAGTCTTCTTCACATTTCTGGGGACCCCATCTATAATAATTTAGTCTCAACTACACTGTAAATTACTTCAAGGTTGTGACTATACTTTAGGCCTTTCTTGGATCTCTAATGATACCTTCCATTGCCTCGCATTCCGCCTGCAAGATGAGAGAACATTTACATTTCCTTTTTGGTGATAACCTTGTCTATAGCTAAAAGAAGGAAGTCAATCTGGAAGAAGAGTGTTCTCGAGAGTAAATAACACCTAGGCCACCTACAGAACAAGAACCTATGGGAAAGGCATCCAGTATTTTAAAATTTGAATAAAAGGATATTGAGGAAAAGAAACTAAATTTATTCTAGCAAAGCATGTATTCCTATGATCTTGGGCATTTCATTTCACCTCATTCTGTTTCATTTGCCTTTAAATAATAAAACTCTTGTTTCCTTTCTACTGGTGTAATTTTCCCTTATTATTTACAGAGAATGATTGCATATTTACTCTAGAGGAGAAAGAAAATATGTATTGAAAGACCTTTGTCATTGAACCAGCTATGAAGCTTTAATCTATTAATAATAGCCTTTTAGTGCTTTTTATCTTTGTGTGAATTACCCTTTGGCATGCCAAGAGCAGACATCAAAAGGACCCCAAAGCTCCCCAGCAGTTAAGTGGCCAAGCCTCTTTGGGGTTTTCTGGTAATTAGTTGATAAGAGGTCTGTCCAAAGCCAGGAGTTGTGACTGTCGCAACGATAGGAAACACCTTGCACTTTGGATGCCTTCTTAGAAAACCCTCCCCTCATATCCCAAAGATTGCTACTCCACAATCTCAAACAATCATCAATATCTTTATTATTATTATTTGTTTGGTTTTGTTCTTTCTGTCAAAATCCTCTGAGCAATAATAAGTGGGGGCTGGAAGGATTTATGTTCACAGGTTCAGAAAACTGTTACCTAATCTGTATTGTCTCTTCTGAACATGTCAGACAAGGAATATTTTCCCATAATGATCTATGCCTCTCCATATGTACCTCCTCTTGCCCATTCTTTAGTACACTTGCCTCATGTCTGTTGCTTCATAATCAAACCACTGGAGTCCACTCTGTTATTAAAAATCATCATCAAGGCAGTTCCAACGAATCAACTCCAATATTAACTTCATTCATAATAGCTATGAACTGGAAGTAGTCCAGGATCTAACAACAGGAGAATGAATTAACAAACTCTAGTATAGTCATATAATATAATACTATTTGGCAATAAAAAAGAATATGTCACTGATACATAAAAATATGGATGAATCTCAAAACCATTATGCTGAGTGAATGCAGCCTTATCCAAAAGAGTACATACTGCTTCATTACATTGATATAAAATTCTAGTCAAAACTAATCTATAGCATAAAGAAATATACTTCTCTCAGGGAATGGAGGTAAAGATTGACCAGAAAGGGACATGTGGGGTGATGGTAATAGAGATATGGGTTATACAAGTGTAACATTGTCATAAATGAATAAATTTACAACTAAGATTTGCCCATTTTATTGTGTGAAAGTGTTATATAAAAAGAAAATATGAATATTTAATCCTGATTAACAATGTATGCTGTAATATGTAGAGAGAAATGTGACATTTGTTTGAAATGTATCAAAAAGTAAGATTTGTTGGACTGATGGATTTTAGAAAGATGGCTAGCTAGATGGATAGGTGATAAGTAAAATAAAATGTTAATGGCAAGTATAAATGTAGTTATATAGGTTTTCACTGTAAAATAATTTCAACTTTGTGGTGGGTTTAAAATTTTTCATAATATAATGATGAAGGAAAGGAGAACACTAACTAACTGTTCTTGGTAGTTTATTCCTAGTATCTCTTATTAAATTTCCTAGAATTTGAGTGCACATACTATTTTTTTAAACATCTTTATTGGAGTATAATTCCTTTACAATGGTGTGTTAGTTTCTGCTTTATAACAAAGTGAATCAGTTACACATATACATATGTTCCCATATCTCTTCCCTCTTGCATCTCCCTCCCTCCCACCCTCCCTATCCCACCCCTCTAGGTGGTCACAAACCACAGAGCTGATCTCCCTGTGCTATGCGGCTGCTTCCCACTAGCTATCTATTTTACATTTGGTAGTGTATATATGTCCATGGCACTCTCTCACTTTGTCACAGCTTACCCTTCCCCCTCCCCATATCCTCAAGTCCATTCTCTAGTAGGTTTTTGTCTTTATTCCCGTCTTACCCCTAGGTTCTTCATGACCTTTTTTTTTTCTTTCTTAGATTCCATATATATGTGTTAGTATACGGTATTTGTTCTTCTCTTTCTGACTTCACTCTGTATGAGAGACGCTAGGTCCATCCACCTCACTATCAATAACTCAATTTCGTTTCTTTTTATGGCTGAGTAATATTCCATTGTATATATGTGCCACATCTTCTTTATCCATTCATCTGTCGATGGACACTTAGGTTGCTTCCATGTCCTGGCTATTGTAAATAGAGCTGCAATGAACATATTGGTACATGACTCTTTTTGAATTATGGTTTTCTCAGGGTATATGCCCAGTAGTGGGATTGCTGGGTCGTATGTAGTTCTATTTGTAGTTTTTTAAGGAACCTCCATACTGTTCTCCATAGTGGCTGTATCAATTTACATTCCCACCAACAGTGCAAGGGTGTTCCCTTTTCTCCACACCCTCTCCAGCATTTATTGTTTGTAGATTTTTTGATGATGGCTATTCTGACCAGTGTGAGATGATATCTCATTGTAGTTTTGATTTCCATTTCTCTAATGATTAATGATGTTGAGCATTCTTTCATGTGTTTGTTGGCAATCTGTATATCTTCTTTGGAGAAGTGTCTATTTAGGTCAGACCCCAAATAGCCAAAGCAATCTTGAGAACGAAAAATGGAGCTGGAGGAATCAGGCTCCCTGACTTCAGACTATACTACAAAGCTACAGTAATCAAGACAGTATGTTACTGGCACAAAAACAGAGATATAGATCAATGGAACAGGATAGAAAGCCCAGAGATAAACCCATGCACATATGGTCACCTTATCTTTGATAAAGGAGGCAAGAATATACAGTGGAGAAAAGACAGCCTCTTCAATAAGTGGTGCTGGGAAAACTGGACAGGTACATGTAAAAGTATGAGATTAGAACACTCCCTAACACCATACACAAAAATAAGCTCAAAATGGATTAAAGACCTAAATGTAAGGCCAGAAACTATCAAATTCTTAGAGGAAAACATAGGCAAAACACTCTATGACATAAATCACAGGAAGATCGTTTTTGACCCACCTCCTAGAGAAATGGAAATAAAGACAAAAATAAACAAATGGGACCTAATGAAACTTCAAAGCTTTTGCACAGCAAAGGAAACCATAAACGAGACCAAAAGACAACCCTCAGAATGGGAGAAAATATTTGCAAATGAAGCAAACTGACAAAGGATTAATCTCCAAGATTTACAAGCAGCTCATGCAGCTCAATATCAAAAAAACAAACAATCCAATTTAAAAATGGGCAGAAGACCTAAATAGACATTTCACCAAGGAAGACATACAGATGGCCAAGAGGCACATGAAAAGATGCTCAACATCACTAATCATTAGAGAAATGCAAATGCAAATCAAAGCTACAAGGAGAGGGCTTCCCTGGTGGCGCAGTGGTTGAGAGTCCACCTGCCGATGCTGGGGACACGGGTTCATGCCCCGGTCCGGGAAGATCCCACATGCCGCGGAGCGGCTAGGCCCGTGAGCCATGGCCGCTGAGCCTGCGCGTCCAGAGCCTGTGCTCCGCAACGGGAGAGGCCACAACAGTGAGAGGCCTGAGTACTGCAAAAAAAAAAAAAAAAAAAAACTACATGGAGGTATCACCTCATACCAATCAGAATGGCCATTATCAAAAAATCTAAACAATAAATGCTGGAAAGGGTGTAGTGAACAGGGAACCCTCCTGTACTGTTGGTGGGAATGTAAATTGATAGAACCAGTATGGAAAACAGTATGGAGGTTCCTTAAAAAACTAAAAATAGCACTGTCATATGACCCAGCAATCCCACTACTGGGCATATACCCTGAGAAAACCATAATTCAAAAAGAGACATGTACCACAAAGTCCATTGCAATACTATTTACAATAGCCAGGACATGGTACCAACCTAAATGTCCATCGACCAATGAATGGATAAAGAAGATGTGGCACATACATACAATGGAATATTACTCTGCCTTAAAAAGAAACAAAATTGAGGGGCCTCCCTGGTGGCGCAGTGGTTGAGAGTCCGCCTGCCGATGCAGGGGATACGGGTTCGTGCCCCGGTCTGGGAGGATCCCATATGCCGCGGAGCGGCTGGGCCCGTGAGCCATGGCCGCTGGGCCTGCGCATCTGGAGCCTGTGCTCCGCAACGGGAGGGGCCACAGCAGTGAGAGGCCCGCATACCGCAAAAAGAAAAAAAAAAAAAAAAAAAAAAAGAAACAAAATTGAGTTATTTGTAGTGAGGTGGATGGACTGTAGGTAAGACTCTCTGTCATACAGAGAGAAGTAAGTCTGAAAGAGAAAAACAAATACCATATGCTAAAGCGTATATAGGGAATCAAAAAAAAAAATAGGTACTGATGAACCCAGTTGCAGGGCAGGAGTAAAGATATAGACATAGAGAATGGATCTGAGGATGCGGGGTGGGAGGGGAAAGCTGGGGCGAAGTGAGAGGAGCATTGACATATATACATTACCAAATGTAAAATAGATAGCTAGTGGGAAGCAGCAGCATAGCACAGGGAGATCAGCTTGGTGCTTTGTGATGACCTAGAGGGGTGGGATGGGGAGGATGGGAGGGAGGTTCAAGAGGGAGGGGATATGGGGATATATGTATGCATATGGCTGATTCACTTTGCTGTAGAACAGAAACTAACAGAGTATTGTCCAGCAATTATACTCCAATAAAAATCTATTTTTAAAAAGGCAAAAAAAATAAAATAAAATAGATAAGCAACAAGGATATACTGTGTGTACACTCAGGGAATTATAGCAATTATTTTACAGTAACTTTTAAAGGAGTATAATCTATAAAAATACTAAATCACTATACTCTAGACCTGAAGCTAATAGAGTATTGTAAAGCAACTATACTTAAATAGAATAAACGTTGGCCTCTTGTATTTTAAAGTTATCAGAGACACTGCGAAAGTTAGAGTACAAATCATCTCCCAATCAAATAAAATGTTTTGTTTTTCTTCTTTAGCTGTTGTTTTCACTTTATCCTTCTGCTCTGTTGTTTTCCTCAGCTGACTTGGAGATTGTAGTGCCCAGAAAGATCTATTTTTACCAATCTGAAGGAATTATAGCTTAAGCAGTTTCCTGGCTGAGGAAGGTAGCTATTAAAATACTCACCCACTGAGGTTGGAAAGTGAGTCTGCAGGAAAGTGAGCATATATGCTGTCAGAAAAAGGAACATTTTAATGCATTCCAATGAGGCCAGAGATGCCACTAGAGTTTGACTGGAAACCAATTGTGATTAGCATCGATGACTCATGAAAACCACAATTCAGTGTACTTTTCAGCTACCGCTGCTGTTCACTGACGTCCAAAACTGGTTGGGGAAGGTCACAGGTTTCTGCACGGCCCCAAGTCAGAATTGACCTCTTTTCATTTCAGTGACTTGCTCATTGCTGGAGGGCAGTCCCACTTCCACGAGTTTGACCACAGTCTGAAAAATGGGTAAGTTAGATTTAGTGATTGATAGGTTCCATTGCAAAGTGATAGCTGTAAAAATAAGGCTTTCTAAAAGAAAAGGGACTTTAGTAATGTTTAAAATATCCCCATTGTCACACTGGAAGTCTTCACTGTGTCATTTAGAAGAATTCTCTCTCTGCACAGATCAAGGAAGTTTTGTGATGCCAGAACTACACTGGGGATTCCCAAAGACCTCCTTTTTTCTGTATGGTAGAAGCAGAACAGAAAGTCTCTAAGTTGCCTGCAAGCCAACTGACTTCCATTCTAATAATGGCTTCTGTGGGGACAGCGGGGGCATCACAATGTAAAAATGTTTTATTTTCCTTATGGAAATCAGGTGCACAAAATTGAAGTAATCATAAATGGACTAATATAAATAGTCCATTGGCAGACCATGTACGTATGTATGTGTGTAGGTAGTTACAGTTAGGAAAAAAGAAATTTATAAACATTCAGCCCAGGAACGACAATATTACCATTAACTTGTGTATGCATCTTCGTACTCCTGTCCTCACCTAGATCCATACTTACCCACTCATCCTTCTATCAGAGCTTACCACCTTCTTGAGAGCTTTGTGTTTTTTATTTTCTTGTTTTATAAAAGTGAGCTATATCTCATATGTATACATGCCTGAAGAATATATTATGCATTTTTTGTGTATACTGCTCTTAATTTCCTGGGATTCTTTTTTCCACTCAAACTTAGTATACTAAGATTTATACTTATTGCTGCATTTAACTATAGTTCGTCGAGTTTTCAGTTCTGTGTATATTCCATTCTGTGAATACAGCACAATTCATTTCCCTGTTCCTTTTTATCAAGAGAATTTGGGCTATTTCCAGATTGGTTATTTTCTTGTGGCAGAGAATACTGCTATCAATATTCTTGTACAGGTAGTCTCGCCTAGGGTTAAACTCTGAGTAGAATGGCTCAGTCATGGGGTATACAAATTTTGAACTTTATAGACAAGGCCAAGTTGTTTTTCAAAGAAGTTATTTCAAGCTAGACTTCCACCAGCAATGTAGAAAAGATTGTTTTGATCTCCATCCTCTCCAACTCTTAGCATTCTAAGACTTCTTAATTTTTGCAAATCACATATTGGATATATGCTGGATTTACATATTCTTGATGTTAATCTTTGGGTCATTTACGTAATAAATATCTTCCCCTAGTTTGTATCTTATTTGTTTCAGTTCTTTTATCTTTAGGTGAATACTTGATATTAATGTAGAATAATTTATGAGGTTTTTTACTTTCCTGGTTAGCTCTTAGTGTCTTGTTTAAGAATGCCTGCCCTATACAAGATCAGAGAGACTTTACAGAATAATTTCTTCCCAAAGTCTAGAATTTTGCTTTTGACCTCAATACACGTGGAGTTGATTTTCAGTTAAGTTGTACACCATGAATTAAATGCCATTTCCAGCTCCCTTTCTCTCCCCCGTAATATGGCTAACGAGTATCAGCTCTATTTTTCAACAGTCCTTCCTTTTTCAATTTATCTGCTGTTACCTCTTTCATATATTAAAGTTCCATTTATGCTTGGATCTTTTCTAAGTTCTACTGATCAATGTGTCTATCCCTGCCTCAATACTATATTATCTTAATTATTATAGCTTTAAGTATTTATATCTGCTAAAACAAGTCGTCCTTTCTCATTTTTCTTCTTCAAAAGAATTTTGGAAATTCTTGGGCCTTTTTTCTTCCATATAAATTTTAGAGTCATATTATCAACTTTCAAAAATATTCCTGATGGGACTTAACTGGAGTTGCATAGAATCTTTAGGTCAATTAGGAAAATCACCATTTTTATAATACTGTTTTTCTGTTCTAGAACATAGGATATTTTAACATAGGGTATTTAGATTTTCTGTAAAGTCTCATTAAAGCTTTACACTTTTCTGTGAATAATTCTTGCATATCTGTTGTTTGATTATTCCTAGATACTATTGAAAATGATGTTTTTAGGTTATGTCTTCTAATTATCGTGACCATACCTAATTGTCTGTGCATTTTTTTTTCAGTTTTAAAGCATATAGTTTTAAACCACTTATTCTATTTTAAGCTATAATAGTGAGAATTAATTCAGCTGTATCCAAATGAATAAATTAAGCTTTCCCAATCCCATAAACTTCGCTTTTTCCACCATTCTATTATCCTTCTCTAAACAGAGTCTTTGCTGCTCAACAGACAACTGTTAAATGCTAGTCATCACTTCACCATGCTAACATTCTCACATTTTTTCTAGGGTCAACCCCAAACAACAATATTTTCATTTAAAGAAGGAAGAGCCAACGCTTGCCTTTTCCACCTCTTTTGCAGGGAAAACCAATGTAAATATGTTACCAATTTCCTCATGGGCAATATGTCACATCCTTATACATTCCAATCCCAAATTTGACTGTGTCCTAAAAGGTGTTTTAACAGTCCCAAGATGATTCAATCTAAAATAATAAGTGGTAGGGTGGTAAATTAAGGTTTAAAACTCCCATTTACTGTATTTTCTGCTTGGTGAGAAAAAGCGAGAATTATTGCATAGGAGATCTGAGAAGTTTAGTCATAAATAAATGTTTAACTTTGCTTATCCAATGTTTCCAAAACTTATTTAACAATAGAATGTTTTAACTATGTATTAACAATAAATCCAAGGGTAAGGAATGATGGGTTTGTGTTGAGCAAAATGTTCAGTCTGTTTAATATGTATGAACATTAGGTACTTATTATCAAGATATATTAACTCTATTATATAATATGAGAAACACTGAATATATTTTACATTAAAATAATAGAAAGTGAAATTCTCCTTTAGATGCAGTTTTCACTGTGGGGGGGGGATAACTTGCTTGCATTTTTTTCATTACCTCAAGAATATTAATGCGAGAGTATCCAAGCAACAAGATGGGAACACTTCTTATCTTATCATACTTGGGTCATTAGATTTGCTGTCATATTATAAAAAGAGATATATTAATACCAAGAAACAGCTTTCTTATATCTAAATGGGAAAGACTATATAAAATGGCCTGTAACCAACTATTCGATTTTGGAGCCATACAGAATGAAGAAGTGAAGTGATAAGGATCTGGTCTGACTAGATCTTCAAGGTTCTTCTTGAAGAAGTAAGATTTAGAAACAGGAAAGAGGCAGAGAGGTGGTTTCTGGAGAGAAACCAATGAAGAAATTTAAATCCATCTTAGCATTTATAGGGAGAAGAGACGGTAACTAGCATTTCCTAAGTGCTGGCTATGTGCACAGGGCTCTGTGACTTTTTTTTTTTAATTTAACTTATTTGTATTTATTTTAGTTATGGTAAAATACACATAACATACAATGTACTATCTTAACCATTTTTAAGTGTATCATTCAGTGACGTTAAATACATTCACATTGTTGTGCAACCGTCACCACCATCCACAGAACTCTTTTCACTTTGCAAAAATGAAACGCTACCTATTAAATAATAATTCCACGTTAACCTCTCTACCCCAGCCCCTGGCAATCACCATTCCACTTTCTCTCTCTATGAATTTAACTATTTCAAGAAGCTCATATAAGTAGAATCACACAATATTTGTCCTTTTGTGGCTGGCTTATTTCATTTAGCATGCCATCCTCAGAGTTCATTCATGTTGTAGCACATGTCTTTTGATGCACAGAAGTTTTTAATTTTGATGTTGTCCAGTTTATCTAGTTTTCCTTTGTTGCCTATGCTTTGGGTGTAATATCCAAGAAATTATTGCCAAATCTAATGTCATGAAATTTCCCCCTATATTTTATGCTAAGCCTTTTATTATAGTTTTAAGTCTGCAGTGGGTTGAAGTGTGCCCCCTCCTCCCAATTTATATGTTGAAGCCCTAATCCCCAATACCTCAGAATGTAACCATATTTGGAAATAAAGTCTCCAAATAGGTAATTAAGTTAAAATGAGATCTCTAGGGTGAGCCCAATCCAATATGACTGATGTCCTTATAAGAAGAGGGAACTTGGACACAGACATGGGCACACACACACAGCGAAAAGACCATATGAGGATACAGCAAGAAGGCAGCCATCTGAAAGCCAATGAGAGAGGCCTCAGAAGAAACCCAAACTATCAACAACTTGATCTTAGACTTCTAGCCTCCAGAACTATGAGAAAATAAACTCCTGTTTTGTTTTTTTTCTTTTGCGGTACAACGGGCTTCTCACTGTTGTGGCCTCTCCCCTTGCGGAGCACAGGCTCCGGACGCACAGGCTCAGTGGCCATGGCTCACGGGCCAGCCACTGCACGGCATGTGGGATCTTCCCGGACCAGGGCACGAACCCATGTCCCCTGCATCGGCAGGCGGACTCTCAACCACTGTGCCACCAGGGAAGCCCATAAAGTCCTGTTCTTTAAGCCACTAAGTCTGTGGTATTTTATTATGGCAACCATACCAAACTGATACAAGGTCTATGGAGTTTTGTTTTAATTAAACTTTTCTTTTGAGATAAAGTAGATTTGCATGCAGTTGTATATCCTTTACACTGTTTCCCCTAATGGTAACATCTTATAGAACTGAAGTACACTATCATAAGGAGGTTCTTTTTTTGTGTGTGTGTGGTATGCGGGCCTCTCACCGCTGTGGCCTCTCCCGTTGCGGAGCACAGGCTCTGGATGCGCAGGCCCAGCGGCCATGACTCATGGCCCAGCCGCTCCACGGCATGTGGGATCTTCCCGGACCGGGGCACGAACCCGTGTCCCCTGCATCGGCAGGCGGACTCTCAACCACTGCGCCACCAGGGAAGCCCAAGGAGGATCTTAAGAGTGAAATAATCCAAAAGTCCTATGCAGATTTACTTCCTTTTACTTTTTACTTGTGTGTGTGTCTGTGTGTATATTTAGTCCTATACAATTTTATCACATGCCTCTGTACACATACCAACCACCACACTCAAGATATTGAACAGTTCTATCACAAGGATCCCTCATGCTGTGCTTTTATAACCACAAATCCTTAATTCCTGGTAACCACAAATGTGTTCTCCATTTTTATAATTTTGTCATTTCAAGAATATTATATGAATGAAATCCTACAATATACAATATTTGAGACTGATTTTTTTCACTCAGACTAATTCCTTTGAGATTCGTTCAAGTTGTTGCTTGTATCAATAATTTATATCTTTGTACTGGTCTGTAGTATTCCATGGTGTACATGTACCAGAGTTTAATTAACCGTTCACCTGTTGAAGGACATCTGAGCTGCTTCAAGATTTGGGGTATAAACTTAAGTCTGCCATTTTATGATTGTTTTCTTTCTGTTTCCTCTGTTTCTTTTCTTGCCATCCTGTGGGTTAATTGAACATTTTTTTAGGATTCCATTTTTATTTATTTTAGTATATTTCCTTAAAAAAATTTTTTTTGGGGTATACTTGATTTACAATCTTGTGTTACTTTCTGCTGTACAGCCAAGTGAATCAGTTATATGTAAACATATATCCACTCTTTTTTGGATTCTTTTCCCATGTAGGTCATTTCAGAGTATTGAGTAGAGTTCCCTGTGCTATAGGTCCTTATTAGTTATCTATTTTATATATAGTAGTGTATATATGTTAATCCCAATCTCTCAATTTATCCCTCTCCCCCTTTCCCCTCTGGTAACCGTAAGATTTTTTTCTACATCTGTAACTCTATTTCTGTTTTGTAAATAAGTTCATTAGTACCATTTTTTCAGATTCCACATATAAGCGATATCATATGGTATTTGTCCTTCTCTGTCTGACTTACTTCACTCAGTATGGCAATCTCTAGGTCTACTCATGTTGCTGCAAATGGTATTATTTCATTCTTTTTTATGGCTGAGTAATATTCCATTGTATATATGGACTGCATCTTCTTTAGTTATTCCTCTGTCAGTGGACATTTTGGTTGCTTCCATGTCCTGGCTATTGTAAATAGAGCTGCAGTAATCACTGGGGTACATGTTTCTTTTCACATTATGGTTTTCTCCTAGTATATGCCCAGGAGTGGGATTGCTGAATCATATGGTAGCTCTATTTTTAGTTTTTATGGAACCTCCATACTGTTCTCCATAGTAGCTGTACCAATTTACTAGTATACTTCTTTGTAGAGTTTTCTTTAGTAGTTGCTCTCTATAGAGTTTTTAAAATTAATTTTCTCAATTGCCCTTTAAAGTAAGTACTACTAGACCTACATCAGAGATAAGAAAACTGAGGCTCAGAAATAGTAGGTAGCTTGTCTGCATGTCTGCTTGTAAGTACCAGAGCTGGAATCTGACCTAAATCTGTCTGACCCCAGAAGCTATGGTCTTGCTATCACTATATACAGCTTGCCACTGGCCTCAGGGCAATATGGGAAAGCCTTATCCATTATGAGTCATCTTTATCAGGAAGGAAGTGCAAGATTTGGCTGTACTGAGGAAGAACCCAAAGTATCATATCTCAGGAATTTTGCTCTTATTCTTCTCTCTGTGATGCCTCTTCTTTAACCCCTTTCAACCTATTGAAATCCAGTTTACGGAAAGGCAGCCACGTCCATGAATCTTTCCCTAATTGCCTTACCTCTCTGTGGTAGAAAGTAATTTTTTTCCTTTGGCTTCTCCAGAGCAGTTTGTTTATACCTCTCTTCTGGCCTGGATTCTTGCTAGCTATTTATATATTTCTTACTTCTTGTCTTGACTGGAAACTTTTTGAGGAAACAAACTAAGACATAATTCATTTTTGTCATCTCTACAGCTAGAACGATGTCTAGCATGTAGTAGTTGATCTAGCAAACATTTGTTGACTTCAGTGGAACTGGGTTAGGGCTTAGAAGGTCTGAGTAAATCTGAGTTTTTTGGAAGAAGAATCAATATGGATCTTCCTGGATAATGATCATTTAGTTCCTTGCTTGCTAGATTACATTTTTTAAGTGTATTAGAGAAAATTTTTAAGAGGCGTGGAATCGGTATAAAGCAGATCAGTTGGATTCATTAACAGGTGGGCAATTTTTCACTCCTACTTGGAACGTTTCTCAGGTTGGTGATTATGAAGTTCTCATATTTGAAATCATCTGATGTTTAAATTGCTGGTGCTCAAAGGAAAAAGAAGAAGATTTTTATTTTTATTTTAATTATTATTGATCAAACACCAAAACATCTTTCAGAATTGTCTCTACATTCAGGACAAGGATAAGCTAGCAAGTGTTTGCTAAGCTCAGATATTTAAAACCTGCTCTAGTGGAAGAAAAGTCATTTAGTTGACATAATGACCCCTTTATACATTTAAGCAGTACTTAGCTTTATGAAGCCATAAAAATATATGTACGGTAATATACTCATTTGTCTTTCTAAAACAACCACTATAAACCAAGATTTGTAAGAGTGTTAAACATAACTGCTTTCCTAGGAGGACATGTATACGATATATATGGCTGTATTATTCCTCCCTAAGTGCTTCTCGAAGTCCATTTTCCTCATGAGTTATGGCTTCTCAAATAGAATGGAAGTGCTACCGATGTTGTTAATGCAATTCTGTTTTTAAAAGATAAATTAATTTTGATTATTTGAATATGACCAGTCAAAAAAGGGACAATTACATGAAACTTTATTTTTAATTTAACTAGGAATAAGTATATGCACAACAATGATTACCCATCTCTAAGCTTAAAAATCATAAATCTTTGAGTTAGAAGAGAAATTGACTACAGCTCAGTGCTTCCCAGCTGAAATGGTGTGCTGTAAACTGCACAGAATTGCAAAACGACCTAAGATTCATAAGTAAAGTATGTACAGTGCTTAACAGTTTACAAATTACTTTTAAATAGTAACGATGGGAAAGCACGGATTTGGAGACGACTTTAGGGAAGTTGTTTAATCTCTGGGCAGTTCCATTTTCTCCTTTCCAGCACCTCTTCTTCACGGCCCACTGCCTATAAATATCAATACACTATTTTCCAGCATGCCTCCTCCTCTCCTGCCCCAGCAACCTGCATCTGCCCTCTCAATCCACCATGCTCCTTGTACTACATGGCCCAATGGCCCATTTCCCAACTCATTCTGTTTTTCAAGACAAATTCACTTTGCCTCTTTCCATCACATTAAAGCATCATCCTAAATGACAATCTGAGTCTCATGTCTTTTGTGAAATCTTCTAGACTACTCCAACAGTTAATAAGCTCTTGTTCTCTTAATTGTCACGTATTCATTCAACAGACATTTGAGTTCATAGGCACTTTGCTACCTATGATGAGCTGTATTCTCTGTCCACAGCATTTTCAATGGTGGTTTTTAATTTTGCATGCATATATATACAGGGTTCTGCTGATTTTTTTTTAAGTCTGAAAATTACTGTCTTAATGAAATGGAAAATAATCAGGTAATTGTAATTTGCTAAGTCATTATAGCCATATGTACAGTTATGGGAGCATCGGAGGGGGACAGCCTCTTATTTTTGGTTACCTTGCATACTTATTTCCCTCTGAGTTTTCTTGAAAACTCCTCATTAACAGGAATCATAGCATATCCTCCACAAGAACCCATGAGGGGAGGATGCTCTCTGTTTTGCTTCCTGCTATACCCAAAGTACCTAAAACAGGGCCTGGTCCAATATAGGCCCTGAATTATACTGGTTACATGCAGAAATCTTACCATTTATATGCCTCATTTTGTCTACCATGTGTAATATACCTGATAATGTTCATGACATATTTGACAGATGAAAAATGAATTTTAAAAAGAAAGATATGTCTTGGTGCTAGATATTTCAATCTTGACTATTCTGCCCTTTCACATGAGGAGCAAGACATGGAAAGTAGGTTTTAACATGTGCAGAGAAGAGAAGGCAGTACAAAGACAAAAACATAGGACTTGGATGGCTGTGCTCCTTTTAAATTCCTTATCAAAATTATTTGCTACCCTATTTCAATCCACATCCATTGACCTGTCAATGCATAGTCCCTCCTTTTCAAGTGGAAATGGCCATCCACCTCCAGAGCTCCTCCATGGAGTGGGCTGAGGCCTTTGTTGCAAGGGAATCACAATTCAAACTCTCTCTCCCTAGTCGTGCTTCTCACACACCCTTATGGATGTTGTTTCCAAGAGAACTTCCCTAATCTTTATCTTGGAGTCTGTTTCCAGGGAATTCAGTCTAAGATAATAATAATAAAAGGAATTTGAAGCCTGACCCTACCATTTAGTATTGAAGCTATTTATTTAATTCTTTGGGCAAGTTATGTAACTTCTTTGGACTTTACATGGATTTTATGATGATTTAGTGAAGAAATAAATGTGTAAGTAATATTATATACAGCAGTGTTTTCAGAAATAAGCCTTATTTAAGAAAAAAAGTTCATAAAGTTGTTACTTACCTGATATTTTCTATGCTGAGCAACTAAAACTCTTTAAAAACAAAAACTTTTCAACTTAAGGTAAAAATTATACACTAAGGTGAATGAAATGCAAAAATCATAAGTATACAACTCAGTGAATTTTTACATATAAGCGTACTTCTGTAACTACCACCCACATTAAGCTATAAAACATTTTCTGTACCCATGTCCTCCCTTTTCAATACTGCCATTAAAGACATTAAAGACAACAATTATTCTGACTTTTATGACCATATGTTAGTTTTTCCTGTTCTCAAACTCATATAAATGGAATCATACTTTTTGTGTCTTGCTTTCTCTACTCAGTATAATTTGGTTCATCTATGCTATTTTGCAAATCACTAGTTTGTTCTTTTTCTAATCACTGTGTAGTTGTCTACTGTAAGAATATACTACAATTTGCTTACCTATTTTGCTCTTGATGATTACTTAAGTTGATTATAGTGTTTGCCTATTATAATAAAGTCACTAGGAACATTTTTGTACTGCCTTTTATTGGACATATATACTCATTTATCTTAAGTAGATATGGAGGAGTAGAATTATGGAGTTATAGATTAGGTGTTCTGGACAAATGAATCTTGATAAAATCTGACTACTATTAGCTAATACCTAAAAAGTTCTTTTCCTGAAGGTTTAAATAAATTCACCATATTGAATAAAAATTGGATATCACTACTAGTTAACTTAAAATGAAAATAACACATTATGAAGATTATGAATAAAACCTATGAATACTCAACAAAGCTGATAGAAGCAGAGGAAATGTCACCTAAAACATGAATGAAAAACACAATGAGTTCACTTATCTTCTTCAGTGTAGCTACACAAACACTGGGGAATCAGTTTAACTACAGTTCCATCCTGTAGTTCTGCCTCAGGACTGCACACCTGCTTTTAATTTATAGACAATATATAAAAACGACATATTGAGTATGTCTTCTCAGCTTGGCATAAAGGTTGGATAAAATGGATGAGAGGCCCCTCACTGTCTTGCCTACAGTGAGCTAGGTAGTAATGATACCACAAAAAGAGTAGTAAAAGTATGAGAGAATTAGGAGCTTCACTAATTAGGAGCTACCCAGTGGCTATACTGTGAAAAGAAATATCCTTTCTTGCGAGATCTGATTTTTAAATGATATGGAATATATGAGATTTTGTGGGTGTATCAGACAAGAGACCAGCAGGAAACAGCATGTTCAAGCAGTATTGTTGGGGAAAGCTTAATGAAGAAGATGTTTACAAAGGTAGAAGCAGAGTTAAGGGAAACCAACAAACAAATGCAGGTAGACTTAGGACTAAGGGAGCCTTAAGACTGCAGTCAGCAAGCATAGTGGTGTTACCTGAATCTGGAGAAGTCGGCCCAATAAAGATTGTGTTGTTAAGTGGATGAAATCAGCTAACTGGTGGCACTGTGGCAAGGAGAGAATTGGGGAAGTAAGCATTCTAATCTCATTCTCTTCCTGACTTCTGAGCTGCTGGAGACTCTCACTGGCAACTTGCTTTGGTCAACTCTAAATTGTTACCACAGGAAATTCTCTTAAAGCTAGCATTAATGGGTCACAGGGTATGAAATTTCAAAGATCTTAATGTGTTGTCAAACAATCTTAAGGGATGTTTACACTAGTGTATATACACAAGAGGATATTATGAGAGTAATACTGGTAACAGCTAGACAGGTAGAACATTTTCTTTTATACTTCAGTTGGCCATTTATTTTTCTCCTGTGAATATTTCCTCTGTGTTCTCTAATTAGTAGAGTGCTAATGTTTCCCCTATTAATTTGTTAGGGCTCTTGATCTATTAAGAATGTATAATATTATATACATATAAAATTTCATTTTTAGACAAATCTGCTCAGAGAGTGTTTTCCTTCAGACATTTTTTTCTATTGCTTTAATGTTTGGGGAGTTGTTCCTCTTCCTGAAATCATTTTTAAATTACATATTTCCTGGTTTACTATACTATGTTTGGGTTTTTTTTTACTCAAAACTCTTTACATCTTTACTCTGACATCTTTCAACTATTTATATGACAGTTGTACCATTTAGAAACAAAATTTGTTTCTCCATCCATTTCTTATATCTGCTAGCAAAAGGGTGATGTTCTTTCCTTCCTTCCTTCCTGCCTCCCTCCCTTCCTTCCTTCCTTCCTTCTTCCTCTCATTTTATATAGTTAGAGTCCATTTTTATAGAATAATTCCTAGCTTTTGTTTTTTGTTGTGATATAGAAAATTCGATGCATAAATTCAGTAGACAAGATATATAGGAAACTAAAATTTTAATTTTTTAGAGTTGCCCACTTCACAGAATTTTTTTAATTCTAAGAATTCTTGTTAATTCTATTTAGTTTAATGGTTTTATAGACAAAATGTATTCAAAAATAATACTTTTCTTATTTCTTTCTGGTAATGGTAACTCCTTTTTTAGGGTAAAAATCATTTTTTTAAAAAATTGAGACAGTCACAATATTTAGAATAGTATAATGAAATTAGAATGCATATTTTTAATTTATTTTTTTGTTATGGGTTACCTGATAATTAAAATTGTTTTATTGCATATGAACAGACATGTAACTGGATATAAAATTGGGAGGGTTCTCAGTTCTTCTCTCTCAAAACTTTGTCCTAATATTTTTTCCTTGTATCTTTGCCATTCAAATGTTTGCCAGGATTTGTCTAGCTATAATCTTCTTAATTAGTTTTGGCACTTAGATTCTACTTATTTGGAAAGCCAAATATTTTTCATCTACAGAAAATTTTCTTCTGAATATATTTTGTTTTGTTTTTTTAATCTCTGTTTTTCTCTTCAGGTTGTTTTTTTTTTTTGGTTTTGTTGTTGTTGTTTTGTGGGTTTTTTTTTTTTTTACATGTAATGGGTTTTCATGCTTTTGTTATTTTTCTGTGTCAGTTCTCCTCTTTACTGCCGACAACACAGGTTTCAATTCCACTATAAAGTTTTAATTTCTCTGAAAGAGTTCAATTTGTTTTCTTTTTATCTTGAGATGTTCTTTCTTTTTTTAAAATATGTGTGCTTTATTCCATCCTAATAAAACTATATAAAGTAACTTTCTGAAATGTGTTCTTATACCCATAGTAAATAAAAAGTCTGAGTGGCACCTTTTACTTCTGATTGTCAATTATGATTTTTGTTTACTTTGCTCTAAAGTTTCTTTTCCCTTAATAAGAATATTGGTAATTTTTTTCTTCTTACTGCTCAAAGAACAGAGACATATCAAGGCCCAGTACTTGCCCAAAGCAGTTCTTAAATAGTGCTAAAAACAACTTCGCAGAATTGTAGTTGGACAAAAGGCCCTATTTTCAGAGTCTAATAAGTATACATAGATTGCAAGTAAACAGGCATAAATTTTGTCTCTTAATTCTCCATTTTCCAACACTTTAAATAAAACTTAGTAAGTGCAAAACCACAACCCCCAGTGTGCAAGTCAACTAGTAAGCTTCCTGTTGCCACTGTCTGTCCTCCCTCACTATTCCACTGGTTTCCTGACAGCTCTGTTTTGGAGGGTTGAGGTGGTTTTGCTAATGCAGTGAACAAAGGTTTTATTGATCAAACATTGTTATTTCTCAGTTTAGCGTTATGAATCTTTCAGAAGAGGATTGCCTCCAAGACTTCCTTTTTCAGAGTTGATGCATTACTCTTTGTGTGTGTGTGTGTGTGTGTGTGTGTGTGTGTATGTGAGAGAGAGATTATTTAAAGGAAGAGTGTGAAGGGCAACAACAAGGAGACTAGTTGGCTATCACTTAAGCCACAATTAATTGGCTCTTAAAGGAAGAGTAGGAATTTCCTAGTCGGAGAAAGGAAAGGGGAGACATCTTCATGGAGAGAAATACATGTTCAAAGATGGAACTGTGTGACATAGTGATATGTTTGGCAAACACAACAATTTCAGTGCAGGTTAAGAGCAAAATGTGTGGGTATTGGGAATCTTGTTGGAGGAAGAAATGTGAAAAGCTAGCTGCCTCTAGATTGTATAAAGCTATACATGTTTATAGATGGGTTCTGTGGTTAGTGGGGGAAGCCCATGAATTCATCAGAGCACTGATGTGACTATTCTATGATTTGAGACAGGTGGTGACTGTGTGAAAGACAGAAAAACAGGAAAAAGAGGTACCAGAGTGACCAATTAAGAATCTATTACAAGTGTCACAGTGTCTTAAAGCAAGACCAGTGGAGTTTGTGAGATATTTTATTCACAGAGTTAGAAAGACAAATTTATGAAAGGGATATATTTTCAGAAGTGTGGGGAGGGCTTCAGGTATGAAAAAGAGAAATTAAGGTATAATGGGATTATTGGAAAAATAAAAAACTATGGCAGAATAAATTGGTCTAAGTCTTATGGAGGTCAATTAGAAGAAGATACATCTTTTGATGTCATAAACCCATAAACCCATAAACCCATTTCTGTGGGTTTGTCCTATGATATTCTTGTATGCATGTTAAATAATTTATATACAAGTTTGTTCATTACCAGAATGTTATTCATACCAAAACACTGGAAAAGATTCCAGTGTATATCAATGGAAATTATTTATATAAATTATGATATATCCATCTAATGGATTATTAAGCAATGGTTTAAGAAAAAAAGCATGTTTCTATGTATTGGTAGAAAATGATCTTCAAACTATTTTAATTTTTAAGAGTGAAACACTGGATTGGAATATACTTTATTTAACAGCTTTACTGAGATTTAATTGGCATACAATAAACTGCACATATTTCAAGTGTAAAGTTTGATGGATTTGGGCAAATAGATACACAGATGAAACCATCATCACAATCAAGTTAATGAATATATCTATCACCTCCTAAAATTTCCTTGTTCTTTTTAATCCCTTTCTCTGTCTTCACAAACTTCTCTAATCACATTTAGTGTTGTCACTGATCTGTTTTCTGCTACGATCGATTGATTTCCATTTTATAGAACATTTTATATATATATATAATCATATAGTATACCGTCTTGTCTTTTTGGTCTTACTTCCTTCAGTATATTTATTTTGTGATTCAGGCATGTCATTGCATGTATCAATGGTTGATTCTATTTTATTGCTGAATAGTATTCTATTGTATGGTAAACCACAATTTTTAAGTCATTTATCTTTTGATGGACATTTAAATTATTTCCAAATCTGAGGTATTAAAAATAAAGTTGTCATGAGCATTTGAGTGCAGGACTTTTATGGACATATGCTTTCAATTATCTTGTGTAAATACCTAGAACAGTGTTTGAGTAGTATGGTAAATGTATATTTAACATTTTATGAAACTGTGAACCTATTTCTAAAGTGGTAGCACCATTTTATATCCTCACCAGTAGAATATGAGAGTTTAAGTTGCTCTATGTATTCTCCAAGACTTAGTATTTGTCGATCTTGTAAATTTTAGCTATTTTATTGTGTGTATGGTAGACTCTCATTATGGAATTAATTTGTATTTCCCTAATGATTATGTTGAGTATATTTTTATGTGACTATTTGCTATTCATATATTTATATCCGTATATCCTATATAGGGTATATCCTATATCCATATATATAGGAGAAGTGTCTATTCAAATCCTTAGCCCATTTTTCAGTTGGGCTGTATGTCTACTTATTATTGAGTTTAAAGTTACATATTCCAGATATAAATGCTTTCAGATACTAGTTTTGCAAATATTTTCTCTCAGTTTATGGTGTGCATTTTCATTTTCTTGAGAGTGTATTTTGAAGAGCAAATGATTTTAATTTTTTAAATATAAACTTATTTTATTTATTTTTGGCTGCACTGGGTCTTTGTTGCTGCACGCGGGCTTTCTCTAGTTGTGGCGAGCAGGGGCTACTCTTTGTTGTGGTGCACAGGCTTCACACTGCGATGGCTTCTCTTGTTGTGGAGCACGGGCTCTACGCACACAGGCTCAGTAGCTGTGGCACACAGGCTCAGTAGTTGTGCCTTGCGGGCTCTAGAGCGCAGGCTCAGTAGTTGTGGTGCACGGGCTTAGTTGCTCCGTGGCATGTGGGAACTTCCCCGACCAGGGCTCGAACCAGTGTCCCCTGCATTGGCAGGCAGATTCTTAACCACTGGGCCACCAGGGAAGCCCCTGATTTTAATTTTGGTAAAGTCCAATTTGTTAACTTTCCTTTTATAGTTTATATATTTTGTGTCATATTTCAAAAATCTTTGTGCAACTTAAGGTAACCAAGATTTTTCCTGTTTTCCTCTAGAAGTTTTAAAGTTTTAGGTTTTACATTTAGCTTTTACATTTACATGAACATCTATTTCAAGTGAATTTTTGCTAAGTCTGAGATGAGAGATAAAGGTGTAATTTGATTTTTTTTTTCTTTTTGTATATGGGTGTTTAACTTTTCAGCACCTTTTATGGAAAAGACTATCCTTTCCCCCACTGAATTGCTTAGGCACTTTTGTCAAAAATCAGTTAACTGTATACACATGGATATATAGATCTAAACTTTCTATTCTGTCCCCTTGAGTCATACTCTAGGACCTAGGGCCCATATCAAAAAACAACTTGCTTTACTGCCCTGAAAAACTACAAAAGTTGTGTGCCAGTCATGATCCTGGCAGGAGACAGTTGGAACGCCTCAAAGTGAATTCAATGAGATGAACTCTGACAGAGGATTGCACAGGAAGGGAAACCCAGAGAAGAACATCGGTATTGTGAAAGACAAATTTCCTGGACCTCTCTTGGGTAGAATAGGCATCATGAAACACTACCTCTATTGCAAACATGTAATTAAAGTATATAGAAACTAACTATGAGGAACGTTACAGATGCTTTAAAAAGATATAACTAGGAGTCAGAAAGTGCGGATCACACACACACACAAAAGTTAAAGTTAATTAGGGAAATGGAATTCCAAGTAAAGGGAGTATCATATGTGACAATCATCTAATGAAAGGTATAATGGTACACTATTTTTATTTATTTTTTTTAACATCTTTATTGGAGTATAACTGCTTTACAATGGTGTGTTAGTTTCTGCTTTATAACAAAGTGAATCAGTTACACATATACATATATCCCCATATATCTTCCCTCTTGCGTCTCCCTCCCACCCACCCTCCTTATCCCACCCCTCTAGGTGGTCACAGAGCACCGAGCTGATCTCCCTGTGCTATGAGGCCACTTCCTACTAGCTATCTATTTTACATTTGGTAGTGTATATATGTCCATGCCACTCTCTCACTTTGTCACAGCTTACCCTTCCACCTCAACGTATCCTCAAGTCCATTCTCTAGGAGGTCTGCATCTTTATTCCTGTCTTGCCCCTAGATTCTTCATGACCTTTTTTTTGTTTGTTTTTTAGATTCCATATACATATGTTAGCGTACGGTTATTTGTTTTTCTCTTTCTGACTTACTTCACTCTGTATGACAGACTCTAGGTTCATCCACCTCACTACAAATAACTCCATTTCGCTTCTTTTATGGCTGAGTAATATTCCATTGTATATATGTGCCACATCTTTATCCATTCATCTGTCGATGGACACTTAGGTTGCTTCCATGTCCTGGCTATTGTAAATACAGCTGCAGTGAACACTGTGGTACATGACTCTTTTTGAATTATGGTTTTCTCAGGGTATATGCCCAGTAGTGGGATTGCTGGGTCAGATGGTAGTTCTGTTTTTAGTTTTTTAAGGAACCTCCATACTGTTCTCCATAGTGGCTGTATCAATTTGCATTCCCACCAACAGTGCAAAAGGGTCCCTTTTCTCCACACCCTCTCCAGCATTTATTGTTTGTAGGTTTTTTGATGATGCCCATTCTGACTGGTGTGAGGTGATATCTCATTGTAGTTTTGATTTGCATTTCTCTAATGATTAATGATGCTGAGCATTCTTTCATGTGTCTGTTGGCAATCTGTATATCTTCTTTGCAGAAATGTGTATTTAGATCTTCTGCCTATTTTTGGATTGGGTTATTTGTTTTTTTGATATTGAGCTGCATGAGCTGCTTGTAAATTTTGGAAATTAATCCTTTGTCAGTTGCTTCATTTGCAAATATTTTCTCCCATTCTGAGGGTTGTCTTTTCGTCTTGTTTATGGTTTCCTTTGCTGTGCATAAGCTTTTAGGTTTCATTAGGTCCCATGTGTTTATTTTTGTCTTTATTTCCATTTCTCTAGGAGGTGGGTCAAAAAGGATCTTGCTGTGATTTATGTCATAGAGTGTTCTGCCTATGTGTTCCTCTAAGAGTTTGATAGTGTCTGGCCTTACATTTAGGTCTTTAATACATTTTGAGTTTATTTTTGTGTATGGCATTAGGGAGGGTTCTAATTTCATTCTTTTACCTGTAGCTGTCCAGTCTTCCCAGCACCAGTTATTGAAGAGGCTGTCTTTTCTCCATTGTATATTCTTGCCTCCTTTATCAAAGGTAAGGTGACCATATGTGTGTGGGTTTATCTCTGGGCTTTCTGTCCTGTTCCATTGATCTATATTTCTGTTTTTGTACCAGTACTATACTGCCTTGATCACTATAGCTTTGTAGTATAGTCTGAAGTCAGTGAGCCTGATTCCTCCAGCTCTGTTTTTCTTTCTCAAGATTGCTATGGCTATTCGGGGTCTTTTGTTTTTCCATACAAACTGTGAAATGTTTTGTTCTGGTTCTGTGAAAAATGCCATTGGTAGTTTGATAGGGATTGCATTGAATCTGTAGATTGCTTTGCGTAGTAGAGTCATTTTCACATGTTTATTCTTCCAATCCAAGAACATGGTATGTATCTCCATCTGTTTGTATCATCTTTAATTTCTTTCATCAGTGCCATAATTTTCTGCATACAGGTCTTTTGTCTCCTTAGGTAGTTTTATTCCTAGATATGTTATACATTTTGTTGCAATGGTAAATGGGAGTGTTTTCTTAATTTCGCTTTCCGATTTTTCATCATTAGTCTATAGGAATGCAAGAGATTTCTGTGCATTAATTTTGTATCCTGCTACTTTACCAAATTCATTGATTAGCTCTAGTAGTTTTCTGGTAGCTTCTTTAGGATTCTCTCTGTATAGTATCATGTCATCTGCAAACAGTGACAGCTTTACTTCTTCTTTTCCAATTTGGATTCCTTTTATTTCTTTTTCTTCTCTGATTGCTGTGGTTAAAACTTCCAAAACTGTGTTGAATAAGAGTGGTGACAGTAGGCAACCTTGTCTTGTTCCTGTTCTTACTGGAAGTGGTTTCCGTTTTTCACCATTGAGGACAATGTTGGCTGAGGGTTTCTCATATGTGGACTTTACTATGTTGAGGTAATTTCCCTCTATGCCTACTTTCTGGAGGGTTTTTATCATAAATGGGTGTTGAATTTTGTTGCAAGCTTTCTCTGCATCTATTGAGATGATCATATGGTTTTTCTCCTTCAATTTGTTAATATGGTGAATCAGGTTGATTGATTTACATATATTGAAGAATCCTTGCATTCGTGGGGTAAACCCCACTTGATCATGGTGTATGATCCTTTTAATGTGCTGTTGGATTCTGTTTGCTAGTATTTTGTTGAGGATTTTTGCATCTATGCTCATCAGTGATATTGGCCTGTAGTTTTCTTTCTTTGTGACATCTTTGTCTGGTTTTGGTATCAAGGTGATGGTGGCCTCGTAGAATGAGTTTGGGAGTGTTCTTCCCTCTGCTCTATTTTGGAAGAGTTTAAGAAGGATTGGTCTTAGCTCTTCTCTAAATGTTTGATAGAATTCACCTGTGAAGCCATCTGGTCCTGGACTTTTGTTTGTTGGAGGATTATTAATCACAGTTTCAATTTCAGTGCTTGTGATTGGTCTGTTCATATTCTCTATTTCTTCCTGGTTCAGTCTTGGAAGGTTGTGCATTTCTAAGAATTTGTCCATTTCTTCCAGGTTGTCCATTATATTGGCTTATAGTTGATTTTAGTAATCTCTCATGATCCTTTGTATTTCTGCGGAGTCCATTGTTACTTCTCCTTTTTCATTTCTAATTCTATTGATTTGAATCTTCTCCCTTTTTTTCTTGATGAGTCTGGCTAATGGTTTATCAATTTTGTTTATCTTCTGTAAGAACCAGCTTTTAGTTTTATTGATCTTTGCTATCGTTTCTTTCATTTCTTTTTCATTTATTTCTGTTCTGATCTTTATGATTTCTTCCTTCTGCTAACTTTGGGATTTTTTTGTTCTTCTTTCTCTAATTGCTTTAGTGTAAGGTTTGTTTGTTTATTTAAGATGTTTCTTGTTTCTTAAGGTAGGATTGTATTGCTCTAAACTTCCCTCTTAGAACTGCTTCTGCTGCATCCCATAGGTTTCAGGTCATTGTGTTTTCATTGTCATTTGTGTCTACGTATTTTTTGATCTCCTCTTTGATTTCTTCAGTGATCTCTTTGTTATTAAGTAGTGTATTGTTTAGCCTCCATGTGTTTGTATTTTTTACAGATTTTTTCCCTGTATTTGATATCTAGTCTCATAGCGTTATGATTGGAAAAGATACTTGACACGATTTCAATTTTCTTAAGTTTACCAAAGCTTGATTTGTGACCCAAGATATGATGTATCCTGGAGAATGGTCAATGAACACTTGAGAAGAAAGTGTATTCTGTTGTTTTGGGATGGAATGTCCTGTAAATATCAATTAAGTCCATCTTGTTTAATGTATCATTTAAATCCTGTGTTTCCTTATTTATTTTCATTTTGGAAAATCTGTCCATTGGCGAAAGTGGGGTGTTAAAGTCCCCTACTATGATTGTGTTACTGTCGATTTCCCCTTTTATGGCTGTTAATGTTTGCCTTATGTATTGAGGTGCTCCTCTGTTGGTTGCATAAATATTTTAAATTGTTATATCTTCTTCTTGGATTGATCCCTTGATCAGTATGTTGTGTCCTTCTTTGTCCCTTGTAATAGTCTTTATTTTAAAGTCTATTTTGCCTGATATGAGAATTGCTACTCCAGCTTTCTTTTGATTTGCATTTGCATGGAATATGTTTTTCCATCCCCTCACTTTCAGTCTGTATGTGTCCCTAGGTCTGAAGTGGGTCTCTTGTAGACAGCATATATATGGGTCTTGTTTTTGTATCCATTCAGCCAGTCTGTGTCTTTTGGTTGTAGCATTTAGTCCATTTACATTTAAGGTAATTATTAATATGTATGTTCCTATTACCATTTTGTTGTTTTGGGTTTGTTATCGTAGGCCTTTTCCTTCTCTTGTGTTTCTTGCCTAGAAAAGTTCCTTTAGCATTTGTTGTAAAGCTGGTTTCGTGGTGCTGAATTCTCTTAGCTTTTGCTTGTCTGTAAATGTTTTAATTTCTCCATCGAATCTGAATGAGATCCTTGCTGGGTAGAGTAATCTTGGTTGTACGTTTTTCCCCTTCATCACTTTAAATATGTCCTGCCACTCCCTTCTGGCTTGCAGAGTTTCTGCTGAAAGATCAGCTGTTAACCTCATGGGGAATCCCTTGTGTGCTATTTGTTGTTTTTCCCTTGCTGCTTTTAATATATTTTCTTTGTATTTAATTTTTCATAATTTGATTAATATGTGTCTTGGTGTGTTTATATTTGGATTTATCCTGTTTGGGACTCTCTGCACTTCATGGGCTTGATTAACAATTTCCTTTCCCATATTAGGAAAGTTTTCAACTTTAATCTCTTCAAATATTTTCCCAGTCCCTTTCTTTTTCTCTTCTTCTTCTGGGAACCCTATAATTCGAATGTTGGGGCATTTAATGTTGTCCCAGAGGTCTCTGAAACTGTCCTCAGTTCTTTTCATTCTGCTTTCTTTATTCTGTTCTGTAGTAGTTATTTCCACTATTTTAACTTCCAGGTCACTTATCCGTTCTTCTGCCTCAGTTATTCTGCTATTGATCCCTTCTAGAGAATTTTAAATTTCACTTATTGTGTTGTTCATCACTGTTTGCTCTTTAGTTCTTCTAGTTCCTTGGTAAACATTTCTTGTATTTTCTCCATTCTATTTCCAAGATTTTGGATCATCTTTACTATCATTATTCTGAATTCTTTTCCAGGTAGACTGTCTATTTCCTTTTCATTTGTTAGGTCTGGTGGGTTTTTACCTTGCTCCATCATCTGCTGTGTGTTTTTCTGTCTTCTCATTTTGCTTATCTTACTGTGTTTGGGGTCTCCTTATTGCAGGCTGCAGGTTCGTAGTTCCCGTTGTTTTTGGTGTCTGCCCCCAGTGGCTAAGGTTGGCTTAGTGGGTTGTGTAGGCTTCCTGGTGGAGGGGACTAGTGCCTGTGTTCTGGTGGATGAGGCTGGATCTTGTCTTTCTGGTGGGCAGGTCCGTGTCTGGTGGTGTGTTTTGGGGTGTCTGTGGCCTTCTTATGATTTTAGGCAGCCTCTCTGCTAATGGGTGGGGTTGTGTTCCTGTCTTGCTAGTTGTTTGGCCTACGGTGTTCAGCACTGTAGCTTGCTGGTCGTTGACTGAAGCTGGGTTTTGGTGTTTAGATGGAGATCTCTGGGAGTTTTTCGCCATTTGATATTACGTGGAGCTGGGAGGTCTCTTGTGGACCAATGTCCTGAACTTGGCTCTCCCACCTCAGAGGCACAGCCCTGACGCCTGGCTGGAGCACCAAGAGCCTGTCATCCGCACGGCTCAGAATAAAAGGGAGCAAAGAAAGAAAGAAAGAAAGAAGACCAAATAAAATAAAATAAAAAGTTATTAAAATAAAAAATAATTATTAAAAAATTTTTTTAAGTAATAAAAGAAACGAAGAAAGAGCAAGCAAACTAAAAAACAAATCCACCAATGATAACAAGTGCTAAAAAGTATCCAAAAAAACAAACAAAAGAAACAAAAACGGAGAGGCGGAACCCTAAGATAAATGGTAAAAGCAAAGCTATACAGACAAAATCACACAGAGAAGCATACACATACACACTCACAAAAAAAGAAAAAGGGAAAAAAAATATATCTATCGTTGTTCCCAAAGCCCACCTCCTCAATTTCGGATGATTCGTTGTCTATTCAGTTATTCCACAGATGCAGGGTACATCAAGTTGATTGTGGAGATTTAATCCGCTGCTCCTGTGGCTGCTAGGAGAGATTTCCCTTTCTCTTCTTTGTTCACACAGCTCCTGGGGTTCAGCTTTGGATTTGGCCCCGCCTTGCGTGTAGGTCGCAGGAGGGCGTCTGTTCTTCGCTCAGACAGGACGGGGTTAAAGGAGCAGCTGCTTCGGGGGCTCTGGCTCACTCAGGCCAGGGGTAGGGAGGGAGGGGTATGGATGCGGGGCGAGCCTGTGGCGGCAGAGGCCGGCGTGACGTTGCACCAGCCTGAGGCGCGCCGTGCGTTCTCCCGGGGAAGCTGTCCCTGGATCACTGGACCCCGGCAGTGGCGGGCTGTACAGGCTCCGGGAGGGGAGGTGTGGATAGTGACCTGTGCTCACACACAGGCTTCTTGGTGGCGGCAGCAGCAGCCTTAGTGTCTCATTCCCGTCTCTGGGGTGCACGCTGTTAGCCGCAGCTCGTACCCGTCTCTGGAGCTCCTTTAAGCATGGCTCTTAATCCACTCTCCGCGCGCACCAGGAAAGAAGGAGGCAAGAAAAAGTCTCTTGCCTCTTCGGCAGGTCCAGACTTTTTCCCAGACTCCCTCCCCGCTAGCCGTGGTGCACTAACCCCCTGCAGGCTCTGTTCACTCCTGCGCTCCGACTGAAGCCCGAGCCTCAGCTCCCAGCCCCGCGCACCCCGGCGGGTGAGCAGATAAGCCTCTCGGGCTGGTGAGTGCCGCTCGGCACCGATCCTCTGTGCGGGAATCTCTCCGCTCTGCCCTCCGCTCCCCTGTCGCTGCGCTCTCCTCTGCGGCTCCGAAGCTCCCCCCACCCTCCGCCACCCAGAGTCTCCTCCCGCGAAGGGGCTTCCTAGTGTGTGGAAACCTTTCCTCCTTCACGTCTCCCTCCTACTGGTGCAGGTCCCGTCCTTATCCTTTTGTCTCTGTTTTTTCTTTTTTCTTTTGCCCTACCCAGGCACGTGGGGACTTTCTTGCCTTTTGGGAGGGTCTCCTGCCAGCGTTAGTAGGTGTTCTGTAGGAGTTGTTCCACATGTAGATGTATTTCTGGTGTATCTGTGGAGAGGAAGGTGATCTCCGCGTCTTACTCTTCTGCCATTTTGAAGCTCCTTGGTACACTATTTTTAAACTATTAAAAACGCCAGAATGGTTGAAACAAAGTATGAGAAGGAGAGCAATCAAAAGTGAACCTGGGGACTGTCCTGGTTTTGCAGTGGTTAGGACTCCGCACTCCCAATGCAGGGGGCCCGGGTTCAATCCCTGGTCAGGGAGCTAGATCCCACATGCGTGCTGCAGCTGAGAGTTTGCATGCCAAAACTGAGGAGCGCATGTGCCACAATTAAGGAACCCATGTGCTGTAACTAAGGAGCCCACTTGCCACAACTAAGACCTGGTGCAACCAAATAAGTAAATAAATACTTAAAAAAAAAAAAGCCTTATAGGGCTTCACTGGTGGCGCAATGGTTGAGGGTCCGCCTGCCGATGCAGGGGACACGGGTTCGTGCCCCGGTCTGGGAGGATCCCACATGCCGCAGAGCGGCTAGGCCCGTGAGCCATGGCCGCTGAGCTTGCGCGTCCGGAGCCTGTGCTCCACAACGGGAGAGGCCACAACAGTGAGAGGCCCACGTACCGCAAAAAAAAAAAAAAAAAAAAAAAAAGCCTTATAAAAAAAGTGAACCTGAAGAGGCAGAAAGAGGCCAGGCTACATAGGGCCTTGTAGGTCAAATTACAGATATGGATCTTTATTCCAGGAGCAACAAGAAGGCATTGATGAGTTAAATGATGAGTGAAAAGTGACATAATTTCATCTGTAATTTGAAAAGAATTTTTGTCTGATGAACCCCATCAAATTTTTCACAGTGTAAAATATGGGGAGCCTACTTAGGAAGCTAGTGCAATAATTCAAGAGAGAGATTTAAAAAGACGACCATGGAGAATAAAGTAAAATCAATAGGATTTCATGATGGAGTTGATAGAGGGTTAGAGTAAGATATTATGCTTATTGAACTTTCAGGAATACCCGTGATATTTTTACTTCCTTTTCCACTCTAGTGAATGCTTTGTAAGAACTAGGTACATTCTGAGAATTGATAAAACTTCTCTGGGCTGAGAGCCAGTTCTGGGCCCGTTAGCATTCAGATACATTTTTTTTCATGCCTCCCCTGTTCTTTTTCACAATGGCTGATCCCTGCAGAATCCAGCTGACTTTTGATTGGGTTCAGCCAATACAAGACTCTTGTGGGAGATTGAAGGACAGGAAAAAGAAGTCAAGGTAATTTTCTTTATCTCTGTCTTGGATGATCTTTCTCTTTCTCATTCTCTTTCTCTCTCTCTCTCTCTCTTTCTCTTTCTCTCTCTTTCTCTCTCTCTCTCCCCCTCCCCCTCTCCCTCTCCCTCTCCCCCTCTTTATCTACTTTGGGTAGTGTCTCCAGCCATGGATTTGACTATTTCTCTAGTTCACACCAGACAAGACTGATGTGTTTCTCGCTTCTTTTAGTGACTTCAGTCCCTAGAATTTCATAAGACATCCTCCCTTTGACTCTTCAGCCTAGGTTTGTAGTAGTTTCCTGCTATTGCTAACCTCTGGGTTGCCTTCCTATACTCTTTTTGACTTCTCAGCCATCTCATCACTTGTGTAACCAAATCCCTTCTGGTTTAAATTCTTAGAGAGTTTTCTATATTCCTGTTTGGACCCTGAGTGATACAAGCCTCAAAGGAGAAATCTGGAATTAATAATGATAAATGTTTAAGATCTGCATCACATGTTTGGCTCTGTCAAGGGCAGCTTCCAGGTCAATGCAAGAGATGTTCTCTATGGATTAAGACAAGCAGTAGTATAATAAATTAAGCACTGAGTTCTTTTGTTTCGCTGGGCAGGCCAATAGCTCATAGTTCTTTTTTTCCAAAACAGAAATGTTTTTAAAGAGTAGAAGAGTCATTTTTATGTACTCAATCTGTATGGATCCATTCTAAGACTTGGATCTTAGAATACTGTGGCGTTTACGCTTGTCCTTCGTGACATCCCAACTACATACAGTAAACACTCTAAACGAGGTGGTCAGTTTTTCTACAAGGTTTTGATATCTTTCAAAATATTTTTTTCAAATTTACTATTGAAAATTATAAATAATCATATAAAATAATTTTATCAAAATCTGTCATGTCAGCAATGAGGCATCTATCAAGCACCTAGTAAATGAGAGGCATGTCTTCACATATAATATTTTTATTTCATTTCCCTTGCTTGTCACAATTTAAAAAAAATGTAGAAACTGATACCCAGAAAGGTTAATCAAATTGCAGAAGGTCATTTTAATAGGAAGTGATGTATCTTTTATCAATAGCTGTAGCTAATCTATTTTATTGACATTCTTTATACTAAATCTATCTCTTTTTTTTTTTTTTGGTCCAGTTAGGCCAGTTACTAACTAGACATCAAAGAGAAATGACATATTAGGCTATGCAACTTGATGGAAAACAACAATATTATAATTAACCCAGTGAGACTAGTGTCAGACTTCTGACATATAGAACTGTAGGACCATAAATTTATTTATTTACTTTTTAACTTTTTATTTTATATTGGAGTATAGCTGATTAACAATGCTGTGATAGTTTCAGGTGCACAGCAAAGCGACTCAGCCATACGTATACATGTATCCATTCTCCCCCGAACTCCCCTCCCATCCAGGCTGCCACATAACACTGAGCAGTGTTCCCTGTGCTACACAGTAGGTCCTTGTTGGTTATCCATTTTAAATATAGCAGTGTGGACATGTCAATCCCAAACTCCCTAACTATCCCTTCCCTCCACCCTTCCCCCCAGCCCCGGTAACCATGAGTTCATTCTCTAAGTCTGTGAGTCCGTTTCTGTTTTGTAAGTACGTTCATTTGTATCATTTCTTTTTAGGTTCTGCATATAAGCGATATCATATGATGTTTCTCTTTCTCTGTCTGACTTACTTCATTCAGTATGACAATCTCTAGGATGTAAGACCATAAATTTATATTTTTTTAAGCCATTAAGTTTATGATAATTTGTTACAACACTGTAGTGAGTTGAATGGTGACTCCCCCAAAAGATATGTCCACATCCTAAGCTCCAAAACCTGTGAATGCGACTTTATTTGGCAAGAGTCTTTGTGGATGTAAGTAACTTTCTTGGGTGGATTATCTGGGTGGACCTAAATCCAAGGATGAGTGTCCATATAAGGGACACTCACTATAGGTAATAATGCAGATTTCATAGATTTGCTGTAAAGATTAAATAATACATCTTAAGTTTTCATCACAATGAATTATAAAAATACCATAAGAAATTTCAACAACTGTTTTCTTAATTGTTGTTATCAGTAGTTGTATCAGAAAAATCTTCAATAATCAATCAGATTGGGTATTAATTTAGTAACACCTTTGTGCACCTATTATTACGTATGTACATGGAACTGTCAAGCGAACCTGAGAATATAATAAGAAATTCATATTTTCAATAAGCTCAGAGTCATTTAATTGTTTAATTGTTTAAATAAACATCTTAGTATCAAGCTTCAATAAGGGCACACAGTAGGTATTAACAAAAATACTTGCTCATTTAACACTATCCAGTACTTTTCAGCTTTTGCAAGTAACTTTATGTATTTATTCAAAAAATATTTCGGTTCACTTCCTGAGCAAGGTGCTGTGATAAAAAGTTTGGCGATACAAAAATGATAAGACACAGTCTGTTTTCAGAGGCAAGAGATCAATTAGGAGATTGTGATAATTGCTGTAGGAGGAGCAAAAGCAAAAACTATGAGAGGGACAAGGAAACATTAGCCTTGCTTTTGCATTTTGAATGCTTCCTTTGGAAAGTAGATGAATTTTAATTCATCTTACTTTCTCTAGTGATTTAGTTCCATTGTTGCATTGCAAGTTGTTGGCATTAGAAAGCAGTGACTCGAAGATATATTGCCTATGCACTTCTCCAGATGCTGCTTCTGCTTCTTGGGCTAGAAGTCATTCCACATCATTCTCACCCTCCTGCAAAATGGAAATGACACTGATCCAGTAGCTTTCATTTAAATATGGTCTGTAAAGTGTTCTGGGTGGTAGTACTTATGCCTTATTTTAAATTTATATTTATTTATAAAAATCAGTAATCCCCCTGTGGGAAAACTACCACCTTCACCACTCTCCCTTGTCCCCCTAATGGGACAGAGGCATGACAAGAAGACACAGAATTATCTTAGGCATGATTATTTTTTTATGCCTGTTTTTCTCATTAGGTTCATCTCTGTGAAGAAGAGAGAAAGAAATCACGGAATCATAGACCCCCTACCCGTTGAGTAAAATTGACTAACATGTCCCTAACCAGGGTGATTATTCATAAAATAACCTGTTCTATTTCCTAAGAAGTTTAATAATAATAAAGGCTGACATTTATATAGCACTTACTATATGCCTGGCAGCATTTTAAGTCATATTTTAATTCTGCAATATACACTTATGCATAAGTGCTACTATTATCAGTGATTTATAGATGGTCAAACTGAGGCACAGAAAGGGTAACTTGCTGAATGTCACACAGTAGTTGATGGAGATGAGATTTGAACCTGATGGTCTATCTCAAGAGTCTGTATCTGCATTATAATTCTATTAGGAAAGTTTTTACATTTGTTCAAATCTACCTTCTTTCCAAAACTTAGTCCTTTTTATTCTCAGTGATTTGTCACAGATTAATTGTAACCCTTAACTTTTAGAAATGTAAAATGTTATGCTTGGAAGAGTCTACCAAAATCATCTGGATTGCTAGACAAACATGATGTATAGATAGAGAATTTTAATCCAATGGCCATAAACTAATCTTTCAAATATTTTTAATTCAATAAATCAAATATCATATTTAACTGAAAACTATCTCATTTCAAGACGAAATATTACTAGATCTATTCACTGTTTCTCCTGTAAAATGGTCCCCAATTTTTCACCATTTGGTTTACTCTGCTCCTCATAACAGCAGTCTCAGCGTCTTTTGAAAACACGAAACTCAGAATCTCACATAGCCTTTGAAGATGGGTTCTTGCCTAAAGCAGTGTGGGATAACTACAACTCTAGACTCAGGTTCTATAATTCTGTGAATACTTATTTTACTTCCAATGGCTTTGAGGTTGGGGTTGGGGGTGGTTGTTTTTTTTTTTTCTTACAACTTTATTGGAGTATAATTGCTTCACAATGGTGTATTAGTTTCTGCTTTATAACAAAGTGAATCAGTCATACATATACATCTGTTCCCACATCCCTTCCCTCTTGCGTCTCCCTCCCTCCCACCCTCCCTATCCCACCCCTCCAGTCGGTCACAAAGCACCGAGCTGATCTCCCTGTGCTATGCGGCTGCTTCCCAATATCTATCTACCTTACGTTTGGTAGTGTATATATGTCCATGCCTCTCTCTCGCTTTGTCACAGCTTACGCTTCCCCCTCACCATATCCTCAAGTCCATTCTCAAGTAGGTCTGTGTCTTTAAAATGTCATGAAGAACCTAGGGGTAAAACAGGGGGTGGTCGTTTTTGATGCCAGTGAGGGAGTGATGGTAATATTGGAGAGACAGTATTTGTTCATAGACATTTGAAGGCAGACAGTTTCCACCACATGAACTTTTCCTGCCCCTGTTCCACCCCGCCTCCACCTTCCCTGGAGTTGTAAATGCATGCCTCCCTATTTCGGCGTTATGCAATTTTCACATATACATACATATATATGTATACACACACCTTTCGATTTAACCTAAGTTTTCTTAGGCCATTCCAGCCTGCCATGTAATAGACCTACAATTATAATAATAATAGTAATTCTCACTCAATACCCCATCAGCTGATTCCTTGAATCCCAGTTTCTTTCATATCCTTCCTTTTGGGATTAAGGTAGATAACTCATGGACCACTTACTTAATATCTTAATATCTTAAAGGGAAATATCTATCAATTTCTTACTCCTAATTATTTTATTTTATTATTCATTATTCCTGATTGATCAAGTAACTCCGTGGTCATTGTGTTGTCTTCTTAGAGATTTTGCTCTTGTTATACCCCATTTTAGCACTTCTTAATTTGTTTTTGTTTGTGTCAGATAATTTTGTTTTGATGAGTGTTTTGGGACTATTGAAGACAATTATTTCTAAAAATCTATCTAGTATTTTACCAGACCTGTACATTACAGTCATCTGAGGTCAGCTTTCAGAATACCCTTTTGGAAATTCAAGGCATTATTTATAATCACCAACATTCTGAAGAATTTCCATATTTCATTATATTATAAAGATTATATTATAAGCTTATATTACAGTAGGACTGATAAATTAGTGAAAATTAGTGTAGTAGCCTGAGATAAAGTCTGCCTTGTTCTGGAATTTTCAACTAATTTAAATTGTATAGGAATCAATAACTTACTTTAATTTTATATAGTAAAATAAATAAGTATAGTTTGGAAAAGAGGGACTGACCACCTTAATAAGGACCTGCAAGATCACACTTGTCTTGGTGAATTTACTATCATTCAGCATATTTACAGTGCTTACTCTTGCCCCTAAGTTCCACCAGGATTGTGCACTGGGCCCAGATGACACCTGCAGAGGCAGTTTTATTCAATGAAAGGAATCCAGGGCAAAGGGCCCAGCATTTTTGAGCAAACAATAAACATTGTAGCAAGCAATGAACAAACCAGTTTCCCCAAGCCCCTGCCCCAGGAAGTGAACAGTTATAGGATGGTTATTATTGATCTAATCAGTTGCCTGTGTAGATAGCTACAGAAATAGCTGTTTCAGGATATGTATAAGCCTTGCAACACACTCTGCAAGATTGTGCGGGCACAATCAGGGCCCCTGGTGGACTCCCTCTTCCTACATAGAACAATGGAACAGAACGTGACAAAGAACCCAAACACACATGTTTTAAAAACCCACAGAGTAATTTTCTAATGATAAAATGTCATTTTAACATGATAAGAAGTTATATTTATACACAATTTTTTAAATAGGGAAGGAGTAACTGGTTAACTATTTGGGGGTTCCTATCCCCATCTTTATATCATAATTTTGGATGGGCCAAAATTTGAATACTATAAAAATAAGTAGAGGATTTATTTTTTAAAACTTGAAAACAGGAAGCCCTTTCTAAAAAAGATACAAAACACAGAAAACAGATATGTTTAATTAGATATTTAAGATGGTAAAAAATATCATGAGCAAGGTCTAATTACAAACAAAAATGCTTATAAAACATTTATATGTAAAATATATATACTGAAAGTTCTTAATATATAAAAAGCTTTCATAACTCAATACAAAAAACCAACAGCAAATAAAAATGGGTTACAACACAAATGGACAGTTTGCAGAAATACTATTAAAAATAGATGACATATAAAAAATGTTCGACCTCAATTATAATTAAAGCAGTTCAAATTAAAACCTCAATATATAACCATTTTTTCACAGATTGTAGAGGTCAAAATGTTTTGTGATAGGACAAGGAACGAGGCATTCTAATACTCTTATGATAGTTTGAAATGGGATGAGATTTTTGGAGACTATGTTGACAATAATTAGCAAAATTTTACTGCATATACACTACCTCCAGTACAGTATTGAGAGTGCAGACAATCTTGTCTTGTGCCTGATCTTAGAGGGAAAGCATTCAGTCTTTTACCATTAAATATGATGTTAGCTGTGTGTGTTCATAGATGCCTTGATAAAAAACACCCAACCAATTAGGAATAGAAGAGAATTCTCTACCTGGCACAGTGTGATCTCTTGTGCTCCAAAGCTCCTTTGTGACCTTGCAAATTCTCTTTTTTCTGCCCCACTCCTTTACCTCATCAAATGCTGGCTTTTGTCACTGTTTCCTCTGTGCTCTTCATTGTACTTACTGCTACTTCACTACTTTAGCTGTGAACTATTGACATGTGTGTGTCTTTTCTTCCCACTAGATTGAAGTCTGTAAGGGCTTGTTCACCTTCAGAGCCCCCCTAGAGCCTAGCACATGGTAAATGAGGAAGAGTGTTGATACAAATGGACAAAATGCAGGAGTTTTAGAGTAAATATCACCTACCTCATATGTCTTTGTCCTGAAAAGAATTCATTTACTTCCTGCTTTGAAAATGAGCTCAAAATGATGAAATTTTTGAAGAACGTGTATAAACCAGAACTGAATCAGACCATTATTATACACAACTGCAAGGGAAATGAGCTAAAGAAATGTAAAGATAATGTAAATAAATGGTGAAAGTCCACCAGTAATGAAAAGGAATTGTAAATGTAAATTGTTCATATCCTAGCTTTAGAACACAGCTGTCCTCATTCATACAAATCATCAAATAATTGATCCATGTTTACTTCACCTGACTTCATAACCTAAGAGATTCTCATTACACTTAGAGCCATTGTTAATATCTTTCAAATCAAAAACAACTACTCATTCAAAACTGTCACAGAATAAAGCTGTTAAGGTCTGTCTTATCAATTTAGGTTTGCAGACCTGCATGTAGGAGACTTTGTAATCTTTAAAAAATGGAAAATAAAAGATATTCTTGACCCAGAAATAAAGGCCTTTTCAGAAGCACTATAAAAGATAATATGAGGAATTTTCAGAAACAGCCCTATTTCCATGGATTCTAATTGATTAATAAACACTTTTTAAAAATCTTTATTAATAGAATTTGAGAAAAGACTTGGCATTATATCTTATAGTCTGTCTAATCCAAAATCATCATGAGACAAATAAAAGAAGGTAATAAAGTTGGAAGATATTGTAATTGAGCCAAATTCACAAAACTGGTATTGGAACACATAGAACTAAAAGACATACATTTCCAGTTTAGCGGGACTATTTCTACCCTGTATCCATAGGATATTGTGGTGATTTTTAAATTATTCATTCATTCAGTATTTATGGAGTATTTAATTGGGGCCATGCACTGTTAAAGTTTGTGGGGATATGTGAGGAACAAAATAAATTCTCACCTTCATGGAACTGATATTCCAGCAGAAGGATACAGATGAACAAAGAGCAAATAGAGATTTGCCAGGTATAAGTCCTATAGAGACAAATATAACAGAAATGAGGAATGGAGAATGTCTGAGATGAAAAGTTACTATTTTAATCCAAATTATTATAACCCATAAATTAAAATTACTCCTTTTGAAATTAGTAAAACTAATATTCCAATCTATGCATGTCTTCCTCCCTCCCACCCTCACCTAATCTTTGGTAACCATTCATCCTCTTCAAGCTTTGCCATAACACATTAGAGGAAGCAAATAATATGTTTTATTTATTGTGTGTTTTTCTGACTTTTTTCAAGAAGGACATTTAGATTGTTTCAAAAACATAATATATTATCAGAAGATAAACACCATGAGGAAATTTTCATAAAAGGAAAATAAAATGTGGTAAAGCAAAATGAAAACATGCCATGAAGCCCTATACTGCTGCTAAAATTCCACCAATTTGGCTCTAAGCTTCTAGCAAACAGAGGAGAGGGAAATTAGCTATGAAATTCAGATAACCGTGAAAGAAAACAAATCAAGTGATAGGGTAATATACAACTAGAATGTTGCCACAGCTGGTTCTCCTTAAGAGGACACTTCACAATGAAGTCAATAGCATCCCAACAGCATCTTTCTTCATAGAAGTTTCTAACTGAATGGATCCAAGTGTGGAGTGTAACCCTATGCTACTGGAGTTCATAGTTTTCTTGAGGGTCTCTACCACACACCCAGGGAAATATTACTACTTTAAGATACTGTAGTATATTCATCAATATGCAGCGTGTCACAAATTAAAAATGCAGAGAAAGGAGAATGCACTGTGAGCTGACATCAGGAATTTTTTTTTTTCTTGGAAAGACTAATTTAAACTTTGATTTTCTAGAACCTGGAAGTAAAGGAGAAGAAAACACAAAAAGTTATCCAAGGGCCAGGGAGGATGGCAGCATTAGATTGTAGGTAGAGTTCAATATGACTTGTTTTGGGGACAGTAAGGAAATCATATTGACTTGAGTAGAAGCTTAATTTTATAAAATAGTGAGAGAAGAGATTGAGACAGGAGATGCTCTAGTTGTAGAGGGTCACTTGAAAAGCATAGATTTGGTGCTTCAAGCTTCAGGTTCTAAATTAGAGGTACATGGATATAATTCAGGAAATGGAGGGACCCCTTGAAATTGTATATGATTGTGAATGTATGTACATACGTGGATTTATCTGGAAAAAGTGCCTGTCTTGTTAGCAATTTTCTGAAAAGGACCATAATCTCCTCAAACCAATACTTTCAAACAACAACAAAAACGTATAAAATCATTGCCTTACATTCAGTGATTAGCCATGAACATTCTTTAATAAGGAGTGTTGCCAGGCTTTAATTGAAAACTTTGGGGCTACTACATAAATCTGTCTCTGTTTCTGATAAAGACAATAAGCAAAATGTAACTAAAATATAAAATTATTGTAAGAAACTTGGCTTGGAAATCATGATTTGATGAACAAGCAAAGAAGAGAGCCCAGAGTTCTTTTTCTCTTGCTCATGTGATATTAACAGCCACAACGCCCAAACGTTAGTAGATAGAATTCCTCACACCCTGCCCAGTCCTTCCTCCACTCAGCTTATTCTCCTAAATGGTTGAGTCAAGACTTTGTAAAGTCAGTTCCAATCTAGGGATTACGTGGTCACACTGGAATGTCACCCTCAGGTTCAGGAAAACATAATGTCTAATAAAACCATGATGTTCCAATCCAGTGAGAATGATTTTCATTATTACATTTGTCACAAAATGAAATTATTGCCATATAATTTATAGATCACCAACATATCTTCTACCAAGTAGAACTGAATTCTTCTTTTAGTAAGTCTAATGACTATAAGATATATGAAAAGGCAACCTTTTAAAGGCTTGGGGAAGTCGATGATAGCAATAAAAAAATCAATAAAGTCAATATTAGGCAAACATAAGAAATAAAATGCACTAAAATTGTTATTAGGATTCAAAAAGTTCAGTTTCTTTCAACCCCAAATCTCTACACATATAAAATCTCATGTAAATCAAAACTAATTTACTCTACCAACTGGGTTTGTTTACTTTGGGGTATCTTACAATGTTCTTCCTCAAGTTTCCAATTACCAAAAAAAAAAAAAAAAAGGCTAATTATCTTTAAATTAAGGCATATATGACAGCTGATTTTGTAGTAAACTCATGAAAACAAATTTGTGTTTTCCCATGGCAATACCACAAGATATGGAAATATCATAATATTTTTGTTAGATATAACCACATATTCTTGTAAGATGTAAAACTTTACCCTTCCTGATTACACATCACGCTAAAGACTTAACCACGATGTGTAAAACCTAGAACCTGGCTGAATACATTGTGTGTGCTCAGTGAAGACTACTGGCTCATTTGAAATTTCCTGGTCTGCTCCTGTTTCTGCAGAAGCTTGTTAAAACAAAGTAACTGGATACATTCATTGGTTCCCCAGCCATCCAAGGCCCCTCTCTGGCAATGATGCAGTGAAGGAGCTTCTGGCCTGGAGGTATACAGTATGCGACTAAAAATGAAAACTAGATCCTTTTCTCCTAGGTTGTAGCACTGTCAATACATCAGCCAGATGATAGTAAAAGTGGATCTATTCCCTCTTACTGTATTATCCAATACAACCCTTTTATGTTCTGCCTAAATGTTATTTTATGTCCAAAACCACTGTATTTTATGTTGAATGGTTGGTATTACTGGTCAAGGCTAACCTCTAGGGCATCTTGTTGATGAAATCTATTCCCTTCTTGATCAATTCAGCCATATTCTTTCCTTAGCCTTTTCAATTTCTTAGATCTAAGAAATATGTGATATATATCACATACATACACTATATACATATATATAGTGTATACTTGTGTGTAAATCTCTCTATCTCCCTCCCCCCCCCATATATATATACAGAGAGAGAGAGAAATGATAAGAAAGAAACATATAAATAGGGTACGGCAAGCAAACTCACTCATTAAATCTTATATATTTCTCAACACCTCTGGGAAAATGTTTTGCCTTTTATGTGTCTGTTATTTTACTTCATATTTAGAAAAAAAAGGTCTGGGGAGGGGAGAATGTGGAATTTTTATTTATTGGGTACAGAGTTCCATTTTGCAAGATGAAAGAGTTCTGTGGATGGATGGTGGTAATGGCAGCACAGCAGTGTGAATGTACTCATGCCACTGAAATGGATACTTAAAAAAGGTTAAGATGGTAAATTTTATGTTGCGTATTTTATCACAATTTTTTTTTAAAAGATCTGTTCACTAATCTACTCTGGCCAAATATTTCTTCTATTAAATAAAATGTGGTTCATATTTAAGTAACCATTTAAAAAATATTCAGTGGTTCCCCATGAACAAATTAACAACAACACAATGTAAATGACTTAACGTAATTTTCATGGCCTCTAGTCTGACTTCATTTCACTTCTCTGAGATCCTGTAACTGGCTATTTAAGGCATAGCTTCTGGTTCTCCAAATACCTACTTCATTCTACCAATCTTAGCTAGCTCAAGCTCTTCCCTCTTTTTGGTCTCCTCCTTCTTATAAAAATCATTCTCGGGGGCTTTCCTGGTGGCGCAGTGGTTGAGAGTCCGCCTGCCAATGCAGGGGACACAGTTTGGGAAGATCCCACATGCACGGAGTGGCTGGGCCCGTGAGCCATGGCCGCTGAGCCTGCGCATCCGGAGCCTGTGCTCCGCAACAGGAGAGGCCACAACAGTGAGAGGCCCGCGTACCGCAAAAAAAAAAAAAGAAAAAAGAAAAAAAAATTCTCGGCTTCGAAGATCAAGGAAAAATGTTCCTTCTGCCCTTAAGCCTTATGGAATTCAGATAGCTCCAAATACTATCAGATTTCTAAATAAGCCCTAGATGCTACACACTTATACGACAAGTAATTTATCTACTTTTCCTCTGCTTACCTTTCATTACCAGTCACAGTATAGCTGGGCCCTCCAGGCAAACAAATCTATTGGAAAGAACAATCTATATAGTACTTTTCTATGTATGTCATTTTACCTCTTGATAGACTATATTAAAAGTAGTAGGCAGGGGCTTCCCTGGTGGCGCAGTGGTTGAGAGTCCGCTTGCCGATGCAGGAGACACGGGTTCGTGCCCTGGTCCGGGAAGATCCCACATGCCGCGGAGCGGCTGGGCCCGTGAGCCATGGCCGCTGCGCCTGCGCGTCCGGAGCCTGTGCTCCGCGGCGGGAGGGGCCACAGCAGTGAGAGGCCCGCGTACTGCAAAAAAAAAAAAGTAGTAGGCACAGAAATGTTTGTTGAGTACTTGTGTAATTATATGCTGTAAATATATCCAGATTGGTAACATGAGCACCTCTTTTTAGATACTAACTCAGAAAGTTTAAAATGACAACCCTCATGACAGTACAGAAAGTTGAAGAACAAGCAAAGTAAGGATAAATTGGCTCTGTCCTACCTAAAAGCATTTTTAAAAATACTAGTTAAATGTTAAATTACAAAATAATCATTTTGTAAAAATGAAAGCTTTGTCAATTTTAGACAAGTAAATGATATATTTGGTAAATTTTGCACAATTGTTAATTGAAGGAAAATTCCAGAATCATGGATGGTGCTATAAAATATGAGCCTCCAAAAACTGATTAAGCTATGTCATAAATAAGTGGATTTACTTTAGCTGACAGTGTTCGTTCTTTGCTGCTGTTATTCTGTGTTGCTCAACCTTGCGCTTTGCATGGATATAATAAGCTAGTTTTTGTTACAAAGTCAGATTATAGCCAGTAACTGTTGGAAGTTTTGGCTGATCTCTGTAGAAACCAATGTATGTGACTGGCATAAGTGTTGTTAATGAGAGCGTCTGGGAAAATTTGACATTTGGTGTGATTTTCTGGTTTGACATTAACTGAATTCAGCCCCATTCTTCTATTTCATGCTTATCATTTGCAATTTGTAAAGATAATAATCACAGCATGCCTTCCTGAATTCTCCTTCCTTTCTGGCAGCAAAAAGAGTATATCCTTGTGCTGTGCCCTCTAGGCAAGAAGGTCAGGGATAGAATGCCTTCATCCTTTGTTAGTAGACTATAAGTCAGATTCTCCTTTCCCACCCATTTAGGTATATCACAGGACCCATTTTAACCAGAAAATTTGGGTGGGATATTATAGCTTATTTAAAAACTTTTAACTGCAGCTATTGTAATAATTATAATGTATTTGGTTGGTACAAGCGTTTAAAGTTACAGAAGGGCATTCAGTGGAATTTCTCCCTCCCACATAAGTGCCTTTCAAATACCTAATTCCTCAGGTGGTAACCCAGCTATCAGTTTCCTGTGTAACTTCCTAAAGATGTTCAGTACACAAATAAGCAAAATGTGTATTTATTCTCATTTTGCCCTTTTATTTATACTAATCATAGCATCCTATACACATATCCACTTAATTTATCTTGAAGATTATTCCATTTAAATATATAAAGGATCGGGACTTCCCTGGTGGTCCAGTGGGTAAGACTCCATGCTCCCAATGCAGGGGGCCCGGTTTGATCTCTGGTCTGGGAACTAGATACCACATGCATGCTGCAACTAAGAAGGCCGCATGCTGCAGCTAAGAGTCCATATGCCGCAGCTAAAAGATCCCGCATGCTGCAACTAAGACCCTAAAATTAAAATTTTAATTTAAAAAAAATAATAAAAATAAAATCTTAAAAAAAAAAATAATTTAAAAAATGTATAACGGATCATCTTATTATTTTTCTTTCTCATTAATTCTTTTAAATTAAAGATTGTCATAAATACATGTCATGCATACATGTATGTGTATATATAGCATATTCATCTATATAGCATATGAAAGGTACATAGAATAATAATAAAATGAATACTCATATATCTACCTCACGACTTGATAAAGAATATTACCCATAAACTTAAAATCCATGTGCATCGCTCTCCAATCAAATTTCCTCTTTTTCACTGGGGGTTTTTTTTAGATTAAATTTTATATTTAACACTCTATTTTCTTTAATATCTTACCACAGATGTATATATATGATTACTTATTTTCACATTACATGTGTTTGAGCAGTAATAAAAAAGAAATCATACTGCATGTATTTTTCTACAACATACTTTTTATATCAGTGTGTGATTCATCTATGTTAATGCACATAATGATAGTTCATTAATTTTCATCATTACATAGAGACTATATGGGATTATCCATGCTCCTGTGGTAAAACATGAATTGTTTCCAATTTTTTGCTATTGTAAATAACAGCGCCATTAACTTTCCTATATAAGTCTCCTGCATGTGAGGTAGAGTTTCTCTACAAAATGTATCTAATAGTGGAAATGCTGAGTCATGGGGTGTGAGCACCATCAACTTTACTAGATGATACCAAATTGTTTTCCAAAGTGCTTATATGGATTTACACTCCTGCTACCACTTTCTACATTCTTATGATACTTTTTAGCCTTTGCAAATCTGTGAGTATAAAATTGCATCTCATTTAATTCTCTTTTCTATTATTACAAATTAGGTCAGGAATCTTTTCACAGGTTTGTTGGTCACTGTGGTTTTTTTTCTCTTCTTGGAAATATATATTCATGTGCTATAACCACAGAAGAGAGTGTAAAACATATAGGCACAATTTAAAGTATAATTATAAAGCAGACTCTTGTGTAACTACAATTCAGGTAAAATTCAAAACATTTCTAAGTTTCCAGAAGCTCCCACATGTTCACTCCCAATCTTTCCTCATTCATCCTTCCAGAGGTAACAATTGTAATGGCTTTTATGTTAATAATTTTCTTGCTATTTTATCACTTATATATGTACTCCTAATCAGTAGAACTTAGTGGTGTCTATGAATAAATATTATAAAAATGGAATTGTACCATATGCATCTTTTATGTCTTATTTTTCACATTACACGCTTGTAAATATTTTCACATGTAACGCCAATTCAATCCTATTTAATGCTGTATAGGATTTCACAGAAGAAATATACCATAGTTACTTCCTCCATTCCATTCTTTTTAGACATTTTGGTTATTTCTAGCTTTAGCTATTTCAGTCCTGTACGAATTTTTATTTTTTTTTTTGGCTGCACCGTGCAGGATCTTGGTTCCCTGACCAGGGATTGAATCCATGCCCCCTACATTGGGAGTGCAGAGTCTTAACCACTGCACCACCAGGGAAGTCCATCAGTCCTATATGAACTTTTGATCTTTGCCAGTCTTATAAGAATAAAAACAGCATATCAGTTTTGGTTTAATTAGCAGTTTTCATACTTGAAGGTGAAGTCTTTACATATGTTTAAGGACCATTTACAGCTCACTTTCTGTAAATTTTATGTTCATATTTGTATTTGTACTCTTTGCTTATTATCTGTTGGATTCTTGGTCATTTTCAAATTGATTTATATTGTCATTGTCTGTGATATGAGTTGGCAATATTATTTTTCTGTTTTTGGTCTTTTGACCTTGCAGTTTTTGTCATGGAGGAGAACTAATTTAATAAAATAAAAATATTTCCTCTGGGTTGTATATCAATATTGGGAATGCTTCTGACTTGGGATATTATGAATTGGCACTTTTATTGCTACTTGCTTTTTTATCAAGTTCATTGTTACTTTTGTTCCCTCCCTAGAACTTGCAAGTACACAGGTTCAGGATATCTATGGCTATTTCCCTTATTTTCCTGTGTATCTGCTTTTGTTATCATGTGTAGCTCTAGAGTCCTGAATAAGATGCACTCTTAGGCAACTGCACTCCATTTCTCTGATATTTAAACACATCACAGCATTCTTGGAGAAATTCTTCCCCTAATGGCATGGTTTATCTGAATTAAAGGAAAGAATAACCACAATTTCCTCAAAAGTCTAAATATTGTTAATAAATATTCTATGAACTGAAAAAGAATCTGCTACAAAAAGCATCAAGTAATAAGACAGTAATTCCCCTCTCATTTAACATGATTGGGATAGGCAATTAGCCAATTAATCAAAAAAAGTTAGAAGGGGTTATCATTTAAAAAGATATATCATTTAGACGTATTTAAAAATAACTTTTTATTTTGAAATAATTTCAAACAACAATAGGAACTTCAAGCATAGTACAGGGAACTCCCATGTATATCATGAACTTAATCACTACAATATATTTGTTCAATATATGGGCCCTCAAACATAAGTAGCTAATCTTGTTGTTGTTACAGTCATTCATTTAATTTTTCAGATTCCACATATAAGTGATAATATATGGTATTGAAAGACAGTATCTGTCTTTCTCTGACTTATTTCATGTAGCATAATACCCTTCAGTTTCATCCATATTGTTGCAAATGGCAAATTTTATTATTTTTTATGGCTGAATAGTATTCCACTGTGTGTGTGTGTGTGTGTGTGTATATATGTGAATATAAATATATATATATGGGTCATTTAGACTTTTAATCCTGATATATATACACATATGTATTCATATATATGTGTATATATATGAATGTACAGTCATTGAACAACATTTTGACTCATCACCAAGGACTTTCTTTTGAACATTGCTTGATAGATTAAAATTCAGTCATCTAACTGCAAATACCACACTCCTACAACAGCATCGACATTTCCCTGTTTGATTTATTTTTAAAGTGTGTGTTTGTGTGTGTGTGTGTGTGTCTGTGTTTTAAGCACTCTAAGTGCCAGCCTCTTTTAGAATTTTCAACTTTATTCCAATCATTTATTCCTCATTCAAAAGCATTTATTCTATGCTTGTGTTAAAGACTGGCCCACTGGCTATGATCACGCAAAATTATGTAGGCATCTATCAATGTGCAATACAGTAAGAATGAAGAATGATGGTTAATTCAGTGAGTTGGTTAAATGGAATTAAATTAAGTACACTTCAGTTGTATCTGCCCTGGAGAGTGATGGTTAATTCAGTGAGTTGATTAAGTAGAGATAGATTAAGACAGTTTAAATCACACCTGCCATTTTTACCTTTTGTAGGAGTGACAGACATATTTTCAAATCTTTTAGTTTCTCAATCTTTAATTTTTTTAAAGGCACTTTGTAACAATGTGAAGTTATAGATATAATCTTGTTCTGGAAAGTGGATTTAAAATGATGTTGGCCAAAAACAAATCTGAGAAAATGGTAAAATACTTTTCCCTTTATACAATTGGCACTACTTGATTTAGGATGAGTTCTTCTAAAATATTTTCTGGTCTTTAGATGACCTTTAGCTGTAGACAAGCTGACAGAAGTTGACACGAAGGTTCAAGTTCCTTAATTAGGCATGTCACATTTCACTTGCTTTTGGTCTCACCTGGAAATCTGAGAAAATACAACCTCAGGGACAGGTGTAGGCCACTGGGTCCACTGAAAATATATACCAGAAAGCAAGTGCCATTTGATATCTGTAGACATCATCATCGTCCTCTTTATCATCATCAGAACTATCAGTTACTGAACATACACTGTATGTCTGGCACTGCCCTCTGTGTTTTATTTTTTTAAAACCTGTAAGAACACTGGAAGATGTAAATTATTGTTCATATTTTGCAGATGGGGGAAAGCGCAGTCAGGTACCATTTCATGAAAGGCAGACACTTCACATTTGAAAACAAGGTTAATAATGGTCTTGTCTAACTCTCTCCCATTCAGTAGAAACTTTTTCACCAACATACCCTCTGTTAGTCAAAAATCTGGTTTAAAGTAACAGAAATCAACTTGAGTCAACTTAATCAAAAAATGAGAATTAATGTATGGGATATAAATTCATTTCATGAATCAGTCAGAGTAACCAGTCAGATGTCAGGTAGGGACTAAGATCAGCAATTGGGAAGTCAGCAGAAATCCAATCTCTGTCTCATGTCCTTTTTGCATTATTTTGCCTCATTCTCATCCCATCTCCTACCCCCTCTCTGTCCTGGAACCTCATGAGTTAAATGGCTATAGTTCCAGCCACATACAGAAATCGAATCCTACTTTCTAATTCCCTGGAAGGAGAATCTCAATCTGATTGGCCCAGTTTATGACATGTCAGGTGTTCACTATTGCTAAATCAGTGGGGGTGGGGAGAAAGGTTACACATTACTAACATAATAGGAGTGTGCATCTCATCCCTGGAAAGGCAGGGGCACTTCTCATAAAAGAGGTACAGCAAAGACTGCTAGTAGCTCACAATATAGACAAAAATCTATATTTTCTTCTTGGAACACTGTTGGACTATGTGTCTCCATCTACTTGATAGCTGAGTATAGCAGAGTGACTGAGTTTTCATCATAGAGTGACTGAAAATGACATGTGCCAATTTAAGACACAGGCCCTTATAAAACTTATATATGTTTCCTTCCTTTTAGGGCTGACTGGAATAGGGTGACCTTGGAAGCTATATTTTTTAGTTAGCAGAACTTCTGCAGCCTGGATTTCTAATTGACTAGGTGGAGTAGGGCTGCTTTGCCAAACTTCCCAAACTACTCACTAGTGTTACTTGGAAGAAATAAACTTTTAGCATATTTAAGTAATGCATTTTGGGGTCTAACTTTTATACCAGCAAGTAGGTCTCTCCTGACTCATACCATAGGAGAGGCTCATGGGCTGAAAAGGTAACCCAGTAGATATTTTCTATACACCTCCACTGTGAAGAATGAACCGGGACTCACAGGAGAACTATAAATAAACTGCAAAAATAAAATTTCCTTGAAGCCACCTATTTAATCTCAAATACTTATTTTATCATATCTATACAATGACTTTGTATGCACATCACTGACTGTAATCATGATTATAGTTGAAATCCTATATTATCCATTGCTTAGATTCATTTTGCTTGGTTCACTCTTAATCATATATTGAGGGGATAAAATCTAGTTGTTTTCCTTTTCTCCTTTAGGGAATACTTTCCAGAGACAACTCATGGTCAAAATATGTATGAGATTGTTCTAAAACAGTGAGTATATATTTTTGTACATAATTCTATACATAACAATAGAAATTCCAAGTTAATTGAGCACAGACATTGTCCCAAAGGGGATTACTGTCTACTTGAGCAAAAGAGACAGCACCACAATGATGAAAGAGTAATATAAAGTGGCACTATATCCCACTTTATTAAAATAAATACCTTTTTAGATTAATATGTTACATGTATTTTATATATACAGTATATATAATGTATATACATATATAATATATATATACATATATATATACACACACACACAAATACATATATCTCAAAAATGACTGGAGAATTAGTCTTCCAAATATTAATAGTGTTATGTCATCGTGTTGGGATTACAAGTAATATTTAATGTTTGTTTTTTTCTGTTCTCTATTTTCTATTCTCTATTCTCTAGTCATCTTTTATATTCTCTATTTTTCTTCTTTAACAAATTCATATTATGTATATAATAAAGAAGGTTTTAATGGAAAAATATGTGAGCAAAGAAGGGATTTCTGTTCACTGCCTATGAGTTAATTCTGAAGTATTTTAAAAAGAGAGGTCAAGGAAAATAGCAAGAGGCAAGCTGTGTTTATTTTGCAATAGAAAGAAGGGGTAAAGGGAGATAAGAAGGAAATTAATGGAACAACCACACCTAAGAACTCTTTAAATATTTGGACAAGGACTACAATCCGTGAGAAGTTATTACATTCATGAATACATATTAAGATTTTAGTACTAGGTTAACTTAAAAGATACTTTATTCTTTGGGAGCTGAGGTTCTTTTTACAAGTCAAATGGATCTCTTGTATATTACTCTGGCCCATGAGAGGGCAGACCACCACACATAAAGAAATTTAACTTGACCTTTTAAAGAAATAACACCTATGGCATGACCAAGTCCTTACAAAAGGAAATGGCAACTCATCCTCAAAATATATGTTGTTCTTTTCTCTCAATATTTTCCATTCCCATTTGTAGCCATCTTCAAACACAAATGCTCCATTCTGAATAAATTATTACTGTAATAACTTTGGTGCCATGATTATTCTTCCTAAAAAGTTTGCATTTATTGTTAGATTAGATCTTTTCTTCTTAGTAGTGAATCCCTTTTAAAACGAAAGTTTGCTGCTTCTTATAAGGGAAACAAACAAAAAGAAATAACTGTAGAAATTATACTTTTAAGTCTTATACTTTTAGGCAAGCAATGAAATGAATGCCAAAGTTGTTTATTTAAAAGAGAGGGAATGATTTTATGAACATGAATAATCTATAGTACACTGAAATTAAACTCCTTCTAGAGAAAAGTTAAACCTATCTCCAAACTATATAATGATTTAGTATTATTAAATATATGTTTTAACATTTGAGACAATTTATTTGTTTTAAAAAATTTTAACAGGTGAATTATCACCATGTTAAATTTTTTGAAAGTACCAAATGACTTCATTAAATGTAGCACAGATGAGAACATGAATATAAAATGGTTTAGTAAATATATCCTATTATATTTTGAGTGCTTCACTAAAATTCACTAAGAATTCATCATAATCTATTGTGTCCTTTTACCATCTGGTTTAAACTGTGTTTGAGGCCAAACCCTAAAGTACAAAATGTCAGGTTGATATTTAAAATAAGTTCAAGGTTTTAAAAGTTATCCAAAAACTTATTTGCCTTTGCTTTTCTCATTCTCTGTTTAATGAACTGATATTAAAATAAGGGCTTATCTTTATTAAGATAAGGGCTTAAAAATTACAAACAAATTAACATAGAACTAAAGTCTGAAATTAATAGGAATTGAAGGAAGACTGGCCTTCAGGACATTTATTTTTCCAGAGTTTTATTTTAGTATCTACTCTTCTGCCAGAGGGTACTAAACTAGTAACTGAACAAATTACTACAAAAGTTTTAGATTGCATTATGGTAATTTTCAAAACAATGAAAAAATTTATAGGAACAAGTTAATATTCTCCTAAGCCCCAAAGAGATTATAAATGTGTTGACATATTTAGTTAGGTCATAAAGCTTTAAATCAGTAATTACACTGACTGAAACTGTTATTTCCCAAAGATTGGATAAAAATGACTCTCACTCATTATACTCCAGAATCATTACTTATATCTCTTATTTTATGTTATATTAGACAATTTTTAAAAATCTCATATCCATATGATTTCATGCTTGAAAAACATTTCTGAGATGGGAATTTTTTAAATAAATAGGATTAACTTTGAACTTCAAATAGGAAAAATAAGCCTCAATTCAGCTGTTCTCCACCTCTGGGTGTGGTTCAGAAGTCACAAAAAAGTACAGCCAGCTCAAAGTGCTTGATTTATGACCTATTTCATTGGGTTTTGGTGACTTACTTAAAGCGTAAAACAAATCCTTTCATTATCTTTTCATGTAGTTTGATAACTTTAGCAATAAAAAGGTGGACTAAGGTGGTCTGAAAATGCTTATTAGTAGGAAACAAAGAAAACTAAATACCTAGTTACCAAAATTTACAGCTGATGAGTTTATTTAGCCAGTCTAAAATGTTTGGCTTTTTACATTTATTCATATATTTGGGAACTAGATGGCCTTCCCCCTGTCCTGACTCCACAGAAGTTAAAACATGTCACCCATTACAGATTTTTAATCTTCCTACATTTATCAGCAATTTATCAAACATTTATCAAATGATTATACCATTTAAAGTCTGAAGGAATCTTAAAGTTCCTGTCTCTCATTTTGCAGATAGGAAACTAATGTCCTGGAAGAATGCAAAATTTCATTCTGTGGGCTGAACCCAGAATTTTTCATATTAAAATCGGACACACTACATCATAGTCATTTGTTTAGTAATAAAGAATTCAAAGAAACTCAGTGTGAGCACTGTCACAAGGGCGAATGATCAGGCCATAGGAAGGCAGACATGGTTAGCCAGTCCATTAGCCATCTGGTTACCCGCAGGTCCCACCCATGACCAGCCACATTCCCCAAGCTTGAGACATGTCTTGTTTCATGATGAAAGAGGAGCTGTGAGTCTAACCATTGAGGAAATTGTGGAGAAGGGCTATGCTCAGTTATCTGTATTGGGAGTCCTACCCAAGTGTTATCTGACAGAAATGTAATCTGAGTCACGAATAGAATTTTAAATTCCTACTAGCCTCATTACAAAAAAGTAGAAACAGGTGAAAATATTTTTGTTTTAATTTTTATTGGAGTATAGTTGATTTACAATGTTTTGTTAGTTTCTGCTGTACAGCAAAGTGAATCAGTTATACATATACAAATATCCATGCTATTTTAGATTCTTTTCCCATGTAGGTCATTACAGAGTATTGAGTTCCCTGTGCTATACAGGAGGTCCTTATTAGTCATCTATTTTATATATAGTAGTATGTTATGTCAATCCCAATATCCCTCCCCGGCCACTTGAAAATATGTTGTAAAATATATTTTGTTTAACTCAATACATCTAAAATATCATTGTTTCAGCATGCAATCATTATAAAAAATTGTTAATAAACTATTTTACATTATTTTTTTCCATATTATCTTTAAACCTAGGGTGTATTTTACACTCACAGCTCATCTCCATTCAGACTAGTGGCTAGCGTAATAGACAGTTTGACACCAACCCTCCTTCACTTACCTGTACAAACTCTAAATAAAAAGAACCAATTAGGACTTCCGGGTAAGATGGCGGAAGAGTAAGACGCGGAGATCACCTTCCTCCCCACGGATACACCAGAAATACAGCTACACGTGGAACAACTCCTACAGAACACCTGCTGAACGCTGGCAGAAGACCCCAGACCTCCCAAAAGGCAAGAAACCCCCCACATACCTGGGTAGGGCAAAGCGGAGAGATCCCCACACAGAGGATCAGTGCCGAGTGGCACTCACCAGCCCGAGAGGCTTGTCTGCTCGCCCGCTGGGGCGCGCAGCGCTGGAAGCTGAGGCTCGGGCTTCGGTCAGAGCGCAGAGAGAGGACTGTGGCTGGCGGCGAGAACTCAGCCTGAAGGGGGCTAATGTGCCACAGCTAGCCGGGAGGGAGTCCAGGAAAACTCTGGAGCTGCCGAAGAGGCAAGAGACTTTTTCTTCCCTCTTGGTTTCCTGGTGCACGAGGAGAGGGGATTAAGAGTGCTGCTTAAAGGGGCTCCACAGGGGGCCTCCCTGGTGGCGCAGTGGTTGAGAGTCCGCCTGCCGATGCAGGGGATACGGGTTCATGCCCCGGTCTGGGAGGATCCCATATGCCGCGGAGCGGCTGGGCCCGTGAGCCATGGCCGCTGGGCCTGCGCGTCCGGAGCCTGTGCTCCGCAACGGGAGAGGCCACAACAGTGAGAGGCCCGCATACCGCAAAAAGAAAAAAAAAAAAAAATTAAAAAAAAAAAAAAGGGGCTCCACAGACGGGCGCGAGTCGCGACTGAAAGCGCGGAGCCCAGAGACGGGCGTGGGACGCTGGGGCTGCTGCTGCCGCCGCCAAGAAGCCTGTGTGCGAGCGCAGGTCACTGCCCACACCGCCCTTCCGGGAGCCTGTGCAGCCCGCCACTGCCGGGGTCCCGGGATCCAGGGGCGGCTTCCCTGGCAGAATGCACGGCGCGCCTCGGGCTGGTGCAACGTCACGCCGACCTTTGCCGCTGCAGGCTCGCCCCGCACTCCGTGCCCCTCCCTCCCGCCCGGCCTGAGTGAGCCAGAGTCCCCGAAGAGGCTGCTCCTTTAACCCTGTCCTGTCTGAGCGAAGAACAGACGCCCTCCGGCGACCTACACGCAGAGGCGGGGCCAAATCCAAAGCTGAGACCCAGGAGCTGTGAGAACAAAGAAGAGAAAGGGAAACCTCTCCCAGCAGCCTCAGAAGCAGCGGATTAAAGCTCCACAATCAACTTGATGTACCCTGCATCTGTGGAATACATGAATAGACAACACATCATCCCAAATTGAGGAGCCCGGAGTCAGTGCTGTGCCTCTGAGGTGGGAGAGCCAACTTCAGGACACTGGTCCACAAGAGACCTCCCAGCTCCACATAATATCAAACGGCAAAAATCTTCCAGAGATCTCCATCTCAACACCAGCACCCAGCTTCACTCAACGACCAGCAAGCTACAGTGCTGGACACCCTAAGCCAAACAACTAGCAAGACAGGAACACAACGCCACCCATTAGCAGAGAGGTGGCCTAAACTCATAAAAAGTCTGCAGACAGCCCAAAACACACCACCAGACGTGGACCTGCCCACCAGAAAGACAATATCCAGCCTCATCCACCAGAACACAGGCACTAGTCCCCTCCACCAGGAAGCCTACACAACCCACTAAACCAACCTTAGCCACTGGGGACAGACACCAAAAACAACGGGAACTACGAACCTGCAGCCTGCAAAAAGGAGACCCCAAACACAGTAACATAAGCAAAATGAGAAGACAGAAAAACACACAGCAGGAGAAGGAGCAAGATAAAAACCCACCAGATCTAACAAATGAAGAGGTAATAGGCAGTCTACCTGAAAAAGAATTCAGAATAATGATGGTAAAGATGATCCAAGATTCTATTTCCCAGATCCAAAATCTTGGAAATAGAATAGACAAAATGCAAGAAACAGTTAACAAGGACCTAGAAGAACTAAAGATGAATCAAGCATCGATTAAAAACACAATACATGAAATAAAAAATACTCTAGATGGGATCAATAGCAGAATAACTGAGGCAGAAGAACGGATAAGTGAGGTGGAAGATAAAATAGTGGAAATAACTGCTGCAGAGCAAAATAAAGAAAAAAGAATGAAAAGAACAGAGGACAGTCTCAGAGACCTCTCAGAGACAACATTAAACGCACCAACATTAGAATTATAGGGGTTCCAGAAGAAGAAGAGAAAAAGAAAGGGACTGAGAAAATATTTGAAGAGATTATAGTTGAAAACTTCCCTAATATGGGAAAGGAAATAGTTAATCAAGTCCAGGAGGCACAGAGAGTCCCATACAGAATAAATCCAAGGAGAAATACGCCAAGACACATATTAATCAAACTGTCAAAAATTAAACACAAAGAAATCATATTAAAAGCAGCAAGGGAAAAACAACAAATAAAACACAAGGGAATCCCCATCAGGATAACAGCTGATCTCTCAGCAGAAACTCTACTAGCCAGAAGGGAGTGGCAGGACATAATTAAAGTGATGAAGGAGAAAAACCTGCAACCAAGATTACTCTACCCAGCAAGGATCTCATTCAGATTTGATGGAGAAATTAAAACGTTTACAGACAAGCAAAAGCTGAGAGAGTTCAGCACCACCAAACCAGCTCTACAACAAATGCTAAAGGAACTTCTCTAGGCAAGAAACACAACAGAAGTAAAAGACCTACAATAACGAACCCAAAACAATTAAGAAAATGGGAACAGGAACATACATATCAATAATTACCTTAAATGTAAATGGACTAAATGCTCCCACCAAAAGACACAGATTGGCTGAATGGATACAAAAACAAGACCCATATATATGCTGTCTACAAGAGACCCACTTCAGACCTAGAGACACATACAGACTGAAAGTAAGGGGATGGAAAAAGATATTCCATGCAAATGGAAACCAAAAGAAAGCTGGAGTAGCAATTCTCATATCAGACAAAATAGACTTTAAAGTAAAGACTACTAGAAGAGACAAAGAAGGACACTACATAATGATCAAGGGATCCATCCAAGAAGAAGATATAACAATTGTAAATATTTATGCACCCAACATAGGAGCACCTCAATACATAAGGCAAATACTAACAGCCATAAAAGGAGAAATCGACAGTAACACACTCATAGTAGGGGACTTTAACACCCCACTTTCACCAATGGACAGATCATCCAAAATGAAAATAAATAAGGAAACACAAGCTTTAAATGATACATTAAACAAGATGGACTTAATTGATATTTATAGGACATTCCATCCAAAAACAACAGAATACACATTTTTCTCAAGTGCTCATGGAACATTCTCCAGGATAGATCATATCTTGGGTCACAAATCAAGCCTTGGTAAATTTAAGAAAATTGAAATTGTATCAAGTATCTTTTCCGACCACAATGCTATGAGACTAGATATCAATTACAGGAAAAGATCTGTAAAAAATACAAACACATGGAGGCTAAACAATACACTACTTAATAACGAAGTGATCACTGAAGAAATCAAAGAGGAAATTAAAAAATACCTAGAAACAAATGACAATGGAGACACGACGACCCAAAACCTATGGGATGCAGCAAAAGCAGTTCTAAGAGGGAAGTTTATAGCAATACAATCCTACCTTAAGAAACAGGAAACATCTCGAATAAACAACCTAACCTTGCACCTAAAGCAATTAGAGAAAGAAGAACAAAAACATCCCAAAGTTAGCAGAAGGAAAGAAATCATAAAAATCAGATCAGAAATAAATGAAAAAGAAATGAAGGAAACGATAGCAAAGATCAATAAAACTAAAAGCTGGTTCTTTGAGAAGATAAACAAAATTGATAAACCATTAGCCAGACTCATCAAGAAAAAAAGGGAGAAGACTCAAATCAATAGAATTAGAAATGAAAAAGGAGAAGTAACAACTGACACTGCAGAAATACAAAAGATCATGAGAGATTACTATAAGCAAATCTATGCCAATAAAATGGACAACCTGGAAGAAATGGACAAATTCTTAGAAATGCTCAACCTGCCAAGACTGAATCAGGAAGAAATAGAAAATATGAACAGACCAATCACAAGCACTGAAATTGAGACTGTGATAAAAAATCTTCCAACAAACAAAAGCCCAGGACCAGATGGCTTCACAGGCGAATTCTATCAAGCATTTAGAGAAGAGCTAACACCTATCCTTCTGAAACTCTTCCAAAATATAGCAGAGGGAGGAACACTCCCAAACTCATTCTACGAGGCCACCATCACCTTGATACCAAAACCAGACAAGGATGTCACAAAGAAAGAAAACTACAGGCCAACATCACTGATGAACATAGATGCAAAAATCCTCAACAAAATACTAGCAAACAGAATCCAACAGCACATTAAAAGGATCATACACCATGATCAAGTGGGGTTTATTCCAGGAATGCAAGGATTCTTCAATATACGCAAATCAATCAACGTGATACACCATATTAACAAATTGAAGGAGAAAAACCATATGATCATCTCAATCGATGCAGAGAAAGCTTTCGACAAAATTCAACACCCATTTATGATAAAAACCCTGCAGAAAGTAGGCATAGAGGGAACTTTCCTCAACATAATAAAGGCCATATATGACAAACCCACAGCCAGCATCGTCCTCAATGGTGAAAAACTGAAACCATTTCCACTAAGATCAGGAACAAGACAAGGCTGCCCACTCTCACCACTCTTATTCAACCTCGTTTTGGAAGTTTTAGCCACAGCAATCAGAGAAGAAAAGGAAATAAAAGGAATCCAAATCGGAAAAGAAGAAGTAAAGCTGTCACTGTTTGCAGATGGCATGATACTATACATAGAGAATCCTAAAGATGCTACCAGAAAACTAATAGAGTTAATCAATGAATTTGGTCAAGTTGCAGGATACAAAATTAATGCACAGAAATCTCTGGCATTCCTATATACTAATGATGAAAAATCTGAAAGTGAAATCAAGGAAACACTCCCATTTACCATTGCAACAAAAAGAATAAAATATCTAGGAATAAACCTACCTAAGGAGACAAAAGACCTGTATGCAGAAAATTATAAGACACTGATGAAAGAAATTAAAGATGATACAAATAGATGGAGAGATGTACCATGTTCTTGGATTGGAAGAATCAACATTGTGAAAATGACTCTACTACCCAAAGCAATCTACAGATTCAATGCAATCCCTATCAAACTACCACTGGCATTTTTCACAGAACTAGAACAAAAAATTTCACAATTTGTATGGAAACACAAAAGACCCCGAATAGCCAAAGCAATCTTGAGAACGAAAAATGGAGCTGGAGGAATCAGGCTCCCTGACTTCAGACTATACTACAAAGCTACAGTAATCAAGAGAGTATGGTACTGGCACAAAAACAGAAAGATAGATCAATGGAACAGGATAGAAAGCCCAGAGTTAAACCCACGGACATATGGTCACCTTATCTTTGATAAAGGAGGCAGGAATGTACAGTGGAGAAAGGACAGTCTCTTCAATAAGTGGTGCTGGGAAAACTGGACAGGTACATGTAAAAGTATGAGATTAGAACACTCCCTAACACCATACACAAAAATAAGCTCAAAATGGATTAAAGACCTAAATGTAAGGCCAGACACTATCAAACTCTTAGAGGAAAACATAGGCAGAACACTCTATGACATAAATCACAGCAAGATCCTTTTTGACCCACCTCCTAGAGAAATGGAAATAAAGACAAAAATAAACACATGGGACCTAATGAAACTTCAAAGCTTTTGCACAGCAAAGGAAACCATAAACAAGACGAAAAGACAACCCTCAGAATGGGAGAAAATATTTGCAAATGAAGCAACTGACAAAGGATTAATCTCCAAAATTTATAAGCAGCTCATGCAGCTCAATAACAAAAAAACAAAGAACCCAATCCAAAAATGGGCAGAAGACCTAAATAGACATTTCTCCACAGAAGATATACAGACTGCCAACAAACACATGAAAGGATGCTCAACATCTTTACTCATTAGAGAAATGCAAATCAAAACTACAATGAGATATCATCTCACACCAGTCAGAATGGCCATCATCAAAAAATCTAGAAACAATAAATGCTGGAGAGGGTGTGGAAAAAAGGGAACACTCTTGCACTGCTGGTGGGAATGTGAATTGGTACAGCCACTATGGAGAACGGTATGGAGGTTCCTTAAAAAACTACAAATAGAACTACCATATGACCCAGCAATCCCACTACTGGGCATATACCCTGAGAAAACCATAATTCAAAAAGAGACATGTACCAAAATGTTCATAGCAGCCCTATTTACAATAGCCCGGAGATGGAAACAACCTAAGTGTCCATCATCGGATGAATGGATAAAGAAGATGTGGCACATATATACAATGGAATATTACTCAGCCATAAAAAGAAATGAAATTGAGCTATTTGTAATGAGGTGGATAGACCTAGAGTCTGTCATACAGAGTGAAGTAAGTCAGAAAGAGAAAGACAAATACTGTATGCTAACACATATATATGGAATTTAAGAAAAAAAATGTCATGAAGAACATAGGGGTAAGACAGAAATAAAGACACAGACCTACTAGAGAATGGACTTGAGGATATGGGGAGGGGGAAGGGTAAGCTGTGACAAAGTGAAAGAGCGGCATGGACATATATACACTACCAAACGTGAGGTAGATAGCTAGTGGGAAGCAGCCGCATAGCACAGGGAGATCAGCTCGGTGCCTTGTGACCGCCTGGAGGGGTGGGATAGGGAGGGTGGGAGGGAGACGCAAAAGGGAGGGGATATGGAAACATATGTATATGTATAACTGATTAAATTTGTTATAAGGCAAAAAATTAAAAAAAAAAAAAAAGAACCAATTAAATAATTATGAAATTCAAGAATAGTTTAACATGATAAGTACAAATAAGCTGATGGCCAGTTTTGGGGTTTTTATGTTGTTGTTGTTGTTTTTGCAGTACGCGGGCCTCTCACTAGTGTGGCCTATGCCGTTGTGGAGCACAGGCTCCGGACACGCAGGCTCAGCGGCCATGGCTCACGGGCCCAGCCGCTCCGCGGCATGTGGGATCTTCCCGGACTGGGGCACGAACCCATGTCCCCTGCATCGGCAGGCGGACTCTCAATCACTGCGCCACCAGGGAAGCCCTGATTGTCAGTTTTTAGGCCATTAGAGTACAGTAGTTTCGTGTGCCTAGGTTCTAAAGCCAAATTGCTTAGGTTCAAAACCTCCTCGCTCTGCACTCCTTATTACATGTCCTTGGGCACCTAGTTAACCTCCTTGTGCTTTGGTTTCTTCATCTACAAAATAGCAGAAATAGAATATTACCTCCCCATAGGGTTACTGTGGGATTAAGTAAGTCAGTATGCCTAAAAGCAAACAGAAGAGTGCTGGGAAATGTAAGTATTCTGCAGATGTTGGCAACCCTTATTATTATTATCATTACTTCTTTTTTTTTTTTTTTTTTTCTTCTTCTTTTTGCGGTATGCGGGCCTCTCACTGCTGTGGCCTCCCCCGTTGCGGAGCACAGGCTCCGGATGCGCAGGCTCAGCGGCCATGGCTCACGGGCCCAGCCGCTCCGCGGCATGTGGGATCCTCCCAGACCGGGGCACGAACCCGTATCCCCTGCATCGGCAGGCGGACTCTCAACCACTGCGCCACCAGGGAGGCCCTATCATTACTTCTTTAGAACAATGATTTTCAAAGTGTATTCCGTGGACCATCAGCATCAGCATTACCTGCAAACTTGTTACACATGCAGAGCTACTGCTTGAGAACCTTCTTTTTAATGAGATTCCCAGATGATTCATTTGCACATTAAAATATGGGAAGGAATGTCCTAGAGGTTAAGAAGACAGATTATAAAAATGACACATATGACATCTGGGAATTATAGTTAATGCTTCAGTTTTCAAAGAGAAAAACTGGTTTATTAGTCAGGGTTCTCCAGAGAAATAGAACCAATAGGAGAGAGAGAAAGAGATTGATTTATTAAAAGGTATTGGCTCATGTGAGTGATTATGGAGGCTGAGAAGTCCCACAGTCAGCCCTCTGCAAGCTGGATACCCAGGGAAGTGGGTGGTGTAGTTGGAAGTTCTGAAAGCCTGAGAACCAGTGGTGTCGATTCCAACCCAGGTCTGAAAGTCTGAGAACTGGGAGCACCAAGGGCAGAAGACTGAAACCAGTGGTGTCGATTCCAACCCAGGTCTGAAAGTCTGAGAACTGGGAGCACCAAGGGCCGAAGACTGAAACCAGTGGTGTCGATTCCAACCCAGGTCTGAAAGTCTGAGAACTGGGAGCACCAAGGGCAGAAGACTGATGTCCCAACTCAAGCAGTGAGGCAGAGTCAGAGACAGACACAGAGGCAGAGCATATCCACCCTTCTCCCGCCTTTTGGTTCTACTCAGGCCTTCCCACAGTGGGGAGGTCAATCCGCTTTACTCAGTCTACCAATTCCAATGCTAATCTCTCCTTGAAACACCCTCACAAATACATCCAGCAAAAATGTTTAACCAGATATCTGGGCATCCCATGATCCAGTCAAGTTGACACATCAATTAACTGTCACACTGGGAAAAATGGAGAGATTAAGTAGGTGCCAAGCTGTAAAAATATCAAAATACAAAAAGGAAATTTGGCATAGAGACAAAGTAAAAACCCAAGGAATTCTAACTATGACAATCAACTTCCTTTTTAATGATTCATCACCACCAGAAAGACGAATTCATTGTAGCAGAAGAAATCAGAGAAATCAAAGGTGGAAATAGATGTCGCACATCAGGGTCTTTCTGTGTCTCACAGCCCTCCCTGGTTAACAGCTCACATTTGCAGAGCAATTAGTTGGAGCCTCTTAAGAGCCCAGTGAAGATGTTCAAGCAGGTGATTTCTCCTCGGTTGATAAATTGAGAGGCTGTGACCTGGAGAAATCATGACTTTCCTACATTACAGAGAATTAGATGGCAGATCTAAAATTGGTATCACAGAAATTTTGTTTGTCAGATCCTCATATCACATAGTTTATGCAGGATAGTAATACTAATATTAGTATTATTATGATCTTGGATGCCACAATGTAGTCAGTGCCCAAATACTAGTCCTTTTATGAGCCCTACTCATTTGCTGGGTTTTCAGGGGCTCCACTGATACTTTTCCTGATGTGATTGATACTGCAAGCCTCTTCCTCCCCGTCACTTGCCAGTGGGTTCTCCACCCCATTGACTCTTGTTGCTGGGTTATTCTCACTTCTCCTGTGACAGCCATCTTGTGGTACCTGCAAGACGCCTGAAGCCCAGCTGCCTTGGGCAGTCTCTACCCACAAGATCTCATAGATCTATTCCACTTCAACCCATGGGCCTGCAGATTGATCCAGCTTTGCTGCCTTTTCCCTACCCCACTTCTCTGTAACCTGCAACATCAACACCAATGTCTGATCCAGGGCTAAGTAGTGGCTTTCACATCAAAAAAAAAAAAAACAGTCATTCATTCCAGATCTAGTGGTAGAACACATCCTGCACCATAGTTGTATAGAAAGCAGAGAAACAGTGCACGCATTACCAATAATCTGCGAATGAAGAAAGGAAGGGATAATTATGCCCTCTTGAGGTCTGCTCACCCTTAAATTTTTGCTATTTCTCTACTTTTGGTATCTCTTCCTTTTAGTATAGTTGCCATTCCAGCACTGCTTGTTTTAGCAAAATTTTATTCTGGAGTCTAAACCCTTTTGTTCTTAGCCTTGAACTGTTTTCAGAGAAAGCCAACAACAGAATCATGAACCCCAGGAGATCATGAAAAGTTCTCAATAATCTTCACTTTCTCCCATTATCATAGCAAATACCCAAATCACAAAGAATTAAAAATCTAGAAATTTAAGTATAAACGGGAAAAAATTTTTATTTTTCAATAATATATACTGAATTAATAGGTACAAATATTGATAAATGAAGACTAACACTATGCTGAGGGCAAAATACTTTATTCAGCTGATTAAGAATTCCAGTAATAAAATTGAGAAAGAAAACTAATACTTGCTCTAATCTATCTAATCTAATCTAATAGTTGCTTGAATCTTTTTTTTTTTTTGATTTTATTTTATTTTATTTTTTTTTGCGGTACGCGGGCCTCTCACTGCTGTGGCCTCTCCCGTTGCGGAGCACAGGCTTGGGATGCGCAGCCTCAGTGGCCATGGCTCACAGGCCTAGCCGCTCTGTGGCATGTGGGATCTTCCCAGACCGGGGCGCGAACCCGTGTCCCCTGCATCAGCAGGAGGACTCTCAACCACTGAGCCACCAGGGAAGCCCGCTTGAATCTTTTGTTTCACAAGGTTTTGGAAGGAGAGGATAGAAGTTCTAAAGCCAGACAGCTACTATCATCATCAACTTTAGAGATTATTGTTATTATTATCTCCATTTTATGGATGAGGAATATGAGGCTTAGAAGTAATATTCTTGCTCAAGGTTCTATGAAAAGCAGAATCTCTTGGATTATGACAATAATTAAAAGCATCTTGATATTGACTCATATTAAAGATATCCATGGTATTTATACAATCTCAGTTTCAAATAAAAACATATTAGTTTTTCTGTACATTTGCCAAAATTAGGTGACTATTGTGTAACAGTAGCAATAGATCCAGCTACTCATGTATGTCCAGGGTCATATGCTGTCAAACATCAATACCAAAGAAGATGAATTCCAAATAAAAATGGGAGGAAGCCAAGTTGGATATGTTTCACAAAAAAAAAACCAAGCAGATTTCCTTGGTGCCAAGATATTTGGCAGCCTTCTGATGCATGACTGCTTCTCCTTCCTATTTCTCTCACTTCATCCTATATCATATTAGCCTTATAAAAGCCTAAGCAAGGGCTTCCCTGGTGGCTCAGTGGTTGAGAGTCTGCCTGCTGATGCAGGGGACACGGGTTCATGCCCCGGTCCGGGGAGATCCCACATGCCATGGAGCGGCTAGGCCCGTGAGACATGGCCGCTGAGCCTGCGTGTCCGGAGCCTGTGCTCCACAATGGGAGAGGCAACAACAGTGAGAGATCCGCGTACTGCAAAAAAATAAAATAAAAAATAAACAAAATAAATAAATAAATAAATAAAAGCCTAAGCAAGTGTCTGAGCATTAAATTATAAATTGTAAATCAGCTCATGAGATCTGAGCAGAGATTATCTTAAAATAACAGAATGGCATCCAGGCTTTTCAAGGCCTGACTGTACACTATGTACTAAATCTCCCAGAATTAGTGTTGGCCAGCCTTGGAAGTAGAGAAGAAAGAGAAGGGTAAGTGTGGAGAAGAATGGAAAAGAGAGAATAAAAAGGGGTGAAAGAGAAGTTGTTGGGTCTGCCTGTTCAAACATGGTCCAAGGGAGAGGATATCTTCCAAGCCAACTCTCCATCTGACAACAATATCTCTTGTGACGACTGATTCCTTAGAAAAAAGTTTATAACCTGTCTTTTATAATTTGCTTAAATGGAGAAATAAGTAAGTAGGACAATACCCTGTCCTGTAATTATCCTAGGTACCTAAAATATATGGTTCTGATTAAATTAATTAATTGTATTCTGGTTTACATACCTCAGACTCTTGTGAATTAGAGTGAGTAACCAATTCTTCTGGCCATGCTAAATCTAGGACAGTGATAGGAACCTATATCACATTAGTAAGTATCAGGGCTGGAACCAGGACCATTGTTTTTCAAACTTAGGCTGATCCTGCACCAGTGGTTCCTAATTTTTTTAAAATTCAAGAACCCCTTTGAAAATCTGATGAAAACCAGAAATGCACATATGCATAGACATCAATAAAAAAAGACTATCATTTCAAGAGATTCATAGAGCTTGAAGCTTATCCATAGACTTTAACTTAAGAACCTTCCAACCTCAAGAGACTTGCAGTCTGACTTAGTAAAAGATAATCACAAAAATATTCATAGAATAACTACAGAATGCTATATTTCTCTCTCTCTCACACATACACGTGCGAACGCACACACACACACACGTGCACACACACAGAAATCCACTCTAAGGAGGAAACTGGAGGTCCCCTTTGTTTAAATTAGCATAGTGATGGTTTTATGTGTGTGTACATTTGGAGATAGATTTAATTGCTCTGCCCAATAAAGGAAAGAGGAGATACCCGGAAGGAAGAATCTTGAGGTTATTGGCCTCTGTGAAGAAAGAACAGAAAAACAGAATCCCAGTAATATGGGGGCAGAAAGAAAGGTCTGGAGCAGAGCCAGGTCCTTGGCAGCATGAGCTAAGTTAGGGCGAGGCAACACACAATTTCACAACTCAGTGCTTTAGGTGTCTTAACACAATGAAGGGTTTTTTCCCACAAATCACCCCATGGGTCTGAGCAGCTATCCAGGTCAATTGCCTTTTTAAGTGGATACTCAGCAAACCAGTCCACTTCCGTCTTTTGTCTCTACCCTCAAAACCTAAGACTTTCTCATGATTGCTGTAGCTGAGGAAGAGAGAGAGTAGACGGTCTCATATCTGCAATAAGCACATTTCACTTCTATCACAGCCTCTTGACTGAAACTAGTCACATGCTCCCACCCAATGCAAGAGGGCTGGGAAGTAAGGATTTCCAGATGTCCAGAATGGGAGGAAAACCTGATATTAGTGAGTTCCAGAAATGTCTATTACAAGACGTGTCTAATAGAGGGGTCGTAATTTGTTTGTTGGGGGTGTCCGTTAAATTTCTCCTTTGTCTCCCCTATGAAATCTTTAATAAAATACTCCTCTCATTCTTTACAGGGACTCAAAGAGGTGCTGAGCTCTGCATATCAGTGGGGCACAAACTAGGTACAGAAAGCCCCACTCTGTAGCTACAGTTAGAGTATTGATTATAGAGTGCTATGAGACAGGCAGCTTCCCATGGTGGAAAAGAACTGCCTGGCTTCCAATCCAGGCTACATTCTACAGTTCTAAGAAAGTTAAGTGACATTGCCTGTCTGTAAAATGAGTAAGCTGGATTTGATAACTCTAGTGTTAAATTGTACAGTGCTGGCAATAGATGCAAAAGCAATTAAAGAAGAGAGAAATCAACTTAAGGACAAAATTATTTTGGGCAGGTAACCTCATTTTTTAGCCTATTTGACCAATCTTTGACTGCCTCTGATGATCACTTCTAATAATGAGATTTTATTAGGTAAGATATATCAAAAAAACTAATTTTGCCATTCTGTAAATTTTAGCACTCAGAATAAAAAATACTCTTGAGTCAAATCAAATGGGATAAGATATTGACTTTAAGGTACATTTTATTTTCCAAAAAGTATACTAACATGGGTAAAACTTGCCAAAATATATTTCTCTCAACATTTGGTGAATGTATTTAGGATAATTGCATGTGTTAAGGTGGTCATACATCAGGGTTTGCCTGGGACAGTCACAACAAATTATGAATTTCATTCTCAAATGTGTCTGAGTTTGAACAGTAAGTTATATGTCACCCAATGTATATGCCATATGATTTTTCAGCAGCTGATTTTTGTGTACACTCAGAACCAGAGCCCTTATTCGCTGCTGTTACAATCAGACCTCAAATTAACCTAAATCAAACACCGGGGAACACTTAGAATTTATGTAAAATATTAATTTATCTTTTATCTCTATATAATGCACTTCAAGTAGAAGGTTTTCCATGTTCATATCACCAACTAAAGCAATCAAAATGAATGATTGTTTTCTCCTGGATCATTTACAAGAGGAAATCCTCCACTTGGGGTGAACAATCATTTCCGATTTCTCCAGGGTAAGCAGAAGCCAGTAATAACAAGCATTGTCCTGCCCCATTTCAACCTTAGTCTTAACAAAATACCTGATACAGAGAGCACTGAGAATCAAAAAGTCTATAGATTTTTTGGTCTTCTGTGAAAGAGGAGCTCATACTATCCCTGAGAATAACTCTTTCCTAACTCAAAATGAAAAACAACAACATCAAAAAGTTACACTATCCTCTCTAAGCCAAATATAGATCTCCCAATTACCTTCTTATAATTGCTCTAAAAAAGAGTAATTTTAAGTTTGTTTTAGAAAAGTAATCACCTCCTTTTTCGGTTTAAAAATTCAATACATTTTTGATACTTCTTTAATGTTCACTATTTTTCCCCATGGTGTTCATTACCTTATATTCCTCTCATTCCCTATGTTCCTTAAGGATCAACAAGTGAAGTAAGACCACCAGATGTTAGTAATAGCAACTCAAAACTGAAGCCAAACTGGTGTTGCCAACAGTACAATTTGCGTCACTTCTGTATTTTGCTTGCCTAAGTCTCATAGGTACTGTGAAGGATTCTAAGATATAGACATCTGTTAGATCTCCCTCCCAGACTCCTGGTTGCTCTGTTTCATAGGTACATAGGCTCCTTATGTTAGCATGAGCCTAATATAATGGTCAGGAAAGGTAGTAATGTCTTAATTATACACTTAAATCAATAAAAATCTGGGGTGGTGGTGGGGACTTTAGCCACTTAGTAAATTTCACAATGTTTCAATAGCAAAATTGCCCTATTTGGTTTATTTTTTTATTTAATTTTATTTATTTATTTTTTATACAGCAGGTTCTTATTAGTTATCCATTTTATACATATTAGTGTATATATGTCAATCCCAATCTCCCAATCCATCTCATCCCCCCTGCACTTTCCCCCCTTGGTGTCCATACGTTTGTTCTCTACATCTGTGTCTCTATTTCTGCATTGCAAACCGGTTCATCTGTACCATTTTTCTAGATTCCACATATATGCATTAATATACGATATTTATTTTTCTCTTTCTGACTTACTTCACTCTGTATGAGAGTCTCTAGATCCATCCACATCTCTACAAATGACCCAACTTCATTTCTTTTTATGGCTGAGTAATATTCCATTGTATATATGTACCACTTCTTTTTTATCCATTCATCTGTTGATGGGCATTTAGGTTGTTTCCATGACCTGGCTATTGTAAATAGTGCTGCAATGAACATTGGGGTGCATGTGTCTTTTTGAATTATGGTTTTCTCTGGGTATATGCCCAGTAGTGGGATTGCTGGGTCATACGGTACCTCTATTTTTAGTTTTTTAAGGAAGCTCCATACTGTTCTCCATAGTGGCTGTATCAATTTAGACTCCCACGAACAGTGCAAGAGGGTTCCCTTTTCTCCACACCCTCACCAGCATTTGTTGTTTGTAGATTTTCTGATGATGCCTATTCTAACTGATGTGAGGTGATACCTCATTGTAGTTTTGATTTGCATTTCTCTAATAATTACTGATGTTGAGCAGCTCTTCATGTGCCTCTTGGCCATCTGTATGTCTTCTTTGGAGAAATGTCTATTTAGGTCTTATGCCCATTTTTGGATTGGGTTGTTTGTTTTTTTTTAATATTGAGCTGTATGAGCTGTTTATATATTTTGGAGATTAATCCTTTGTCCATTGATTGGTTTGCAAATATTTTCTCCCATTCTGAGGGTTGTCTTTTTGTCTTGTTTATAGTTTCCTTTGCTGTGCAAAAGCTTTTAAGTTTCATTAGGTCTCATTTGTTTACTTTTGTTTTTATTACATTACTGTAGGAAGTGGGTCAAAAAAAATATTGCTGTGATTTTGTCAAAGAGTGTTCTTCCTATGTTTTCCTCTAAGAGTTTTATAGTGTCCGGTCTTACATTTAGGTCTCGAATCCATTTTGAGTTTATTTTTGTGTATGCTGTTAGGGAGTGTTCTTATTTCATTCTTTTACATGTAGCTGTCCAGTTTTCCCAGCACAACTTATTGAAGAGACTGTCTTTTCTCCGTTGCATATACTTGCCTCCTTTGTCATGGATTAGTTGACCACAGGTGCATAGGTTTATCTCTGGGCTTTCTATCCTGTTCCATTGATCTATATTTCTGTTTTTGTGCCAGTACCATATTGTCTTGATTACTGTAGCTTTTTAGTATAGTCTGAAGTCAGGGAGTCTGATTCCTCCAGCTCTGCTTTTTTCCCTCAAGATTGCTTTGGCCATTTGGGGCCTTTTGTGTCTCCATACACATTTTAAGACATTTTGTTCTAGTTCTATAAAAAATGCCATTGGTAATTTGATAGGGATTGCATTGAATCAGCAGATTGCTATGGGTAGTATAGTCATTTCCACACTATTGATACTTCCAATCCAAGAACATGGTATATCACTCCATCTGTTTGTGTCATCTTTGATTTCTTTCATCAGTGTCTTTTACCTCCTTAGGTAGATTTATTCCTGCGTTTTTAATTCTTTTTGTTGCAATGGTGCAAGGGATTGTTTCCTTAATTTCTCATTCTGATCTTTCATTGTTAATGTATCAGAATGCAAGAGATTTCTGTGCATTAATTTTGTATCCTGCAACTTTACCAAATTCACTGATTAGCTCTAGTAGTTTTCTGGTGTCATCTCTATGTATAGTATCATGTCATCTGCAAACAGTGACAGTTTTACTTCTTCTTTTCCAATTTGTATTCCTTTTAATTCTTTTTCTTCTCTGATTGCCATGGCTAGGACTTCCAAAACTATGTTGACTAATAGTGGCAAAAATGTACATCCTTGTCTTGGTCCTAATCTTAGAGGAAATGCTTTTAGTTTTCCACCATTGAGATTGATGTTTACTGTGGGTTTGTCGTATATGGGCTTTATTATGTCAAGGTAGGTACCCCCTACGCCTACTTTCTGGAGAGTTTTTATCATAAATTGGTGATGAATTTTGTCAAAAGCTTTTTCTGCATCCCTTGAGATAATCATATGGTTTTTATTCTTCAGTTTGTTAATATGGTGTATCACATTGACTTATTTGCATATACTGAAGAATCCTTGCATCCCTGGGATAAATCCCACTTGATCATGGTGTATGATCCTTTTAATGAGCTGATGGATTCTGTTTCCTAGTATTTTTTGAGGATTTTTGCATCTATAATCATCAGTGATATTGGTCTGTAATTTTCTTTTTTGTAGTATCTTTGTCTGATTTTGGTATCAGGGTGATGGTGGCCTCCTAGAATGAGTTTGGGAGTGTTCCTTCCTCTGCAATTTTTTGGAAGGCTTTGAGAAGGATGGGTGTTAGCTCTTCTCTAAATGTTTGGTAGAATTCACCTGTGAGGCCATCTGGTCCTGGACTTTTGTTTGTTGGAAGATTTTTAATCACAGTTTCAATTTCATTACTTGTGACTGCTCTGTTCATACTTTCTATTTCTTCCTGGTTCAGTCTTGGAAGGTTCTACCTTTCTAAGAATTTGTCCATTTCTTCCAGGTTGTCCATTTTATTGTCATGGAGTTACTTGTAGTAGTCTCTTATGATGCTTTGTATTTCTGCAGTGTCCATTGTAACTTCTCCTTTTTCATTTCTAATTTTATTGATTTGAGTCCTCTCCCTCTTTTTCTTGATGAGTCTGGCTAAAGGTTTATCAATTTTGCTTCTCTTCTCAAAGAACCAGCTTTTAGTTTTATTGATCTTTGTTATTGTTTTGTTTGTTTCTATTTCCTTATTTTCTGCTCTGATCTTTATGATTTATTTCCTTTTACTACCTTTGGATTTTCTTTGTTCTTTCTGTAGTTCCTTCAGGTGTAAGGTTAGGTTTTTTATTTGAGATGTATCTTGTTTCTTGAGGTAGGATTGTATTGCTATAAACTTTCCTCTTAGAACTGCTTTTACTGCATCCCATAGGTTTTGGGTGGTCCTGTTTTTTTTGTCATTTCTCTCTAGGTATTTTTTTATTTCCTCTTTAATTTCTTCAGTGATCTCTTGATTATTTAATAATGTATTGTTTAGCCGCCACGTGTTTGTGATTTTACATTATTTTCCCTATAATTGATTTCTAATCTCATAGTGTTATGGTCAGAAAAGATCATTGATATGATTTCAATTTTCGTAAATTTACTGAGGCTTGATTTGTGACACAAGATGTGATCTATCCTGGAGAATATTCTGTGTGCACTTGAGAAGAATGTGTAATCTGCTGTTTTTGGATGGAATGTGCTGTAAATGTCAATTAAATATATCTGATCTGTTGTGTCATTTACAGCTTGTATTTCCTTATTAATTTTCATTTTGGATGATCTGTCCATTGGTGTAAGGGAGCTGTTAAAGTCCCCCACTATTATTGTGTTACTGTCAGTTTCTTCTTTTATAGCTGTTAACATTTGCCTTATGTATTGAGGTGCTCCTATGTTGGGTGCATATATATTTACAATTGTTATATCTTCTTCTTGGATTGATCCCTTGATTGTTATGTAATGTCCTTCTTTGTCTCTTCTAACATTCTTTATTTTAAAGTCTATTTTATTTGAAATGAGAATTGCTACTCCAGCTTTCTTTGATTTCCATTTGCATGGAATATGTTTTTCCATCCCCTCACTTTCAGTCTGTATGTGTCCCTAGGTCTGAAGTGGGTCTCTGTAGACAGCATATATACGGGTCTTGTTTTTGTATCCATTCACCCAGTCTATGTGTTTTGGTGGGAGCGTTGAATCCATTTACATTTAAGGTAATTATCTATATGTATGTTCCTATTAGCATTTTCTTAATTGTTTTGGGTTTATTATTGTAGGTATTTTCCTTTTCTTGTGTTTCCTGCCTAGAGAAGTTCCTTTAGCATTTGTTGTAAAGCTGGTTTTGTGGTGCTGAATTCTCTTAGCTTTTGCTTGCCTGTAAAGTTCTAATTTCTCCATCAAATCTGAATGAGATTCTTGCTGGGTAGAGTAATCTTGGTGGTAGGTTTTTCTTCTTCATCACTTTAAATATGTCCTGCCACTCCCTTCTGGCTTGCAGAGTTTCTGCTGAAAAATCAGCTGTTAACCTTATGGGTATTCCCTTGGGTGTTATTTGTTGTTTTTCCCTTGCTGCTTTTAATATTTGTTCTTGTATTTAAGTTTTGATAGTTTGATTAATATGTGTCTTGCCGTGTTTCTCCTTGGATTTATCCTGTATTGAACTCTCTGTGCTTCCTGGACTTGATTAACTACTTCCTTTCCCATATTAGGGAAGTTTTCAACTATAATCTCTTCAAATATTTTCTCAGTCCCTTTCTTTTTCTCTTCTTCTTCTGGAACCCGTATAATTCGAATGTTGGTGTGCTTAATGTTGTCCCAGAGGTCTCTGAGACTGTCCTCAATTCTTTTCATTCTTTTTTCTTTATTCTGCTCTGCAGTAGTTATTTCCACTATTTTATCTTCTAGGTCACTTATCCATTCTTCTGCCTCAGTTATGCTGCTATTGATCCCGTCTATAGAATTTTAAATTTCATTTATTGTGTTGTTCGTCACTGTTTGTTTGCTCTTTATTTCTTCTAGGTCATTGTTAAACGTTTCTTGTATTTTCTCCATTCTATTTCCACAATTTTGGATCATCTTTACTATCATTATTCTGAATTCTTTTTCAGGTAGACGGCCTATTTCCTCTTCATTTGTTAGGTCTGGTAGGTTTTTACCTTGCCCCTTCATCTGCTGTGTGTTTCTCTGTCTTCTCATTTTGCTTACCTTACTGTGTTTGCAATCTCCTTTTCGCAGGCTGCAGGTTTGTAGTTCCCGTTGTTTTTGGTGTCTGTCCCCAGTGGCTAAGGTTGGTTCAGTGGGTTGTTTAGGCTTCCTGGTGGAGGGGACTAGTGCCTGTGTTCTGGTGGATGAGGCTGGATTTTGTCTTTCTGGTGGGCAGGTCCACGTCTTGTGGTGTGTTTTGGGGTGTCTATGACCTTCTTATGATTTTAGGCAGCCTCCCTGCTAATGGGTGTGGCTGTGTTCCTGTCTTGCTACTGTTTGGCCTAAGGTGTTCTGCACTGTAGCTTGCTGGTTGTTGAGTGGAGCTGGGTCTTGGCTTTCAGATGGAGATGTCCAGGAGTTTTTCACCGTTTGATATTACATGGAGCTGGGAGGTCTCTTGTGGACCAATGTCCTGAACTTGGCTTTCCCACCTCAGAGGTACAGCCCTGACACCTGGCTGCAGCACCAAGAGCCTGTCCTCCACACGGCTCAGAATAAAAGGGAGAAAAAGAGAAAGAAAGAAGAAGATAAAATAAAATTAAATTAAAAGTTATTAAAATAAAAAATAATTATTAAAAAGTTTTTTTTTTTTTTTTTTTTTTTTTCCTTTTTGCGGTATGCGGGCCTCTCACTGTTGTGGCCTCTCCCGTTGCGGAGCACAGGCTCCGGATGCGCAGGCCCAGCGGCCATGGCTCACGGGCCCAGCCACTCCGCGGCATATGGGATCCTCCCAGACCGGGGCACGAACCCGTATCCCCTGCATCGGCAGGCGGACTCTCAACCACTGCGCCACCAGGGAGGCCCCAAAAAGTTTTTTAAGTAATAAAAAAAAGAAAGAGAGAAAGAAAGAGCAAGCAAACCAAAAAACAAATCCACCAATGATAACAAGGGCTAAGAACTATCCAAAAAAAAAAAAGTGGAGAGAGAGAACCGTAGGACAAATGGTAAAAGCAAAGCTATACAGACAAAATCACACAGGGAAGCATACACATACACACTCACAAAAAGAGAAAAAGGGAAAAAAATATATATATATTGTTGCTCCCAAAGTCCACCTCCTCAATTTGGGATGATTCATTGTCTATTCAGGTATTACACAGATGCAGCGTACATCAAGTTGATTGTGGAGATTTAATCTGCTGCTCCTGCAGCTGCTGGGAGAGATTTCCCTTTCTCTTCTTTGTTCGCACAGCTCCTGGGGTTCAGCTTTGGATTTGGACCCGCCTCTGCATGTGTGTCTCCTTAGGGCGCTCAGACAGGACAGGGTTAAAAGAGCAGGTGATTCAGGGGCTCTGGCTCACTCAGGCTGGGGGGAGGGAGGGGTATGGAATGCAGGGCGAGCCTGCAGGGGCAGAGTCTGGCATGACGTTGCACCAGCCTATGGCGTGCCGTGTGTTCTCCCGGGGAAGTTGTCCCTGGATCACGGGACCCCGGCAGTGGCGGGCTGTACAGGCTCCCAGGAGGGGAGGTGTGGATAGTGACCTGTGCTCGCTCACAGCCTTCTTTGTGTCCGCAGCAGTAGCCTTAGCATCTCATGCCCGTCTCTGGGGTCCGCACTTTTAGCCGCAGCTCACGCCCGTCTCTGGAGCTCCTTTAAGCGGCGCTCTCAATCCCCTCTCCTCGCGAACCAGAAAACAAAGAGGGAAGAAAATGTCTCTTGCCTCTTCGGCAGCTCCAGACTTTTTCCCGGACTCCAGCCCGGCCAGCCGTGGTGCACTAACCCCTTCAGGCTGTGTTCACTCAGCCAACCCCAGTCCTCTCCCTGCGCTCCGACTGAAGCCCGAGCCTCAGCTCCCAGTCCCGCCCACCCTGGCGGGTGAGCAGACAAGCCTCTCGGGCTGGTGAGTTCCGGTCGGCACTGATCCTCTGTGTGGGAGTCTCTCCGCTTTGCCCTCCACACCGCTGTTGCTGTGCTCTCCTCTGTGGCTCCGAAGCTCCCCCCCTCCGCCACCCGCAGTCTCCGCCCGCGAAAGGGCTTCTAGTGTGTGGAAACTTTTCCTCCTTCACGGCTCCCTCCCACTGGTGCAGGTCCCGTCCCTATTCTTTTGCCTCTGTTTTTTCTTTTTTCTTTTGCCCTACCCAGGTATGTGGGGAGTTTCTTGCCTTTTGGGAGGTCTGAGGTCTTCTGCAAGCGTTCAGTAGGTGTTCTGTAGGAGTTGTTCCACATGTAGATGTATTGCTGATGTATCTGTGGGGAGGAAGGTGATCTCCACGTCTTACTCTTCCGCCATCTTGAAGCTCCTCCTCCCTGTTACTTTTAATAATTTTTCTTTGTCTTTAATTTTTGTCATTTTGAATACTGTGTGTCTCGGTGTGTTTTTCCTAGGATTTATCCTGTATGGGACTCTTTGTGCTTCCTGGACTTCCTTTCCCATGTTAGGGAAATTTGCAACTATAATCTCTTCATATATTTTCTCAGGTCCTTTCTCTCTCTCTTCTCCTTCTGGGACCTCTGTAATATGAATATGGTGCATTTAATGTTGTCCCAGATGTCTCTTAGGCTGTCCTCATTTCTTTTCATTCATTTTTCTTAAATCTGTTCTGCAGCAGTGAATTCCACCATTCTTCCAGATCACTTATCCAATCTTTTGCCTTGGTTATTCTGCTATTGATTCCTTCTAGTGTATTTTTCATTTCAGTTATTGTATTGTTCATCTCTGTTTGTTTTTTTCTTTAATTATTCTAGGTGTTTGTTCTTTAATTTTTCTAGGTCTTTGTTAAACATTTCTTTCATCTTCTTGATCTTTGCCTCCATTCTTTTTCTGAGGTCCTGGATCATCTTCACTACCTTTATACTGATATCCTTCTTTGGAAGGTTGCCTATCTCTACCTAATTTAGTTCTTTTCCTGGGGTTTTATCTTGTTCCTTCATCTAGTACATAGTCCTCTGCCTTTTCATCTTGTCTATCTTTCTGTGAATGTGGTTTTTGTTCCACAGACTGCAGGATTGTAGTTCTTCTTGCCTCTGCTGTCTGCCTTCTGGTGGATGAGGGTATTTAAGAGGCTTGTGCAAGCCTCCTGATGTGAGGAACTGGTGGCGGGTAGATCTGGGTGTTACTGTGCTGGGCAGAGCTCAGTAAACTTTAATCTGCTTGTCTGCTGATGGGTGGGGCTGGGTTCCCTTCCTGTTGGTTGTTTGGCCTGAAGCAACCCAGCACTGGAGCCTACAGGCCCTTTGGTGGGTTATTTATTGGCAGACTCTGGGAGGACTCACACCAAGGAGTACTTCCCACAACTTCTGCTGCCAGTGTCCTTGTCCTCACGGTGAACCACAGCCACCCCCCGCCTCTGCAGGAGACCCTCCAACACTAGCAGGTAGGTCTGGTTAAGTCCCCTATGGGGTCACTGCTCCTTCCCCCTGGGTCCTGATGTGCACACTACTTTGTGTGTGCCCTCCAAGAGTGGAGTCTATGTCCCCACAGTCCTGTTGAAGTCCTGCAGTCAAATCCCGCTAGCCTTGAAAGTCTGATTCTCTGGGAATTCCTCCTCCCGTTGTTGGACCCCCAGGTTGGGAAGCCTGATGTGGGGCTCAGAACCTTCACTCCAGTGGGTAGATTTCTTTTTCTTTTTTTTTTTTTTGCAGTACGCAGGCCTCTCACTGTTGTGGCCTCTCCCATTGCAGAGCACAGGCTCCGGATGCACAGGCTCAGCGGCCATGGCTCATGGGCCCAGCCGCTCTGCGGCATGTGGGATCGTCCCGGACCTGGGCACGAACCCATGTCCCCTGCATCGGCAGGCGGACTCTCAACCACTGCACCACCAGGGAAGCCCCTAGTGGGTAGATTTTTGTGGAATAATTGTTCTCCAGTTTGTGAGTCACCCACCCAGCAGTTATGGGATTTGGTTTTATTGTGATTGCGCCCCTCCTAACGTCTCATTGTGGCTTCTCCTTTGTCTTTGGATGTGGGGTATCTTTTTTGGTGAGTTCCAGTGTCTTCCTATTGGTGATTGTTCAGTAGTTAGTTGTGATCCGGTGCTCTCTCAAGAGGGAGTGAGCACACATCCTTCTACTCCGCCATCTTGAACCAATCTTATTTGGTTTAATATCACACATTGCTTACCATTTTCGTACAATATGGAAAATCTTCATTTTTAGACCCTTAGTTTAGAGTTTGATATGCTTCTGTTAATACTGAGCTTGAACCACATATATTGTGAAGGGTTCTAAGCTAATTGTCACTGAATGCAGGAAAAGGTACAGTGATTCCAGGAGGGCAGTTTTTCATGGACATGAAAGACTTGGGCTCCCTCCTTCACTGCCTCTCAAAGTCAATAGATACAAAAAGTAGAAGGACGCCTGAGATATTTGTAATTAATTGAGCAGTTGGTGGTAGGTATGTTATCTTAAGCAAATTCCAGACAACACATTATTTTATCTGTAAGTATTTCAGTCTGTATCTCTAAAACCACTAAGGATTCTTTTAAACCTAACCACAATCTCATCATTATACCTTAAAAATGACAATAATTTGTTAAGTCTATCAGTATTCCCAATTGACTCACTAAAATTTTTAATTTTTAGTTTAATTTTTTGAAATCCAAATAAGAATCTTACAATGCAATTAGTTAATGTCTTATAAATTAAATCTCTTTTACTCTCTATCTCTCTTTCTCTCTCTCCTTGCAAATAATTTGTTGATAAAAAGCGAGTTATCCACATTCTGTGGAGCATCCTACACTCCAAATGTTGTTAATTGCATCCTATGGTGTCATTTAACATCCTCATCAACTCTTAATCTTTAACATTCATCACTCTTTGGTTAAAACTAGGTAAACTTTTTACAGAAAAGGTGGCTAAATGCTTGCTTTGTCCTTTTATTTATCTACTTATGATCATGCTTTGGGAACTAGGAATTGCTTCCAAAATTCCTAATTCTCAGTTCAAGTTTCTTCCCAATACACATGCAGGCATCTATTAACTTCTACTTATTTTCTTATTCGTTGTTTGGATTTCATACATAGAGCGACTCTGGAAAGTATCTTGAAGAATACAATTTAATGGAGAGGATAGAATGGTAGGCTGAGCGTCATAAAACAGTTCCTCACACTGGGATGTAATGAGTTGACAGCGAAAAACTCTCAATGACCATGTCAATGATTTTTCATCATCTTACAATAAAGTGCTGAGGCTACACCCAGTAGCAGTTTGAATAACATCCCTGAAAAGAGTGTGTTGCTCACAGTAATATTAGCTGTTTAATTTCGTGCACTTTTTCCCCAGATATTATTTCATAAAATATGAACTCCTCAATTAATGAGTTTGTATTTTGTTCTAACAATTTCTTTCTAAAGTATGGCTGTAGGAAAATAGAGCTAAGGCTCTCAGGTTCCAGTACTTGGACATATCATGGTGTATATGTGAAAATCTCTGATTAAAATCTATAAATTCTAATAGATGTTGATTTAAAAACATCTTATTTATGTCCTAGTTGCACAAGTGGGAATAGGCAATACTTGTCTTTGCTGTTAACTGCTTGCTTTTCCCTTGGTTTGTTTGCTTGTTGGTTTTAAATTTTGTCAGTATGTCAACCCTTCAGAAGTTTGAAAAAGGGCTTGGAATTTATACAGTTAATATTATATGTGGATAACCACAGTGTTACTAGAACTTTAAAAATATATTTTGGAAAGCCCTCACTTGTCTTTAGCTATGTTAATCAATGAAACGGAACTGATATCATACTAGTCCTTTTCTGTTGCTGTTTCCTTGAAGAAATTACTGGATCAAATGACCTGAGTTCTGGCCCTGATATTTACTAACTCTGGGAACATGAGAAGGTCACTTTTACTCATGATACCACTGGGAGTCAGTTCTCCTGAGTTTCTGCATTTCTTGTGAGTAGAGGCACTGACAGCCTTTGTTGGGCCTTGAAAAGATTATCTTCCCAAGGATGTTTGTGTAGTGAACAGCCTTGGAAGTCAGAAGGAGAATCTTCCCCCAGAGCAGAGGACAAGTTTAGTTATTCTCCAGCATAATAAAGGTAATGTTTTCTTCTGGGCAAAATGTGGTCAGGTTGCTCTGCAACCCATTAAAATAGTAGGGTTCTCTAAGCTTGGGGCTCCTCAGCTGTGACACAACTCATTTCCCCCATGTGCGTAGCGCATGCCCCTCCTCGGCGCTATGAAGGCTTGGTCTGGTACATCTCAGTATTGTCTAGAGTAGCTGCATGATGTAAACCTGAAGCTCATGCTTCTTGCTGTGCTGTGAGTGATGAATTGTTCTCTTTCTGACCCAGGAGTCTTATGACTTCTGTCAGTTGCCATAATACAGTAGCATGTTAACTTGCTAGCTTCCAAGCAGAGTAAAAGCTTCACAGTTCTTAACAGATCACATAATTTGCTTAGTTTTAGAATTAAGGGACTGGTCTATAAATTGGTTTAAATTTATTTTTTAGTTCTTATTCAATACAGAAAAGAAAGAGTCTTGTTTCATGTCCTCAAGGACTTAAAATCTTCCTGAGGCTGAAATGTGTAAAGAAGTGTTGCAGACACTGTACCTTCAGCCCAAGTGGTCATGTCTATAACCCGCTTGGAGAACCGAGTTGGTTGGAAGGTGAGAGGAAAGAGCAACTTCCCGAGGGCATGTGTTTATCTTATTGTCTGACAGAAAGGAAGAGAATGGAGATTGTTATCTGCCATGACTAGGAAGTCTAGAAAAGAAAGACAGCCCCCCAGGGAATGGAATCTGATCTCAGAGGTGAGAGGGACTACAGGAATTATTTTCATGAAAAACCATTGAGATACAGGAACACAAGCAGAGCTGTTCATGTCTCCAGTGACAAAGCATAAAACAGGATGGGAGAGGTGAGAATCCTTCCCACTTCTGCACAGAACAGCCTTCTCAGCACCAGAAAGGCTCAGTCTGGTACATCACGGTATTGTCTAGAGTAGCTGCATCTGAGAAGCCACAGATACCATGGTGCTCAACAGGTAACCAACATCAGCAGTGGACACAGCAGTACCAGTGTCAGCCTGGAGGGAGACAGGGGATGTCATTCATAGAACCAGCTTCTAAGTACATGTGGAGCTGCTCTGGGTATTACTAAAAATGTTTGACAGGTAATTCCCAGGGTACTGAGTTACTACTTGGGCAGGTTGGGACAAAACCTAATTCATTTTTACCCATTATCAGCCATTTGTACCCATGACTAGTGAGGCATGAGGAAACTCAGGTTACACAGTAAATACAGTGGAACATGATGTGTTGTAACGAAGCTCAATATAATGGAAACACAGAACAGAAAATATTTGGGCTAGATCTTGAGGGATAAATAGGCTTTTGCTAAGTAAGCAATAAAGAGAATCCTTTATGGAGAAAACTGTTGCAAAGGCATAAACACTGGATTACAGATTTCAAATTGAATTTTTAAATTTTGATTTGTAAGAACCAAATTATCAGCATTTTCAAGATTGAACTGTAAATACCCAACTGAGAACAAAGGGAAAATGTTCAAAAGGTACATTTTACATATACAAATCCACATTTCTCACCTCAGAAATTATCTACAGTGGTAGTGCTTCACGCTTTGCAAACTCAATTTCTATGATAAAATACTCTTCAGTTGCATTCTTGGGTAGTATCCTCCCCTATATATATGTACGTCTTCATTCTGTGCCAGGTTGCCAATAAATATTGTCTTCAATTTTTTCCCCAAAATGCTGTATATCACCTTAATATTTTAGTTTTCAATTAGTGTTTAGCCAATTATTGAGTTAAATAAATTGCAATATATGCATAAATCTTTAAGGGTATAATTTCTTACCCATAAGCTATTTACCTCTATTTTCAACTTCTAATCATCAACCAAGGCCAGTTAGGAGAGTTTGAAAGAATGAATATCTGAAGATCCTCATGTTTAGGCAGACGTTTGAAAACAATGGGAGAAATACCTCTACACAGTTTGTGCATTGTATTTGATAGGGAATATGCTGTGGATGAATAATGCTTTGGCTGGTCTTTGTGGCTTGATGTCTTAAATTTTTTTGTCTCATAGTGATTAAAAAAATCAAAGTAAGATACAGCCTAGAGAAGTGAGGCATTACTAAGTTTGAAAAGTTCTAAAAGTTTTCTTATGATTTCCCATATATTCTTTGATCTTTTATTTGGGGGTTTGCAGCCTTATTTGTCTATAGGTGTCACAACATTATCTGGTAAGTAATACAATAAATTATATTATTACAAAAAAATTTGATATATTAAATCACTCTGTTCAATTGAAAGGAAGAATTTTCTTTCCTAAAAAGTGATGTGACTTTAAACCTAGCTGATACAAAATATCCAGCAGCATAAATGTTTGTCTTTTTATTTAGACTAGTTATCCATTATACTCAGTATTCCATTTATGACATTGACATTTTAGTTGTTTTATAACAAACTACTTCATTCGTCTCCATGACCCATAATTCAAGGTAAGATATATGTAGAATAAATCAACAATATCTCCCATTACACATGTTCTTCTTACCATGTGGCTTTGACACTCCTCCCATTAATAGGTAAGGTCTATGTTTATTTATCTTGAATCTGGGCAAGCTTGTGAATACAGTGGAAGCAAGGCTATGTGCTTTCTGAGGCTAGATTTTTAAAAGGCCATACAGTTTTTACCTCTTTTTGGGGGGATGCTCACTCTTGGAATGTGATTACCGTACTATGAGGAAGCCCAAGCAGCCACATTGAGAGGTCCAGCTGAGGTTTCAGCTGACAGCTAGCATCCATACAACAATCATGTGGATAAATGAGCCTTCAGATGATTTTATTCTACAACTCTCAAGTCATTTCTAGCCTTGGAGCCTTCCTAGCTGAGAACTCAGACATGAAACAAAAGTCATTCCAACTAAACTCTTTAAAAAAGTTCCTGACCCACAGAAATCATGAGCATAATTAAATTTTTGTTTTATGCCACTAAATTTGAAATTGTTTATTATGCAGCCACGGTAACTAGAACAATATATTGTTCCTAAAATCCTAATTCCTTTAATAACTCATCTATATTATTGTGCATTAACACTTTTCCAATGTTTGAATTTTTGGCTTGTATGACTTATACTAAAAGATATTTTCTCTAATTTGACCGAAATTCTTTTTCATGGCCATGGCCAAATTTTGCAATAATCCTAAGTAAGAATATTCAGAGCAGAGAGAACTGCAAGTACAAAACCCTGAAAATGGGGCTTCCCTGGTGGTGCAGTGGTTAAGAATCCACCTGCCAATGCAGGGGACACGGGTTCGAGCCCTGGTCCAGGAAGATCCCGCATGCCGCGGAGCAACTAAGCCCAGGTGCCACAGCTACTGAGCCTGCGCTCTAGAACCTGCGAGCCACAACTGCTGAAGCCCATGCGCCTAGAGCCCGTGCTCCATAACAAGAGAAGCCACCGCAATGAGAAGCTTGCACACCACAACGAAGAGTAGCCCCCGCTCTCCACAATCAGAGAAAAGCCTATGCGCAGCAACGAAAACCCAATGCAGCCAAAAACAATAAATAAATAAAATAAATAAATTTATTTTAAAAAAACCCTGAAAGTTTGGAGAGTTTGAGGGGCTGAAAACAGATATGGCTGGATGTAGGGAGAGAAGAAAAGAGTGGTAAAGTTGTGTCACAGACAACTCTTACCTTAGGAAGCAAGATGAGGACTTTGCATTTTATTCTAAAAACTCTAGAAGGTTTTACACAAGATAGTCATGTGCTTTGATTCACATTTTGTAAGATCACTGAAGCACAGGGAATGGTTTGTAGCCTTCAGAGGAAGCAGCACTACAAATCAGGGAACTAAGGCAGGAGTGCAGACAAGAGACGAGGGGCCTGAGTAAGGGTAGTAGCAGCAAAGCTGGAGCAAAGGACATAAATTTGGGGTAGATTTTGGAGATAGAAATGACAAGAATATGACATTTCATGACTGGGTTTGAGACAAGGAAATGAATTAAGGATTACACCCAGTTATGTGGCTGGGATATCTGAATGGATTGGGAGGAAAGAAACAAAATTGGGGAAAACATAATATCACAAAGGAAAAGGTTTGAGGTAGGTATAATCAAGAATTAAATTTGAGATATTTTTTTCAGTTCTGCTTTTAAGTCCCAATGAAAACAACCAGGGAAACAGACATGCGTTATGGTACAAACTAGTATTGTGATCTGGTCAAAGTCCAGTCCATGCAAAAAGAAGAAAATATATTTTTTATCTAATAATCATTTTAGAACCAACTGCATTTATCCAGATAGGCTATATTTCTTGTTCTAATTTCTCTCTCTAACATAGATAGGCTTGATGAGTAGACCAAATTTTAATTCAAAGTGGTTTTGTTCCAGTATTTTTATCTGTTTTATGCCTCAGTTTGCATCAACTGGACTTCCTTTCTCTACTACACAGTGATAGAATGAAGAATAAAATGTACATAATGCACAATATTCTTAGAAAATACATAAATATGAATTTGTCGAAGCTGATTACCTATCCAAAGCCTTTGGCAGATTTGGAACACTCTTGAGAGGGAGTGTTTAAAGTTGCTAAGGTCAGAAACCCTGGCCAGGTAATAAAACTGTAAACAGCAAGGAGCTATTTTTCAATATCAGTGAATAGAATATGGGTAACTCATAAGCAGGAGCCTCCCCTCTAAAGAATTTTATTCTTGGCATCCATTTGTTGGAAAAACGAGATACTTAGGGGTGTGTCCTTAAAATACTAAAATCTTCCATTTGTGGAAAGTTTAGTAGTACTAGTTGCAAATAATTACCCTTAAGTGGAGAAAAAAATAATGTGTATATGTAGTTCTCATCGATGTTTAAAAAATAAGCAAAACGAAACCAACCAAAACTACTAATATTGGTGTGATCTGAGTGTTGCTTTCTCTTTCTACAAGCAATATTGCCACACTTTGTCTAAGAGGAAGATGTTTAAGGTTACTCTTTCCTTATATGGTTCAATGGTCATGTGAGAAAAAGAATTCAGTCTTCACAATAGATAAGGGAACACTGCCCCAGATTTGTTGTTGCTGTTATATGGTGGATTAGAAGTAGTCAGGGTAGCTGCCTTCTGCATCCATACAAGTGGTTATAGTGTTGATTGCTTTTAAACAAACTACATTAGTTGTTTTCAACTTCGACTATGTGTTGTGTGTGTTTTGTGTGTGTGTGTGTGTGTGTGCACAGGCATACAAAATTGATGTGTTTTTTAGACATCAAAGACAGCATGACCACGTAACTGTTGGGAAGTTAAAAGCGTTTTTCTCCAGCTCTGTCTCTCTTACCACTTTGGGTTATGAGTTTCCACCACTGGACTATAAATTGTTGCAGGCAGAAACTGTATCTACCTTCGCATTTAGCTTAGGTTAGTACTTAACACATGCTAGGAAGTAAACATTTGTCAAATTGAATGTAATTGCTCTTCCAAGTGCTCCCTCTGTCTTTTCTGTTCCTTCACACATCTTGCAGCAGCAGTCTTCTCTCATTCATTATTTATTCATGTTTTTAGGCAACATCCTTCGCATTCTATTGAAGGTATTTACATCTAACAACAGTGAACAGTAATCATTTGTTTGCTTAATTCAATAGCTTCTTATCAGGCCTCATCCTGTTTGACCTCTTTGCAATATTTAGTGGAGTTATCCACACCTCATACTTGAAATTCCTTTGGCTTTTGTCTGCCTCCTTCACCTTTTCCTCTTCCTATCTACAAAATCTCTCCCTCTTTGTGTTTACCATTATATTGGGTAGTTAGGAAGGTTTTGCCCCCAGACCTATTCTCTTCTCACTCTACCTGCTCTTTCTAGCCATTTTCATCCACTCTTAGGGCTTCAGCTCTCAAATCTATATTGATGATGTCTAAATCTATGTGCAATTCTCGACATTATTTTCTGAATATTTTTCTTTGCATATTGAACATCTCCATTCAGACATAGTATAATTTAACTTTGGCTTAAAACAACAACAACAACAGAAATGGACTCTGGCTAGCTTAGTCAAAAACAAAGCAAGAAAGGGAGGCTTACTCCAGTGATTACTAGAGAACTCCAGGAGCCTAAGGGCTGCCACAGGAGGCCAAAGTCCTGAGAGAAAATCAGGAACATTCTTTCTCCTTCTCTCCCCTGCACCTCTCTCTGAGTATCTGTTTATGCCTTCCCTCACACTGGCAACTAACTTATTGTATCTTTCAGCCCGCATGTTGGAATGTGACAACTACTGGTCACCAAATTCACATATTCCCAGTTTCAGACATTCAGAGAGGGACCAATTTTGCTTTCTGTGTTTCCGATTAGTAATTGGAGGCAAGGACTCTTAGTGGCCCATTCTAGAAAGATATTACCCCCCATCTGGTTCATTCTAGCCACAGGAAATGTCCCTTGTACAAATGATGGCTGCTTCAAACCCATGTGAAGGGAGGAGAGACACGTCTCAAGAACAGGAGATGAGTGAAGAGGTAAGATATGCTTGGCTAGAATAAATAACAGGTTTCCATTACAATGCCCTGTAGGCACATTAAACTCTTGTGCCAGACTCATTATTATCTGCCAACCCGGCCTGACCTCCTGAAAGAGAGAGATCTCCAGATCCCTTCAGTAAGGGATATAATCCTGCCCAGGTGTTCAAAGTGGAAATTGCTGCATTGTCTTTGACTCCATCCTCACTGCTTATATTCAGGCATTTTCTAGTCTGTCAGTTCTGACCCTGAACTGTCTCACGGCCTCATATTTCCCAGCCCCACTACCACTGTCCTCTCACGGCCTCTCATCTCCTGACTCTATCATCTCCTTCTCCAGTCTTTGTCTGTACTAGGCTAGCAGGCTATGCCACATCACTTCTTTGTTTAAAAACCATCACAACCTGTAGCATAAAACACAAATGGCCCAGCTTTATGTCTGGGCCCTCTTCATTCAGAGAGGGCCACCACTATCCATAGATATCCTTTACTCGATCTAATAAACTATGCTATTTACTCAGTCCCCTGGACTTTTGTATATGTCAATTTCTAACCCTGAAATTGCCTTACCTTCTTGTTTATTTGGCAAAATCTTTCTCATCCTTCTGGATTTTTACCTCAAGACCCAATTCCAATATCCTCCTCTCTGAGAAGCCTGTCTTGACATTTCACATCACCAAGGAAATAATCTTACCTACCTGAACTTCACTCAGTACAATATTTTTAGCATCTCTTAGTTTTTCTACAGTTTATTTGTTTTATGTATTAGCATTTGGACAATTTAATGCATTTTATATTTTCCCCTGTCCTTTAGAACCTCACACAGTCTGGTGTGGGGAAAGAATACATGAATATTCATGAATAAAAAATACGAATATTTTCATTATCAAATGTGGATTTTAAATGGGCTTCTTCTTGGTATGTAAATTTTTAAATTGTGAGGAATCTGTTTCCAGTAGGATGTCTTATACAAAATTACTCAACTTAAAAATTGTTACTGAGTTCTACCTATGTGATCTATGGCACTGCTGAAATAGCGCCACCACCAAGCAGGTCACTCTGTAGGGCTGAGAATGACACATAAACAAAATATTACAAGTCAGATTATAAATGCTAGAGGTACAAGAATATGCCTACAGGAAAAAAGAGAAAGGAAAGATTAATATTGGTTGGAAATTAGCTTTACAAATGAAACCACATAAAGCAGAGGGGCACATAGTCTCGAATGGCACCCAAAATGGTCAACTAAATGAACACTGCTTTTTCTTTTTAATTCTGCATAAATGTGGTACATAGTGTACAAATTCTGTTCTCTAACTACTAAATTATTTTTGTTAACTTACAACAGCAGTCATGATTTATAATGCTTACAAAAATCAGCATAAAACAAACATTCTTAAACACACAAACACTACACATGCACAATTGCCAAAGGTGGTAATTTCATTGGCTGAGCTTTCTTTGAGTTAAAGGTGAAGATTAACATGTGTTAAAGTGAGGGTTTGCTAAGACTTAACTATGGATGTTAGATTTCCTATATAAAGCAGTAAGTCAAATACTAAGCCAAGAGAGAAGTGTCTGTTCTTCACTTAAACTTCCAACCCCAGGCATCATGTATCTAAGACCAAGCTTAAAGGCAAGCCTTTGGAGAATACAGCATAATGTTGGCAAGCAAGTCATTCCCAATTAAGCAAACTAAGTCTTGAGAACAAAACTATAATAAATGGTCAGAGAATTTAAGAGAACAAAGCTCAATGTGTGATGAAATCTTGTTTTTCTCATTTCGTTGCTTTCTTCCCGGTCCCTCTCATTAAGAATTGGCATTAAATGCTCTGTGGGATCAGATCAGAAGTGCACAGAGGATTTAGGCCTGCTGTAAGAGCACATGCCTCCTTGGGATTGGTAGCAGCTGTCTGAATGAGTAGTCCCTGTGATTTTAGGAAAGATTATAGAAAGCCTTCAACTGGTGACTTCAACTACCGAAGGCCTTAATGCACATATCAATTCATGTAAGTAAACATTACCTCGGGGAACAGTGAGAACGACACCTTCACATTTATCCCACTAAAAGGCAGGTTAGTTGGCTAGACTCGGAAACTTTTAATTTTACTTTAAAAGAATAAAAAATACATCTTTTCAGACTGTCACAATTGGCTACCAAAATAAATAATTCCATTAGATTGATTTTTCCATCAAACATTTGATAAATGACACCTCAGTTTCTTATTCACATTCCCCATTGTTGGGCTCTATTATTTTCATTTGTATTATTTTGAAAACGCATTTTTAGTTCATACATAATGAATGAGTGACTAATAATATACAGATATATTCCTAAGTGCTTTTATTCTTGATTATTCATGACATCTTATTTCTTATTCATCTGGCAGGCTACAGAGCTCTAGGGAACAAAATGACCTTTTCATCCATGACCAGTAAAAGATGGAAATGCATTTTATATGAGTAATCTCTCTATTGATCAGGATTCTATCAAGGATTATCTGAGATGAATGATGGTTATTTGGCCAGTACATACCAGTATGCCATAGTGATCAGCATCGGTTTTGATTAGTCAGTGCCCTGCTGAATAGCTCTAGATGGGTATATACATATATGACAGTTATTTGTCTCACGTTATATTGTGCCTTTTCATTTTTTTAAGTAAACTCGTGTTCAAGGCTAACTGAAAGAACGTTTGGAAGTCGTACTCATATTACTTTGGGCACTAATAGCTTTTGCTTTTGTGCCTGCTTCTCTACCCCTGCTCCCATGGCATCGCCCACCGTGTCATTCTGATATATGCTGTTCCCCATCAATTCTCAGAAGCAGACTTCATATGTCATTTACTTTACTTAATCTGTTTAAAAACCTTAGTATATTTTTTCATATTTTGCATTAAAAAAAATTATATATCTGCCACCTTCAGAGAAGATCCAAGTGCCAGGAAGCTGTAGGCAAGGTGGTGTGCTTGGTTAGTTATTCAATCCATGTATGTTGAGGTTCTACCCTGAGCCAGGAACAACTAGAAGTATGACGGCAGGTTGAAAGAAACAGGTTGGATGGGGCCTATCGGCTGGGTTACGGTAGAATCTTGAGTTATTGAGTTAACCCTTTTACTCTAATAGGAGCTCTGATTGGCCTATTTTGGGAAACCAGGAAGTGTTGACTCTAATGCTGCCACCATAATTTTCAAGTTTAAGACTTTTTTTTTCCATTCACCTTGATACCTCTTCATAGGATGGTTAAGTCTGACAGCAGCCTATGATGTCATTTCTCAATGCAGTGCTTTATCTGATATTAAGTCTTACTTAAGTACATACCATTCTGTGATTCATTAATAAAAAGCACCCAGAATATGAATTCTCACAGTAAAATCATCAGTGTCATCTCTATTTTACAGATGAAGTCACTCACAACCCAAAGTCTTGATAACTTTACCAGGGTCTTACATCTATTAGCAGCAGATCTGACATTCTTATCCTAATTCTATCAGAGACTTGACTAGAATTAGTCAGAATTAATATTCAAGGATCATTTTTTGGTCTATTTATTCATATTAAGCTATTATTAATTGATTGATTTAACTAATATTGATTAGTTTACCTTTTCATTGTTAACATAAATTTCACTAATTTGTATAAATTTATCCCATTCCTAGGATTGCATGGCCACCATGCTCTAATACTCAAAGGAATGATATTTACTCCCTATGTGTACTCCATGCTCATAATATTCCTTGTCTAGATACAGGCAAATATGTGCAGTTCTATATGATGGGGCTCAGAGAAGACAAGATTGAATGAAAACTTGGTAAATAAAAATTCTGTATCCATTTCCCAAAATATTGATCTTAATAATCTGTATTTTAAACAAGAAGCAAAGTGGCTGATGTCATGTATTTAATTTTCCTCCAGAGTTAAAATTTGAAAACTCGGAGGCTATTTCAGAATGAATGCTGGTTCCTGTTGCTTACCAGACTACTTGAATGTATTCTTTACACTACCTACTTTTATTAATGACCTACTATCCTTTTGCCAGAAAATGTGATGCTTTGTGTTAGAATAACAAACAGAAGAGGAACTTGTCTCACAAACCATTTATTATTGCTCAAAACATTATAATTAACCATACTCCATTTGTTCTCATATATAAACATAATAAAAGGCACAGTTAATGATACCTCAAAGGAACAAATAATTTAAAACTGTGCCTAATAATTTATTGGTATAAGTAGCTTAACTATAAGGGAAATGGCATCTGGTGCTTGCTCGAAAATATTTAGCCTCTGGATTATAGTGAAGGAGCACTAAAGGAAGGGGGGAATACAAGCAAATAATATTGTAGGATTCTGGGTTTTTTTTAATAGGCTTTATTTTTTAAAGCAGTTGTTAGGTTCATAGCAAACTTGAGCAGAAGATACAGAGATTTCCCATATACCCCCTGCCCCATACATGCATAGCCTTCCTCATTATGAACATCTCCCACCAGAGTGGTACAATTTGTTACAATTAATGGACCTACATTGACATATCGTTATCACTCAAAGTCCATAGTTTACATTCGGGTCCACTCCTTGTGTTGTACATTCTGTGGGTTCAGACAAATGTATAATGACATGTATCTACCATTATAGTATCATACTGAGTATTTTCACTGCCCTAAAAACCTGTGCTCCACGTATCTATCCCTCCCCACCCCCTAACCCCTGGCAACCATAGGTCGTTTTATTGTCTCCATAGTTTTGCCTTTTCCAAAATGTTGTATAATTGGAATCACATAGTATGTACCTTTTCATATTGGCTTCTTTCACTTAGTAATGTGCATTTAAGTTTACTTCATGTCTTGATAGCACATCTCTGTTTAGCACTGAATGTACTCCATTGTCTGGATGCACCATGGGTTTGTTTATCCATTCACCTACTAAAGGACATCTTTGTTGCTTCCAAGAGCAATTACCAATGAAACTGCTGTAAACATCCCTGTGCAGGTTTTTATGTAGACATAAGTTTTCAGCTCCTTTGGATAAATAGTAAGGTGCATGTGTGCTGGATAGGACTCTGTTTTTTAACCAACAGGATTTAGATGGGAGGTGGGAAAAAGGCTCATAGTGACCTCATTCTTCATTGTTTCTCTAAAATTTTTGGGAAAAAACTGTTGTCTCTCAATTCCCAAGCCATCTGCCTGAAAGTCATAAGTACTGTTTGTAGCTGAGCCTACCTGCCAGGGGTTTGCCATCTGCCATTTTTCCGTAGAGCCCTGCACATATCCCACAAGTCAGTGCTTCTGATACAGCATTTCCTGACGACTGTACCTATTGAGGACTACATTCTGTGATTCTTCCCTTTCCCATATCATCTATACATGTTACAATAAGACCAAAATGTGTGCTTTTATAATTACTAGAGGAGTAAACACAGTTCTTCTCCAACAAGATTATCACTATTTTCAGCCACTAAAGGAATTATTTAATTTGCATTTTAAAGATAGAACAACAAAATTGTTCTCTCACCAAAAATTAATTTCTATAACCTTTTAATTTATAATGAAATCAAACAATAATTTTAATTGATAATTAATTAATTATTGATTGATTAAATAATTGTTAATTAAATAATTATTTGATTTATAATAATTAAAAACATCAAATGCTTGCAAATATATAATTTGTTTATTTACAAAATGTAGCTTTTAGTATGAATGAGATGCTGCATATCTGATCAAATGATTAAGGGGAAATAAAACAGGAAGTTTTAAGAATCACTTCTCTAGGATATTAGAGATGATTATACTTATTTTTTTCCTTTTAATTCAAGATACAATTTAGATCTGAATTGGAATACGTAAAATAAAAAGTGATGGAAACAAAGGAAAGTTTTTATGTAGTGAGGACCTTTTCATAAAGAATGCTTTTGTGAACTCTTACTGTTTTAAGATCTATGGTAATAAATTTCTATGGTAATCCATAGAACTCTACAGGTTGATGTGCTGAGTTATGCTCCTAATATATGTTAAAGATATACAGTTGTGAGACTTTGGTATTCATAGTGAATTCATGAAGGTGGCCCAATAGAATTTCTGGCCAGAAAAACTTATCCCTTTATTAATTCATTAATCTATTATTTCAGTGTATTTTATTGTGGTAGGTACACAGATTGTAAAGCCTTGCCCACATTAAGATATGTCAGTTAGGACTCTTACTTAAACTATTGCAACAAACCCCTAACTGGACTCTTTGTTTCTACTCCTTCTCACTCTAACCTGTTTTTCACATTGAAGCCAAGCTGATTTTTCTAAAATCTTGTTCTTATAATTCTACGCAAATCTTTAACCAGTAAATGGCAACCTGTTGAATTTAGGATACAATGTAAAATCCTTAACCTGGCCTTCCAGGTTCCTTATGGTCTGACCCCTGCTTCCTCCAGCCTCACCACCACATGGTCTCCCTCTCTGCTCACTAGACCACAGTTTCTGGCTGTGGACGCTGGCTCTTTGGCTCTTGAGCCTTCGCTTTTGCCTGATATGCTCACCATCTCATTCTCAGCCTGGCCAAACCCTGCTCATCCTCAGCTCTCTGCTGAAAGACACTTCATCAAAGCAACATTCCCTGAATTAGATCCTCCTCATAGACTCTTTCATCAGTCTTCATTTGTAATTGTTATATATATCTCTACAGTGATTTAATAGAAGTCTCTCTCAAGAGACCATAACTCTATGAGTGTACAAATTGTGTCTACCATATCTCCATAATGCCGACTGTATTTAGCATAATTCCTGGCATATATAAAACATATACTCAGAAATTAATTACTAACGTTTAATCAAATGAGTGTGTGAATGCTCTAATGGTACCTAGATACATGCAAGCTTCTCCCTTAAACAAAATTAATTCACCAATCTTTAATCTGCATGTCCAATTTCTAAATTGAGATGTGTGAAGATAACTAAAAGAGGGGACTTTGTAGAAAGACTGGCATAAAGATCTTACAGCTTAAAGTAGCAAAAGTGAGTAAAAGAGCAAAAGAGAAAAAAAATCAAAGAAATTATTAGAAAAATAAGTTAAAGTGAGGAAAAGTGGAGTGCTAGTTTTAATTTAACAGCCATGCTATAAATCTTTTCATTTTTGGTGGTATTTTTTAATATTCTGGATTTTTCTGGGAAGTAGACTCTCTTTCCTTCCAAAACGTCACACAGGAAATACCTTTTATTGTCTACTCCAGGGCTTCCAGGTCCAAGGGTTTGACTTGGCTCAGTAGTTAGATACCCAAATTCACCTGCTGGGTGTTGAGATCAGTATAGAATCAGACTCTCCTGCCCATGTGAATTCATTTATTACTTAATCCTTAATCCATTTTACTTCTTCATTAAAAGCAGAGTTTTCTTTCCTACAGAACTTTTGAGAATCAAGGCACTTTCTTATCATGTTACATGTCATGGAAAGTTGCAATAAAAAGATTAAATTAAAAAACCAAATTATGTGGGTGTACTAAGTGTGATAGGTTTTCTAAACCTGATCTGAATTGAAAGGACTCTAGCTTTGAAGTAAATACAAACATATGAGTTCTAATTGTACAAGTTCAATTTTAACAGAAGACCAAAATCAATTTGTCATTATAGTTAAAATATGTAATTTTATTTTCCAGGTTAATGAATAAAAACTATTTTGGTATCTCATTTATAATTACCTTAAAATTCAGATGGTTTTGGTAGTATGATGCCAAGTCAAAATTAAAAACATATTTTTCTGAGTGATGCATTTAAAGATTACCAAAAAGATATTTTAATAGGAACACAATTAACACCTCATAAAGAATTAATAAAAATATATCTATTCTGACATTATAATTCAGTAAGGTCATAATACTACTTTAAATTATTATTTAGTTTAATTATTATTTAAATTACTTAATTATCTTTTTCCTTAAGGGTCTATTTAAATGTGTATACTTCTCACTGCAGCAGTTGAAACCACATAATTCTTATTCCCAAAAATGTTATTTCACTACACAATAGAGGTGAAGGACCAAAAGGATTACCCCCAAACAAGTAGATGAATATTGTACAGCTTTTTTTAAAAGTAGATATGCATCTAATAGGAAAGTGATAGGGAATGGTACTCAAGATGAGATATGAAGAAAAAGTAAAGAACTCTGAAATAACAATTAATGAGTTTTATTATTTAACTCTGAAAGAACGTTTAAGTTTTTAAAAGCAAAGAGGAATCTAGTAGAGAAAAATCCTCTTTTCTTTCTTTTTTTAAAAATCTATTTAATTTAATTAATTTATTTATTTTGGCTGTGATGGGTCTTGTTTCGGCTCTCACTGCAGCATGCGGGATCTTAAGTTGTAGCCTATGAGCTTCTTAGTTGCAGCATGCATGCAGGATCTAGTTCCCTGACCAGGGATCAAACCTGGGCCCCCTGTATTGGGAGCACAGAGTCTTACCCACTGGACCACCAGGGAGTCCCCTGTTTTCTTTTTAGTATTGGCTTTGACTGTGAAAATAGTCAGTCAATGCCTTTGATGTCTTTGGGAACCACTGTTCAAAACATTAAATTATCAAATATGTCATAAAATAAGAGACTTTTAGAGAAAAAAAGTCATCCATCTACATTATACATATTCAATTTCAATTTGCATAGTGAAATACATTGAAATTTTATCCTCAGTGTGATGGTATTAGGAAGTGGCCTTTTGGAAAGTAATTAGGTCATGAGGGTGGAACTTTCATGAATGGGATAGTATCCTTATGAATGGGACCTCAAAAAGCTCTTACCCTTTTTTCATCATGTGGGGATACAATGAGAAGTCAGCCCTCTGCAACTTTCTCTGAGAGCCCTCACCAGAAGCTGACCATGCTGGCACCCTGATCTGAGACTTCCAGCCCCCAGAACTTTAAGAAGTAAATTTTGTTGCTTAAAAGCCACCCAGTCTATGGTAGTTTGTTACGGTAGCCCAAATTGACTAAGACATCATTATATGTTATTTCCTTTTCATATAAAGGAAAACTATTGCTTCTTGAAATCACCTATCTTACTAAATTCTCTTATTCTGTCTTATATTGGGTTGGCCAAAAAGTTTGTTTGGGTTTTTCCATAACATCTTATGGAAAAACTAGAACGAACTTTTTGGCTAACCCAGTAGTTTACCAGGTATTTCTCTTAGAGGTTCTGGCTATGTAACCATACTTCCTGCAGATGATTTTAATTATATTTTCTCTTTTCCACTTTTTATACCACTCTTCTCTTTTCTAATTAAATTGAACATTCTACTAGGACAACATTAAATTTCTTGGTAATATTGATAGAAGTACCTCTAGTATTTTACAGTTAGGCATGATCCCATATTTCTTTTTTTCCTACTGAAAAATTTTTTTTAAGTTTATTTTATTTTTATTAAAAATTTTTTTTCTTATTAGTCATCCATTTTATACACATCAGTGTATACATGTCAATCCCAATCTCCCAATTCATCACACCCCCACACCCATCCCCCCGCAGTTTTCCCCCCTTGGTGTCCATACCTTTGTTCTCTACATCTGTGTCTCAACTTCTGCTCTGCAAACCGGTTCATCTGTACCGTTTTCTAGGTTCCACATATATGTGTTAATATACGATATTTGTTTTTCTCCTTCTGACTTATTTCACTCTGTATGACACTCTCTAGATCCATCCACGTCTTTACAAATGACTCAATTTCGTTCCTTTTTATGGCTGAGTAATATTCCATTGTATATATGTACCACATCTTCTTTAGCCATTCATCTGTCAGTGGGCATTTAGGTTGCTTCCATGTCCTGACTATTGTAAATAGTGCTGCAATGAACATTGGGGTGCATGTCTCTTTTTGAATTATGGTTTTCTCTGGGTATATGTCTAGTAGTGGGATTGCTGGGTCATATGGTAATTCTATTTTTAGTTCTTTAAGGAATCTCCATACTGTTCTCCATAGTGGCGGTATCAATTTAGACTCCCACCAACAGTGCAAGAGGGTTCCCTTTTCTCCACACCATCTCCAGCATTTGTTGTTTGTAGATTTTCTGATGATGCCCATTCTAACTGGTGTGAGGTGATACCTCATTGTAGTTTTGATTTGCATTTCTCTAATAGTGATGTTGAGCAGCTTTTCATGTGCTTCATGGCCATCTGTATGTCCTCTTTGGAGAAATGTCTATTTAGGTCTTCTGCCCATTTTTGGATTGGGTTGTTTGTTTATTTAATATTGAGCTGCATGAGCTGTTTATATATTTTGGAGATTAATCCTTTCTCTGTTGATTCGTTTGCAAATATTTTTTCCCATTCTGACAGTTGTCTTTTCATCTTGTTTGTAGTTTCCTTTGCTTGGAAAGCTTTTAAGTTTCATTAGGTCCCATTTGTTTATTTTTATTATTATTTCCATTACTCTAGGAGATGGATCAAAAAAGATCTTGCTGTGATTTATGTGAAAGCGTGTTCTTCCTATGTTTTCCTCTAAGAGTTTTATAGTGTCCGGTCTAACATTTAGGTCTATAATCCATTTTGAGTTTATTTTTGTGTATGGTGTTAGAGAGTGTTCTAATTTCATTCTTTTACATGTAGCTGTCCAGGTTTCCCAGCACCACTTATTGAAGAGGATGTCTTTTCTGCATTGTATACCTTTGCCTCCTTTGTTATAGATTAGTTGACCATAGCTGCATGGGTTTATCTCTGGGATTTCTATCCTGTTCCATTGATCTGTATTTCCGTTTTTGTGCCAGTACCATATTGTCTTGATTACTGTAGCTTTGTAGTATAGTCTGAAGTCAGGGAACCTGATTCCTCCAGCTCTGTTTTTTTCCCTCAAGACTGCTTTGGCTATTCGGGGTCTTTTGTGTCTCCATACAAATTTTAAGATTTTTTTGTTCTAGTTCTATAAAAAATGCCATTGGTAATTTGATAGGGATTGCATTGAATCTGCAGATTGCTTTGGGTAGTATAGTCATTTTCACAATATTGATTCTTCCAATCCAAGAACATGGTATATCTCTCCATCTGTTGGTATCATCTTTAATTTCTTTCAATGGTGCCTTATAGTTTTCTGCATACAGGTCTTTTGTCTGCCTAGGTAGGTTTATTCCTAGGTATTTTATTCTTTTTGTTGCAATGGTAAATGGGAGTGTTTCCTTAATTTCTCTTTCAGATTTTTCATCATAAGTGTAAAGGAATACAAGAGATTTCTGTGCATTAATTTTGTATCCTGCAACTTTACCAAATTCATTGATTAGCTCTCGTAGTTTTCTGGTGGCATCTTTAGGATTCTTTATGTATAGTATCGTGTCATCTGCAAACAGTGACAGTTTTACTTCTTTTCCAATTTGCATTCCTTTTATTTCTTTTTCTTCTATGATTGCCATGGCTAGGACTTCCAAAACTATGTTGAATAATAGTGGCGAGAGTGGACATCCTTGTCGTGTTCCTTATCTTAGAAGAAATGCTTTCAGTTTTTCACCATTGAGAATGATGTTTGCTGTGGGTTTGTCGTATATGGCCCTTATTATGTTGAGGTAGGCTCCCTCTATGCACACTTTCTGGAGAGTTTTTATCATAAATGGGTGTTGAATATTGTCAGAAGTTTTTTCTGAATCTATTGAGATGATCATATGGTTTTTATTCTTCAGTGTGTTAATATGGTGTATCACATTGATTGATTTGCATATACTGAAGAATCCTTGCATTCCTGGGATAAATCCCACTTGGTCATGGTGTATGATCCTTTTAATGAGTTGCTGGATTCTGTTTGCTAGTATTTTGTTGAGGATTTTTGCATCTATATTCATCAGTGATATTGGTCTGTAGTTTTCTTTTTTTGTAGTATCTTTGTCTGATTTTGGTATCAGGGTGATGGTGGCCTCCTAGCATGAGTTTAGGAGTGTTCCTTCCTCTGCAGTTTTTTGCAAGAGTTTGAGAAGGATGGGTGTTAGCTCTTCTGTAAATGTTTGATAGAATTCACCTGTGAAGCCATCTGGTCCTGGACTTCTGTTTGTTGGAAAATTTTTAATCACAGTTTCAATTTCATTACTTGTGTTTGGTTTGTTCATATTTTCTATTTCTTTCTGGTTCAGTCTTGAAAGGCTATACCTTTCTAAGAATTTGTCCATTTCTTCCAGGTTGTCCATTTTATTGGCATAGAGTTGCTTGTAGCAGTCTCTTAGGATGCTTTGTATTTCTGCTGTGTCTGTTGTAACTTCTCCTTTTTCATTTCTAGTTTTATTCATTTGCATCCTCTCCCTCTTTTTCTTGATGAGTCTGGCTAATGGTCTATCAATTTTGTTTATCTTCTCAAAGAACCACCTTTTAGTTTTATTGATCTTTGCTATTGTTTTCTTTGATTCTATTTCATTTATTTCTGCTCTGATCTTTATGATTTCTTTCCTTCTGCTAACTTTGGGTTTTGTTTGTTCTTCTTTTCTAGTTCCTTTAGGTGTAATGTTAGATTGTTTATTTGAGACTTTTCTTATTTCTTGAGGTAGGCTTGTATAGTTATAAACTTCCCTCTTAGAGCTGCTTTTGCTGCATCCCATAGGTTTTGGATCGTCATGTTTTCATTGTCATTTTTTTCTAGGTATTTTTTGATTTCCTCTTTGATTTCTTCAGTGATCTCTTGGTTATTTAGTAACATATTGTTTAGCCTCCATGTGTTTGTATTTTTTACTTTTTTTTCCCTGTAATTAATTTCTAATCTCCTAGCATTGTGGTCAGAATAGATGCTTGATATGATTTCAATTTTCTTAAATTTACTGAGGCTTGATTTGTGACCAAGGATGTGATGTATCCTGGAGAATGTTCCATGCGCACTTGAGAAGAAAGTGTAATCTGCTGTTTTTGGATGGAGTGTCCTATAAATATCAATTAAATCTATCTGGTCTATTGTGTCATTTAAAGCTTGTGTTTCCTTATTAATTTTCTGTCTGGATGATCTGTCCATTGGTGGAAGTGAGGTGTTAAAGTCCCCCACTATTATTGTGTTACTGTCTAATTTCCTCTTTTATAGCTGTTAGCAGTTGCCCTATGTTTTGAGGTGCTCCTATGTTGGGTACCTATATATTTATAATTGTTATATCTTCTTCTTGGATTGATCCCTCGATCATTATGTAGTGTCCTTCCTTGTCTCTTTTAACATTCTTTATTTTAAAGTCTATTTTATCCAATATGAGTATTGCTACTCCAGCTTTCTTTTTATTTCTATTTGCATGGAATATCTTTTTCCATCCCCTCACTTTCAGTCTGTATGTGTCCCTAGGTCTGAAGTGGGTCTCTTGTAGACAACATATATTTGGGTCTTGTTTTTGTATCCATTCAGCAAGCCTGTGTCTTTTGGTTGGAGCATTTAATCCATTCACATTTAAGGTAATTATCGATATGTATGTTCCTATTACCATTTTCTTAATTGTTTTGGGTTTGTTTTTGTAGGTTCTTCTCTTGTGTTTCCCACTTAGAGAAGTTCCTTTAGCATTTGTTGTAGAGCTGGTTTGGTGGTGCTGAATTCTCTTAGCTTTTGCTTGTCTGTAAAGCTTTTGATTTCTCCATCGAATCTGAATGAGATCCTTGCTGGGTAGAGCAGCAGTCTTGGTTGTAGGTTCTTCCCTTTCATCACTTTAAGTATATCATGCCACTCCCTTCTGGCTTGTAGAATTTCTGCTGGGAAATCAGCTGTTAGCCTTATTGGAGTTCGCTTGTATGTTATTTGTCATTTTTCCCTTGCTACTTTCAATAGTTTTTCTTTGTCTTTAATTTTTGTCAGTTTGATTACTATGTGTCTTGGCGTGTTTCTCCTTGGGTTTATCCTATATAGGACTCTGTGCGCTTCCTGGACTTGGGTGGCTATTTCCTTCCCCATGTTAGGAAAGTTTTCGACTATAATCTCTTCAAATATTTTCTTGGGTCCTTTCTCTCTCACTTCTCCTTCTGGGACCCCTATAATGCAAATATTTTTGCATTTCATGTTGTCCCAGAGGTCTCTTAGGCTGTCTTCATTTCTTTTCATTCTTCCTTCTTTATTCTGTTCCATGGCAGTGAATTCCACCATTCTGTCTTCCAGGTCACTTATCCATTCTTCTACCTCAGTTATTCTGCTCTTGATTCCTTCTAGTGTAATTTTCATTTCAGTCATTGTATTGCTCATCTCTGTTTGTTTGTTCTTTAATTCTTCTAGATCTTTGTTAAACATTTCTTGCATCTTCTCGATCTTTGCCTCCATTCTTTTTCCGAGGTCCTGTATCATCTTCACTATCATTATTCTGAATTCTTTTTCTGGACGATTACCTATCTCCATTTCATTTAGTTGTTTTTCTGTGGTTTTATCTTGTTCCTTCATCTGGTACATAGCCCTCTGCCTTTTCATCTTGTCTATCTGTGAATGTCCATATTTCTTAAAGATACATTTTTGCTATGTTAAGAATATACTCATCTGTGTTAATTAAAAGTTTACACCAGAAAGAAAGTTGCATTCTATCAAATACCTTTTTAGTTGCAATCTTTGATGGGAGATAATGAAGAAAATTAATCAATTTCCAAATATTAGCCATCCTCGCATTCTTGAGATCAAATACAATTGGCTGGATTAATTAACTCAATTAATATGCTGCTGCATTTTATCTGAGATTAATTTGTTTAATATTTCCATTACTATATGTAAGAAGAATTACTTTGAATTTTTTCAGTATCTAACAGAATATTAAAATTGACATTTTTGACAAAGCAGCAAGATAAAATATAATGTGCTAGACATTCCTCCATTCCAAAGTGGGTGTTATACCTCATGTAAGATTTACAATGAAAATATCCCTAAGCTGGCAACACAACTCTTAAAGCCCTACATCTCCTTGAAGAATATAAATGGTTGAGAGTTGGTATTAGAGAGAAGGTTCTGTTAAAAGTAATTTCGAGAGCATCACCAACATGCTAGGTATCTCAGTCCCATAACAGGGAAGTTTTGCTCAGTGTCTGGTTCTTTCTTCAGTGTGATGAAAGAAATTTTCAAGGGACTACGTAAAAAGCTTTATTTGTGTTGCCCCCAAATTTGTGACTTGTGCCTGAAAAGGCTCAAGTGATCTTTGAATGAAGGCTGGAACTGAGAAGTTACTTCTTTCTCTCCAAAAGGGAGTCAGATTTGGGTTAATCATGGTGACCACATACGATTTCCAAGTAGAAATGTCATCCTGGGACAATTTTAAGTCTGATGTACCTCAGGAGCATTGCCTTTTAGGTGAAGAATATCAGCTGGAAAAGGATGCAGGGTACCCATCCAGAAGAAAATCCTCTATGAGTGGAGATAGATCTGACAAAGCAAAGACCCTGCCCGTGTCACAGGAGTTTTAGAAAAAGGCACTCCACAGAGAATTCTTCAGAAAACCCACAAAAGTGCCGAGGAACTGGAAAAAGTTGGCTTTAAATATCTGTAATGTCCAGAAATCATGAAGATACCTGAGATATGTAGAAAAATTCAAATACAAGCTTCCTACTTGCCTTACCTCTTCTCTCACGCTTAATTCTTCTCACAATGTCACCCCCACAACTTTTATGGTGTTGGATTAAGAGATATCAAGTGGAACAAGAGGTTAATGAAAAAGAGAGAAAAGTAATTAAGCACCGTATCTTCTCCTGCAAGTAGTCAGCCCAAAGAAAACTCCAGCTGGAAGGAAAAGGAAAAGACAATTTAAATAAACTTCAAAGATTTGATCATTACACAAGACTGGATGTTTAAAAGGCTTGCAACTTAAAGGACTGATCAGAAAGCAATGGCACTTCATCCAGAAACAGAGAAATGACAATGCTCTCTAAACAGGTTTAAAAGAATGGTGAGAATTAAAAATACATTTGCTTTTTAAATCATATACTAAGATTTCTTCTTGTTCAGTGAACAGTTAGATATTATTTTTGTGAGATTTTTGTATACATAAAATGCCAGCTTCAAAAAAGCATTTAGAAAATGTCCTTCTTTCTTAGAGCTTTAGAACAGTTTTGAGAGACACCTAAACCAACTTTGTGCGAGGTCATAAGAAATGATTGGTTATTTAATTTTCTTCTCTCCTTAGAAACCAGTTTTGGTATAAATCACTTTTTACGAAAGTCCAGCAACTTATGAGATCGATTTATCTTTTGGGGTCCTCAGTCTTCTTGACCTTTGTTGTAATACCTTGATTTTGCTAATACTCATTTTCCAAAGACCACCAGAACAGCATGGTGGTCAAGAAAATTAAGTTCATTATACCATTTGTAGCAAGGGAGAACTTTACCTTGACAGAGTCTTAGAAGTGTCTGAGAGGGGAACATCAAGAGAAGTATATGGTTTTAAGGCCTGAGCAGGATCACTGTAATTTACATCTTTTTAAAAAAATTTATTTATTTATTTATTATTTATTTTTGGCTACATTGGGTCTTTGTTGCTGCGCGTGGGCTTTCTCTAGTTGCAGTGAGTGGGGGCTGTTCTTCGTTGCAGTGAGCAGCCTTCTCATTGTGGTGGCTTCTGTTATTGCAGAGCACATGCTCTAGGCGTGCGAGCTTCAGTAGTTGTGGCATGCGGGCTCAGTAGTTGTGGCTCACAGGCTCTAGAGCACAGGCTCAGTAGTTGTGGCACATGGGCTTAGTTGATCTGCGGCATGTGGGATCTTCCAGGACCAGGGCTCAAACCTGTGTCCCCTGCATTGGCAGGCAGATTTTTAACCTCTGCACCACCAGGGAAGTTCCATAATTTACATCTTAAAAGGTAAGAAAACAGCTATAGTCAGGCAAAGTTTATGATATAATGACCTTGGATTGGTGAGCACAGCAAAGTGAGGGTGAGATAAGATTTTTTAAGCATCTTGATGAGCAAACTCTGAGTCTAATCGGTAAACTATTTTAGTTGTTTCACGCTCTTATCTATCAAGAATAAATTTTTCTTGAAGCAGTAGCTAAGTATTTTTTGCTTCTTCTTAGTATTGTTTAAATATGACTAGGCAAGTATGCTCAATCACAGAATTTTTTAAGTTGGGTACAGAAAAATATATTTAGTCCCAGTATTGTTTTACACAGAGAAAAGGATTTCTGTTGGTTCCAGCTCTCAAATCCAGTCCCATAGACTTAAGACATAGAAAGGCAAATCTCTTAAAGTTACAAGAAGGAGCTATGCACCATTAAAGATTATGCCTCATTGAAGGAACACACAGAAGGATACACAGAAGCATGGGATTTTTCTGATTGGCTGCAGATTGACAAAAGTCTCAGGATTCCCGGGTTTCTTAAATGACTTTAGAAATAGTTTATCATGGCCAAAGAAAATACCCTCAGCCTAGGAAACATAACTTTCCCTTGACTGAGAATTTATCCTTCTTACAAAAAGAGAATTTGACTGAGCTAGTTGCCTTCATTTCCTCCATGAAGGGCATTTATTTTTATTTTATATTGGAACATAGTTGATTAACAATGTTGTGTTAGTTTCAGGTGTACAGAAAACTGATTCAGTTTTACATATACATGTATCTGTTCTTTTTCAAATTCTTTTCCCATTTAGGTTATTACAGAATATTGAGCAGAGTTCCCTGTGCTATACAATAGGTCTTTGTTGGTTATCCATATAGCAGTGTGTACATGTCAATCCCAAACTCCCAATCTATCCCTCCTCCTCAGCTTCCCCCTTGGTAACAGTAAGTTCCTTCATTAAGTCTGTGAGTCTGTTTCTACTTTGTAAGTAAGTTCATTTGTATCATTTTTTTTTTAGATTCCACATTTAAGCCATATCATAGGATATTTGTCTTTCTCTGTCTGATTTACTTCACTTAGTATGATAATCTCCAGGTCCATCCATGTTGCTGCAAATGTCATTATCTCATTCTTTTTAAAGGCTGAGTACTATTCCATTGTATATATGCACCACATCTTCTTTATCCATTCCTCTCTTGATGGACATTTAGGTTGCTTCCATATCTTGGCTATTGTAAACAGAGCTGCAATGAACATTGGGGTACATGTATCCTTTCAAACCATGTTTTTCTCTGGATATATGCCCAGGAGTGGGATTACTGGATCATATGGTAGCTCTATTTTTAGTTTTTGAGGAACCTCCATACTGTTCTCCATAGTGGCTGCACCAATTTGCATTTCCACCAACAGTGTAGGAGGGTTCCCTTCTCTCCACACCCTCTCTAGCATTTATTGTTTGTAGATTTTTTTGATGATGGCCATTCTGACTGGTATGAGGGGATATCTCATTGTAGTTCTGATGTGCATTTCTCTAATAACTAGTGATGTTGAGCATCTTTTCATGTGCTTCTTGGTCATCTGTGTGTCTTCTTTGGAGAAGAGCCTCTTTAGGTCTTCTGCCCATTTTTTGATTGGGTTGTGTGTTTTTTGATATTGAGCCACATGAGCTGTAGCTACATGTAAAAAAAGTGAAATTAGAACATTCTTTAACACCATACACAAAAATAAACTCAAAATGGATTAAAGACCTAAATGTAAGACTGGATACTATAAAACTTAGTGAAAAACATAGGCAGAACACTCCTTGACATAAATTGCAGCAATACTTTTTTGAGCCATCTCCCAGAATAATGGAAATAAAAACAAAAATTAAAAAATGGGACCTCATTAAACTCAAAAGCTTTTGCACAGCAAAGGAAACAATAGACAAAACAAAAAGACAACCCACAGAATGGGAGAAAATATTTGCAAATGATGTGACTGACAAGGGATTAGTCTCCAAAATTTATAAGCAGCCCATGAAGCTCAGTTATTGGGCATTTATTTATTTATCAAGCTTTTCAGAAATAGTTGTCCCCCTCTCATTCCTGCTAAGCCCACACATAAGCTTGAGAATAAAGTGATGAAAGCAAAAAAAAAAAAAAAGAGAGAAAATAAACAGTTTCTCAAAAGTGTAATGAAATCAGGTCATTAAATTATATCTAAATCACAATTCAGTGTTTCCTGAAAAAAAAAAACAAAAATCACAAACTTTTCATCGAGATAGAAGCAGAAAGCTACCACCACTGAGTCTATCATGTAAACTGTCACCTTTGATATTTTGGTCACACTATGTGTATGGTACATGCCTTCATTTCTGATCCAAGTAGTTGTGATCAGGGGAGCCATGTTCCTTTCACCTACAGAGTCAAAGCTGGAGCCATAACATTTAATAAAGAGTCAGTTGGGACCACATTCTACAGAAAGTTTCCGGGAAACTAAGAATTCAGGACCCAATCTGTTTAGTATATTAAGTTTTCAAAGGAATATATGCATTTATCCTGGATTGCAAAAACAGCCATTCTGGAAATTTGCCACCAGGTGTCCAGTAGGACATTGTCCACAGGTCTGAATGAAGAGATACATAATTTATGTGAGACCCAGATGCTAAATTCTGCTCAAAACCCTGCAAATTACTAATACTGAATTACCCTACATTCATGAAAACATATTTAATTATTTATTTAAACAGCTTTAATCAACATTAATCTACTATTCATTGCAAATGTCATTTAAAGCAATTTAAAGACATAATTTTAAGTGCAAGTTAATATTTACCTGAAGTCATATTTATCTTCTTAATCATCTCACCCTGAATCATAAGTCATATCACAAAGATATACCTGATAATTTGTCCTTATCCAGCACAGGGTTTCATACTAGTAGTAATGCTGACTTTTGGGGCTGGATAATTGTATGTTGTAGGGGGCTGTCCTGTGCATTGTAGGATGTTTAGCAACCCAGTAGATATCAGTGGCAACTGACTCCCCCCACACACACCAGTTGTGACAACCAAGCATTTCTCCAGAGACTGCCAGCTATACGGAGGTGGAAAGTGTGGGGGGGAAGGAACCACTCCCAGTTGAGAACCACTATTGTAGCAGGATATTAAGGCTTCCCAGTTTGCATATCTTGCAGCAGTTGCTATCTCAATCCTAGGGAGCCCATCGATTATAAATGATTAGGTCTAAACTAACTGATCCTTCATCTGCCTTTGCAACCTCTTTCATACTCAAACACACATGGCAGGAAAGAAAAAATTAGGGCTTGAGATACCTCTATGAGCATCCTTGTATTTATTCTCTTAGAAGGTGTTATTTTCCTTCCAGAGGACTTAGCTCAATACTTTCTTCCTCCACTTTAGAATCAGTTGTGGGTTCTACATTATAGTTTCATGTCAGTTTCCAATAGCAAGATCCTACTAACCAAGTCCAATCTGCATAAATGCTGTTTTCAGTGACGAATTTCATCAGTTTAATAAACCGTGTCTTACGCAAAACAAACCATTTTGAATACAATAAAAGCATTATTTTTGAATTGAAATTTATCTTTGTTTCATGAGAGGCTGTTATAGGAAAATCATGACTGCTGTTCACTCTAGACTGAACTGTCAGGAAGAGTCATGAATTTCCCATTTTTCATTCTCTGAGTGCTTCCCTCACTCCCATGGGGGTGATTTATGCAATGGCAGGGTGAGTCTGATTTTCCTCCTGCTTCACTTTCAAATTGCTGCATGAATAACATTATCAGATCTTGATTGGTGGTTCATGAAAACTGTACTTAGTTTCTTATTTCAGGAAAATCTTTCACTGAAATGTTTAGCTTTTTAAACAAATCTTTGCACGACTTCACATTTTCAGCTTGTTTAGTTGTACCTGTATACATTTGGAGAGAGAGGGGATTTGGAGAGAAAAGAGATAGGTAGCAACCAAATACATAGGCCTTCAATGGGCTAGATGTCTCTCTGTCCACTACCAAAACTAAAGACTATGGTGTAATTTCTTTGGATATATTTCACATAAATAAGTGCAGAGCGACGGAAAGAAGAGTAACTGTGATAGACCAGCAAGAAACTTGGCTTCACCACCTTAAGACATTTAGTGTCCCCTTGTTTGCTCTATTCATAAGTAAAGCTAAAGAAGTTTCATTAATCTATTCAATAAGAATTTATTAAATACCTAATATGTGCCAAACATTACATTTTGTGTTTAGAACACAAAGTAAGTGTGAAATACTTCTAGGTTGCCTACATTAATATTAATATGTTAGTGTTCAAAAAGAACTCATTTGATAAGCAAAAATTATGCAAATAAAGCTTGGAACACAAAATATAAATCAAAACAAGAGAGTTTAGCAATTAATGATAATATTCTGTGAATATATATTGTACAGGATTATGCAAATTTATGTGCTCTATTTCTGTACATAAAACTTGCCAAAAGAACATAAAAGACAACCTGAATAAATGGTGAGAAATATCATGTCCTTCTATAGGAAGGCTTAATCTTATATAACCCCACATCAATTTATACAATTAAAGTAAATAAAACAAAAATTTCTAAGGAACAGAGAAGGGAGGTTTCTAATGCTTTGGTTATATTCAGTACAATACTAATTCCAGCATACTTTAGAAATGTTTATTAAATCTAAAATGATCTAGGTCAATTATACTTCAAAAACAAACAAACTCAAAAAAAGAGATAAGATTTTTGTACCAGAGGTGAGGGGTGGGGGAGGGAGAATTGGATGAAGGCCATCAAATAGTACAAATCTCCAGTTATAAGTAAATAAGTAGTAGGAATGCAATGTATAGCATGATAAATAATTTAATTAACACTGCTATTTGTTATATATGAAAGTTAAGAGAGTAAATCCTAAGAATTCTCATCACAAGGAAAAATTTCTTTCTTTCTTTAATTTTGAATCTGTGAGATGATGGATGTTCATTAAACTTACTGTGGTAATCATTTCACGGTGTACGTCAGATCATTATGCTGAACACCTTAAACTTATACAGTGCCATGTGTCAATTACATCTCAATAAAACCGGAAGAAAAAAAAATCTAAAATGAGCATATCCTTGACATAGCATTTTTCACTTCTAGATATTTATCCTCCAGAAATAAGTACCAAAATATGATAACATATATATATAAGAATATTCACTTCTGCTTTGTTTTGATAGTTAAGAACTCAAATATCCATCAATGGGGAAAAAACTATAATAGACCCGTTTAATGGAGTATCATGAAGCTATTAAAAATAATGAGATATAGCTAAATTTAGCATCATGAAAAAAGGTTCAAAATATATTGCTAAATGAAAAAAGTCCAATTTTAGGGAGGTATATATTGTATGACATTTTTCTATAAAAATAGAACAATAACAGTATTAGCAAATGTACTGAAAAAAAGCTGAAGGACTATGTAGCCAGCAACTAAAGGGGTGAGATTATGGAGGACTTTTATTTGTTTTATTCATTTCCTTAATATTTGAATTTTAACTTTTTCTTACTTTTTTTTTTTTTTTTTTTTTTTTTGCGGTATGCGGGCCTCTCACTGTTGTGGCCTCTCCCGTTGCGGAGCACAGGCTCTGGATGCGCAGGCCCAGCGGCCATGGCTCACGGGCCCAGCCGCTCCGCGGCATATGGGATCCTCCCAGACCGGGGCACGAACCCGTATCCCCTGCATCGGCAGGCGGACTCTCAACCACTGCGCCACCAGGAAGGCCCCTCTTACTTTTATAATTAGAAAAAATTAAGGCAATATGAAAATATATATTAATAACATTGTCTTCACCAGGATTTGACGTTAGAAAAATTATGGATCAATTTTGCTTATTCTGTTTTTATACCAGTTAGAACTTCTAAGCTAAGTAGCATTAACACTGCTAAACATTGCTATCCCAAGTCATTCCTTAAATAGTTTTTAATTAGTCTTTCCTTAGAGAAAACATGAGCTGCCACAGAGAAAATTTGTCTAAACAAAAATGATTTAAGAACTCGCATCATAAGACTTAACACTCACGAAGTATTTGACATCTTTCTCTGCAAATTTACCAGAAGTTTAACATTTTTCAGTTTTTTTTTCTAATGACTGTACTTGTGTATAATTGCATTGTAAACAACTCTGATGAATTACTGAAAATTTTTTCTCAGCTTCTTCTGTTTTTTTTTCCATGGATCTTGATCCCTTTGAATTAATTAGGTTGGAAAAAGAACCCATGAAACCCTAATCTAGTTGGGTAGTTGCTCTACCAATTACAGGATGAAAAATGTGAATTATAGTCACTTCACCTCGGAAAGTGCTAAAACAGAGAGAGCCCTATATATCAGCCAAAACAACTGGTTCAGAAATCTTTTAAAAATCTTTGTACATCTTCAAAATGTCAGCCAAGGTGTATTTCCAGATAGAATACATGGTAACATCAACATTTCTTTAGGCTTTATTGCAAGTGCTTTGTTTATTTCATGTTTACACAGGACAGAGACTTCAGAAAACTCGTGGTTAAAGTTGGCTAAGACCAATAAGCTTTCATTACAGAAAGTTACATGTAAGATTTCCTTATGAATATAATAATCCTGGTGCATTGTACTCTAGTCTGACAATATGCTGAGGGGAAAAAATGCATGAAATGCACTTTTTGGCAAAATAGAGTAAATCTGAATTATTCAGGGTAAATTGAACAAGCTCAGTAGTGCTTTGTGATGCTCTTTACAAGCTCATGACATTATTGTCTTTAACACCATTAATGTTATCTTGCCATTCTTTAGCCAATTGGGTATTAGGAGAAACTTAAATGTTACAGAATAAAATAATAGAATGTCATATAGACCATTAGTCATTGAAATGAAATATTTATACATTTGTATATATAAGGAACATCACCAATTTTATCTTCATGGTGGTCCAGGTCCAAATCCAAATACATGTGCCAGTGTCATTATGTCTGTTGCTAGATTTTTAAATAAAATAAAGGCAAAGTTGAATTTTAGTAAAATTCTACTTCTTGGCTAAAGCAACCATATTTAAATTCTTAAACACATTATTCTTAAGTATATCAGCCCATTCAATGGCCACTTCTCAGTTCATACATTCCTATGATAGCCTAAGTTTCCCAATGGAACTTATTGGTAACATAAACTTAGTTTTACTAAGCCTGTTATTTGACGATAGAGACAGACTACCAGCCTGTACTTGGAATTTAAAAATGGATTTTCAGAGTAGGTGTCATCTAGGCAAGAGAAGGATAAAAAGACATTCCATTAGAGGGTATATTATGTGCATAGATTTAGAACAAAGAGACAGAAGTTTAGAATTGATTGAACATAGAATTCTACATTTTTTTTTTTTTTTTTTTTTTTGTGGTACGCGGGCCTCTCACTGCTGTGGCCTCTCCCGCTGCAGAGCACAGGCTCCGGACGCACAGGCTCAGCGGCCATGGCTCATAGGCTCAGCCGCTCCGCGGCATGTGGGATCCTCCCGGACCGGGGCACGAACCCGCGTCCCCTGCATCGGCAGGCGGACTCCCAACCACTGCGCCACCAGGGAAGCCCCGTATTCTACATTTTTAATTGATTAATCTATTATATTTCCATGGGGTAAAAATAAGATTATAAATTTATATTTCATTTTTTTATTTCCTAAAACCATAAGGCTTTTAATATTAAATATTTTTTCTTATGGGTTGAGCTATTATTACAACTGTTTTTTAGGGAAACAGAAGCAAAATATCATGTTGATTATTAGGTTCCCTCAGGGAAGAGCCAGGGAAAATAGTGATGACATTTAACCTGAACTCCATCCAGAGAATAGGTAGACATTAACAGTTGGAGATAGAGTATGTATTAGTTACCTAGGGCTGCTGTAACAAAATACCACAAATTGGGTAGTTTAAAACAACAATTTATTCTTTTAAATTTCTGTAGGCTAAAAGTACAAAATCCAGATGTCTACAGGGTTGGTTTCTTCTGAGACATGTGAGGGAGAATCTGTACCATGCCTCTCTCCTGGTTTCTCATGATGGCCATCAGTCCTTGTAGATACATTGCCTCAATCCTCACATGGCATTCTCCCTGTGTGTTTGTATCTCCATTGAGCAGTCTTCTTATAACTAAGCACTCCAGTCATGTTGGATTAGTGGCCCACCCTACTCCAGTATGACCTCATCTTAATTAATTATACCTGCATTGACCTTATTTCAAAATAAGATCACATTCTAAGGTACTGGGGCTTACAACTTCAAAATATCTTTTTTGGGCAACACAATTAAACCCATAGCAGGAAAGATTATTGTAGCTTGAGAGAGCTTATGAAAAATGATGCAGATGCTTAAAATTATTCAATAAATTTCAGTAAATTGTTGTGATTGGAACTTCAGGTGAGAGAGCAGAAGTGGAGAAGTTAAGCAAGGCATGAGTCAGACCATTAGTGTTTGGAATGCAACAGTGATGACCATGGGCTTGGTGTAACAGGGAGCCATCAAAAGCCTGCTTGCAAAGAAGACTGTGTGGTCTGTGTTTACTTCTGCAAGATCAGGTATTGGGGATAGGGATCATAGAAAATTCAATTAATATTTCTTTTTATTTTTCAAGTTTCTTTAAAATCAAGGCCTTTCTATAATCCTCTTTGTAACTTTTTTAAAGTTCTATATTTGCAATGATTTTAATGTTTAAATGTAAATTTCCCCTGAGTACTCCTGCTTTAGAATCCTAGATTTCTTTTATAAAAGAATAATACAAAAGATCAGTGCTACTTCCATGTTTCTGTTTTTTTTTTTTTTTTTTTTTGCGGTATGCGGGCCTCTCACTGTTGTGGCCTCCCCCGTTGCGGAGCACAGGCTCCGGATGCGCAGGCCCAGCGGCCATGGCTCACGGGCCCAGCCGCTCCGCGGCATATGGGATCCTCCCAGACCGGGGCACGAACCCGCATCCCCTGCATCGGCAGGCGGACTCTCAACCACTGCGCCACCAGGGAGGCCCCATGTTTCTGTTTTTTAAACATCAAGTTCAGCAATGCAAAGAAAGAAAAATGATATGAAAATACTATACATTTTTGATAAAACTTTCTGTATCTTTACTCAAATATCATTGAATACACAGAAAATCAATACATTGATTACTTAAAACCATAGTTACAACATGTAAACAAGTTTAAGCCACAGTGCAAATGCAGTGTATTATTAATAGTGTTATATTATTTTAAATGAATATTATAGCATTATATTCACCTTTAGAACTAGATGGGTGGGATGGGGGGATGGAAGGGAGGTCCAAGAGGGAGGGGATATATGTATGCATATAGCTGATTCACTTCGTTGTACAGCAGAAACTCACACTACATTGTAAAGCAATTATACTCCAATTAAAAAAAAAAAGTCCTACAGCTGTTAAAAAAAAAAGGTTTTAAAATGTATCCTTTATAATCTTGGAGCAAAGGCACTAAAAAAAAAAAAAAAAAAAAAAAAAAAGCCTAAAGGACTTCCCTGATGGTCCAGTGGTTAAGACTCCGCGCTTCCACTGCAAGGGGCATGGGTTCAATCCCTGGTTGGGGAACTAAGATCCCGCATGCTGTTTAGTGCGGCCGAAAAAAAACCCTAAGAAATATCCATAGAACATATTGTTGCTCCAAATTAATTTCAGTGGGTAGACATGTGGTGATTGATTCCAAGTGCCCCTTGAGTGTCCATAGAGTGACAGTTTGTGCTCACAACTTGCTGGAAACTGGTCTGTGAGTTAAAAGACAGGAAAACATGATCAAACTTGGCTTAATTGATATCTTGGAGAGGACCTGACTCTCCTGAGCTTTGATGTCTTTCCTCTCTTAGGCTCTCCTCAGTCAACTCAGTTGGAAACAGGAGTGTCTGATGTCTAGGAAGGGTCTGCTTTACAAGTACTAACAATGAAAGCAAAGAAATGGACTTGGTGTTCAAAGGGCTAATCCGCATGTGAGCTTGGCCTGTATAATAAGAAAGGAGCCATTTCCATATCATCACAGGACCAGGAACGGCCAGCCTTTGACAGGGCATCAAAAATGTGGGGTGTCTTGCTGGTACCCATTCTACCCTTGTCACAGACATTGAAGCCAGTGAACTTGGATAAATATAAAACTGGGCCTCACGTTGTGCTCCTCCATTACACACATGTCAATATGTGGAGATTTCCACCTAAGAGGAAACCGTGAAAAATGGAAATTCAACATATGGTCAGTGAGGGCTGCAAAAGCCATGGAAAGAAACCACTGCTCTCCTGAAGGCTTTTGGTGTCACTCTTAGGTAATTGCTTAATTGAAATTTTATTCCTTTCATTGAACCTCGCAGCAGGAGTGAATCTACACTTATAAAGCAAGTTTTGATATTTCATTCCTGCCCTTTATAGCAGTGTTGGTGAAGAATGAGCATTAATTAAGGGATAGCAACAAAACAAATTGCTCTGGAGGGGAAGAAAAGGAAGAGGTGTGAGAGTGTATGAACGTAATTAAAAGGGGGGTGATCAAGCACATAGAAGAATTATCTTTTCCCATGGTATTGGTAACAGCAACATAGGGAAATGATTTTTACTATAGAAGAGTTTGTCCTTTATGGGTAGATAAGAGGGGCAATAATTATAGTGAAAAACATATTTTTAAAATCAGTCATAGTCCAAATTTTGTTATTTACAGGCCAAGTGACTTGAATAATTCACTTTACCCCAAGAGCCTCAACTACCTATAAAACAGGAATAAAAACTGCAAATTGTTCACTTTATAGGATGGTTGTGAGAAAACAGTGAGTTATTACATGGGAAAGCATGTTGTAAATTGTAAAGCTCCTGTACTCAGGAAATTGATTAGTTAATTCAGAAAAGGAGTTAACTATTCATTTATTTCCTAATAATGTGAGGGAGGGAAGTAGGAGCTGGGAAGCAATGAATATACTCCTTATTAATACTCTAACAGAGTTTAACTTTACGAAACTAGTATGTAAGGGAAACTCAGTCTGTCTGCTACCAGTAATTAGCCACAGGAAAGAATTATAATGGAATTGAAACTTTAAGGTGTTTTGGAGCATATCTACATATGTCCTTAATATGAATAACTGAAATAGGATTGAGTTGGCAGTGTCTCATGCCAACTCTCTGGCTCTTAGACTATTGAGAACATAAATGTATTACTTTTATTTGTGAATAATCCTATGAGATTATAGCCCAGCTCTCATTAGTCTCTTAAATGTCCAAAGGAATATCTGCAAGTATTGATAGTTCTGCAGATGAATGAAATTTAAGGTTTAAATAATTTTCCCAGTTCCATACAAAAAAGTATGCTTTTAGAGAATGGAGCAAAGTAACTGTGGCTTTAGATGAACAATAACAGATAGGGCCAGCTAGGAGAAAACAGATTCTCTCAACCAACCTGAGTCTCTTTATTTTTTTCTCACCATTATAAATATATCTATGGTTTGAAGACCATAAGAAGCAAATAATTATAAAATAATAAACAAAGACACTGGGCTAATTACAATTCCACTGACATATGATACTGAGTAATATTTTATTAAAATAACCATATTCACATGTTTCTATCCATGACAGAGCAAATTGGATCCTTATGTACTATCCATTCTCACCTTCTGCTTTAGGAACAAACAAACCAGTGTTATTTGGAGCAGTGATGTGCCTGATAAAAATGTATTATTTCCCAGTGTTCCTTTTAGCTTCACGTTTCACATGACTAAGTCCTGACCTATGAGTTATAAGTGGAAGTTTTGGAAAGAGAATCTTAGAAAGATTCCTTAAGGGTTAATAGTTCCCTTTTGCTTTTTTACCCTTCCCCTTTCTTGCTGTCTGGTAATGGATGTGAAGGCTGGTGCCCCAGCAGCTGTTCTGAGCAGTGCATTGCTTTGAGGATGGAAACTATTTACTATGTGATTGTAGAGAAAAAATATAGATGGAGAATGAACACAGTGATTCTGGAATCACCATATCAACACTAGGCTATATTCTGTTTTGTTTTATTTTTTATGTTAGAGGGGAAAGTGTGATTTTTTTCATCTTTTTAAACATTTTTTAATGCAGACAACCTAATGTTAACTGATGTATAACAACTAGAATATAAGTTCCTTGAAAGCAGAGGTCTTTTCCGTTTTGTTTAGAGCCTAAGACATAGGCAGATGCATAATAGAGGCTAAAAAATACTTGTTAAATCTGAACACCTAAATCTAACCCTTTTCTTTGTATATTGTTTAAATAACTCTCCTCTCTACCCCTTATTCTCTTTTCTACTTTTCCTACATAATTTCCCAAATTATTTCCTCTTTTGCCCTTTTATTTACTCTTCCACCAATCTTTGTTCCTAAAATTGAGCACTGTAGTTATCTTCTCCCTTCTTATTTAGATAGTAGTTTGGCCAATGAGAAATGAGCAAAATATAAATCCAAAGCCCATGACAATTCTGCTTGGTTATTTTCTTTCAAATTTGGTTTAAATAGAGACCAGGAGGATGGGCCACTGTATAAATCTTTAAGAATGTTCCCATTTTTAAAAATTATAGTTCTATCTTCCCAGATGTAAAATAATTATTCCCTACATTCTTATAAATATTTTATAATGGAACCATGACCTGAAAACAAAGATTCAAGTTTCATAGTCACTGTGAATTAAATTTGAAAACATCAAAGTTTATATATTGAATGGGTCAGTGGGGGATATATTTGCAAGAGAGTCTGAATAGCTCATGGGAAAATGACAAATCAAGTTGGAGAGTTGGTCCCAAATATTAAAATTTCCAGTGAATCAAGCAACAAAGAGTCACCTCCTAATCTCCAAGTAAAATTATAAATGGGAAAAGAATTCATGCTAGAAAAGGGGAAATGAAATAAGTAATCTGAGCTGATTTTTAAAGAAACTTGATCCTCTGTCATTCAAATTGCCCAGCCCTGTGCATTTGTTTTTGCATTTTTAAAGAGTTCCTAGGACAAAGGATCATAGAATGAATTAAATTAGAGAAATACATCACTATAAGGATATAAGCAAATGAAAAAAATGAGAGTTACTGAAAGTCTGAAAACTCAATGTGTGTTTTTTTTCTTTACTCTGGCTGCTTTTAAGATTTTCTCTTCTTTTATTTTTTTCATTGTTTTTAATACAGTGTGCATAGATGTGATATTTTTGATATTGATAATCTTAGGGAGCAGTAGTGCTTTGCAAAACTGTATCTTCATATCTTTCTTCAGCTTTAGAAAATGTTTCACCAGTTTCTATTCAACTATTGCTTCACTCCCATTCTCCCTCTCCTCTTTTTCTCTTCTACACATACATTACATCATTTCCAATATCCCTTAAGTCTCCTAATCTCTTTCTTTATTTTCCATCCTTCTTTTTTCTTTTTTTTTTTTTTTTTTTTTTTTTTCGGTACACGGGCCTCTCACTGTTGTGGCCTCTCCCGTTGTGGAGTACAGTCTCCGGACGCACAGGCTCAGCGGCCATGGCTCACGGGCCCAGCCACTCCGCGGCATGTGGGATCTTCCTGCACCGGGGCACAAACCCGTGTCCCCTGCATTGGCAGGCGAACTCTCAACCACTGTGCCACCAGGGAAGCCCCTCTCCTTGTATTTTAGTCTGGTTATTTTATACCTCTCTTTTCTTGTAACTAATCTGCTAGTAATTTAATCACTAAGTGCTGAATTTCAATTATTGTATTCTCCAGTTCTAGAACTTCAGTTATTTTATATATATTCCCATACTTTCTAAAACTCTCCGTCTTGCCATCTATTTTATTGAACATATTAATTACAGTTGTTTTTAAGTTTATGTTTTGTTACTTCAGTAACTAGATAATCTGTAGGTCTGTTTCTAGCACCTTTTCCTTCTCTTGTTTTTTGATCATTTGGTACTGTTCTCCTTTAGGCCTGTTGTTGTTGTTATTATTGTTGTTTTAATTGAATGCTGAGCATTTTATGACTGCCAAGGTAAGAAGCTCTGGATGACAGTATCTTCCTTAAAGAAGATTTAATTATTCTAGCCAGTGGTTATAGGAGGGGCAGGTTCTCTTGGTCTAATCAGGGATAGATACAGTCTGAGAATAGGTTTCAAACTTTGTGAGAGTTAAAATCTATAGTGTTACCATTGCAGCTCTTCCTCAGCAGACTCTAATTTCCAATTTGTGTTCCTCCAGGGTTGTGAGACTTCTAAAAGTTTTCCTTAGCCTTTTTGCCTGCTTTCTTCCTAGTTTCTCAGTCTCTTACACTCTGGAAGTTTTATGTTGACAAATGCCTCAAGGACAAGAATGTTGGCCTCACTTCTCTAAAAACCCATTTTCTCGAGATCTTGGTCCTTTGGGTCTGGCCTACCTTAGTAGTCATTACATTTTTATCCCCTCATCCCAAGAGCTTGACAAAAATTTGGGGCAGACAATTTCTGCTTAAACTCTTGCCCCATGCTATGAAATGGCAAATAATATCAAATTCCTCAATAGAAAAAAGCAACTAAGCAAGTATAGCTTCTTTCAGTGTATTTCCCTTCTCTTTTGGATCTCCAGTCCTCACTGCCTTAATTGATCACTAATGCCTAAGTAAGCTAAAAAAAATTTTAACTGAGCAGCTTTTAAATGGAGGATTTGTGTGATACAAGCTATTCCATCAGAGCTGGAAGATATTTGGAGCCAATTTTTTGACCTTTGGGTTTCCCTCTAGTCCTAACTTTTTGTTATGTGGATAATGTGCCAATTTGAAGTTTTTCTTAATATACTAAGTAAAGTTTTCTTACCTAACACTTTAAAAGTACTGGAAAATTTGTATAGAAAAGTGTGACTTAGTTGTTTTTTCTCTAATCACAAAATGAAGAAGCTGAGGAGGAGGACATGAATTTATCCCTGTGGGATAAGTTACTTTTATTATTTATGTGCCCAGGGAGGCGTATATAAGAGAATTCATTAAAATTGAGCATTTTTGTTTTGTTTTCCTTAAATAGAAATCCCAAAGGAATTAAATTATATTTTGGCTAGCTTCTTACATTTATTTGCCAATGGACAAGTCCAAACATGAAGGAATTTTCTTTTTATTTGGACTGATATAATTAGCCTGTCTACAAATAGATTATTTATACAGGCATACCTCAGAGATATTGCGGGTTCAGTTCCAGACCACCGCAATAAAGCAAATATCACAATATGGTGAGTCACACAAATTTTTGCTTTCCCAGTGCATATAAAAGTTATGTGTACACTATACTGTATTCTATTAAGTGTGCAATCGCATTATGTCTAAAAAAACAATGTATGTACCTTAATTAAAAAATACTTTATTGTTAAAGAATGCTAACCATCATCTGAGCCCTCAACAAGTCATAACTGTTTTGCTGGTGGAGGGTCTTGCCTTGATGTTAGTGGCTGCTAAATGATCAGGGTGGTGGTTGCTGAAGGTTGGGGCGACTGTGGCAATTTCTTAAAATAAGACCACAATGATGTTTGCCACATTGATTGGCTCTTCCTTTCATGAAAGATTTCTCTGTAGCACACAATGCTGTTTGAAAGCATTTTACCCACAGTAGAACTTCTTTCAAAATTGTAGTCAATCCTCTTAAACCCTGGTGCTGCTTTATCAACTAAGTTTATGTAATATTCTAAATCATTTGTTGTCATTTCAACAATCTTCGCAATGTCTTCATCAGGAATAGACTCCATCTCAAGAAATCGTTTTCTTTGATCATCCATAAGAAGCATCCTTATGCTCCTTTTCCCTTAAAACTTGATTATGTGATTGGAGCAGTGCAGTCACATCTTCAGGCTCCACTTCTAATTCTAATTCTCTTGCTAGCTCCACCACATCTGCAGTTACTTCCTGCACTGAAGTCTTGAACCCCTCAAAGTCATTGATGTGGGTTGGAATCAACTTCTTCCAAACTCCTTTTAATGAACCTAACTCCAGTAATGACCTCTTCCCATAAATCACGAATGTTCTTCATGGCATCTAGAATGGTGAATCATTTCCAGAAGGCTTTCAATTGACTTTACTCAGACCCGTCAGAGGAGTCACTATCTATGGCAGCTGTATATAGCCTTACAAAATGTATTTCTTAAATAATAAAACCTGAAAGTTGAAATTACTCCTTGATCTATGGGCTGCAGAATGGATGTTGCGTTAGCAGGCGTGAAAGCATCATTAATCTCATTGTACATCTCCATCAGAGCTCTTGGGTAACCAGGTGCATTACCAATGAGCAGTAATATTATGAAAGGAATCTTGTTTTCTGAGTAGTAGGTCTCACTAGTGGGCTTAAAATATTCAGTAAACCATGTCATAAACAGATGTGCTGTCAATCAGGCTTTGTTGTTTCATTTCTAGAGCACAGGCAGAGTAGATTTAGCATAATTCTTAAGGGGCTAGGATTTTCATAATGGTGAATAAGCAATGGCTTCAACTTAAATTCACCAGCTGATTAGCCCCTAACAAGATAGTTGGCCTGTGCTTTGAAGGTTTGAAGCCAGGCATTGACTTCTCCTCTCTGGCTAAGAAAGTCTTAGATGGTATCCTTTTCCAGTATAAGACTGTTTTCTCCACATTGATAATCTATTGTTTAGTGTAGCCACCCTCATTATTTATCTTAGCTAGAGCTTTTGGATAATTTGCTGCAGCTTCTACATCAGAACCTGCTTCTTCCCCTTGCACTTTTATGTGATGGAAATGGCTTATTCTCTTAAACTTCATGAACCAACCTCTGCTAGCTTCAAATTTCCCCCCTGCAGCTTCCTCACCTTTCTCAGACATCATAGAATTGAAGAGAATTAGGGCCTTGCTCTGAATTAGGCTTTGGTTTAAGGGAATATCGTGGCTGGTTTGATCTTCTAACCAGACTACTAAAACTTTCTCCATATCAGCAGTAAGTCTGTTTTGCTTTCTTATCATTCATGTGTTCACTGGAATAGCACTTTTAATTCTCTTCAAGAACTTTTCCTTTGCATTCATAACATAGCTTACTGTTGGTGCAAGAGGCCTAGTTTTCAGCCTGTCTCAGCTTTCAACATGCCTTCTTCACTAAGCTTAATCATTTCTAGCTTTTGGTTTAAAGTGGGAGACATGTGACTCTTCTTTTCACTTAAGCACCTAGAGGCGCTTTAGGGTTATTAATTGCTTAATTTCAATATGGTTGTGTCTCAGAGAATAGGGAGGTCCAAGGAGAGGAGAGAGATGGGGGAAGCTGCCAGGTGGTGGAGCAGTCAGAACACACACATTTACCAATTAAGTTTGCTCTCTTATGTGGGCACAGTTCATCATGCCACCAAACAATTACTATAGCTATATCAAAGATCCCTGATCGCAGATCACCATAACAAATATAGTAATAATGAAAAAGTTAGAAAGTACAAAATGTGACACAGAGACACAAAGTGAGCAAATGCTGTTGGAAAAATGGTGCTGACAGTTTTGCTCGAGGAAGGGTTGCCACATACCTTCAATTTGTAAAAACTGCAATATCTGTGAAGCACAATAAAGCAAAGCATAATAAAATGAGGTATACATTTATCTGTATATTATAGCTAATGACTTGTCTTATAGAAGATAAATCCTTATTTTAGAAGGTCCAGAGTATTGAAGAGAAGACCCAAAGGAAGCAAAATTTGTTTCTGCTAATGTAGTGCATACAATACTAGGAAAGATGGGGGGAAGGGGGGAGAATGCATATGCAAAAAAGTGTAATCTCAAAACTGACATGTATTACAAAATGAATAATCATGAAACACACAGTATAAGAAAAACCATTCAAAGACATAAGAGAACTATGGGTGAAGAATACAAAACAAGATAAATTATTTACTAGAATTTTAGGAGTAAAAGTTTTATTGATGTTTCTGCTTGATTTTAACTTAGATATGAGAATAAAGTTTCATAATGTTTATGAAACTGGTGTATTTATTGCTTTAATCCTATGCAACCCAACTGAAATGACATATCTGATATTTTGTGGCTTAATTGCAGAACATAATGCCCATTATAGTTGTTACAGAAACCCTTTAATATTTTAGGTTGTGATGACAATACAAAGGTACTTATCTCAAAGAACTATATTTTGATACCCTTATTGACTTTCCCCTCAATCATTTTAAATGGAGAGATATAGAAATGAAAGTTCTCTATTCTTTGTTCTCATGTGATACCTGTTAAGGTGAGACTCAGTGTATTAGGAACATATGGTCTTAGTGACACATGAAGGAGGTAATGCCCATCTTCATGGAAGCAATCAAATTCTAATTAAACATGCTTTAATTAAACAATGTCATATATAAGTTTGAAATAAGGCATTATGTCTAGCCTTGTTATGTTCTTTTAACATTTAAAAAAAATGTTGGACGGATTATTGCTTTTAAGCTTCAGTAAATTCTAGAGGCTTATTGTTTCCTCATAATTCACCTGAGGATACCTGAGAGTTGACTTGTTCATGGTCACCTACCAAGCCAGGAATGTGGCCCAATTTTTAATTTATAATCTACTGTCTTCCTTCTAAATTCTACAGAATTTATTAATTAGCAATAGAAAATAAAACAAAACAGATTTTATCTTTAATATCCTACTAGTTTAGTCAAACTTGCTCTGAAATGGAAAGATTAATAACAATTATAAGATTTCATCTTTGCTCATCATCTCTTGATGAATTTTTAGTGTGATTTCTGATCAATAAGAATATTTGTCTTCTTTTTGCTCATATGGACTGTTAAGGAAAATAGTTATGCAGAGTGGATGGTTACCTATTGTAATATCAGTATTTAATCTAACATAATAATGTTTATATATTCTCCAAAGATTCTCACAAGGATTATATACCTAGATGGATAAGAAGCCGATTGCTAAAAGAGAGAATTTGAGAAACTACAAAACACAAAATGAAGACATATGACTGAGGCAGTTGAGAAAAAATACAGAGAATTTTCAGTTTCATTTTCAACCAGTCAGAAAGGCTGTATAGAACAGGTTGCATTTCCTACAGAAGAAAAATAGGTATTTTGATCATCTGGCAAAGAGAAGGCATTTTAAAAGCAATTTTGATTCATTTGTAGACTTATCCTAATTTTAGACTTTGTATTTTTCAATTTGCTGTTAAAGTATAATTAGAAACAAATGTAAATTTTCTCCTCTGCTTTAAGAACCTGGACATTTAATATTTCACTTTAACAATACCTTTCTTACAGTGTCATTTCCTTTTGTAATCATTAGACATTTAAAAAATTTTTTTCCACTTTCACAGAAAAAAAATTAAAAACAGTATCATAATCACTGACAATTCAAAGGCAACAAAGGGGCCCCAAGTTGCAGATAGCTAAATAAACACAAAAGGAAAATTACATACTGCTCCTAAGAAAAATTAAATTATAGCTGTAAAAATACAAACAGCTCAGTCTGTATTATCTTTTGTTGATCCAACAGCTTGTTGCTATAATAATACTGACAATTATAAATACAGTCCTTTCCCTTCTGCCAATGAAGCTATCATATCTTCCTATGAAAGTCACAGGTGAGAGATGAATTGACATCCTGGGTAGAAAATTGAATAGAAGCAAGAAATCAAGTAGAAATTCAAATCTCTCCCCTGACTCTCACAGGAACATATGAAAGTGACTTCTATTATGGCAAGATTTTCTGAGAACATTAAATTAGAATTTTAACGACATGTTTATTTCAAATCAGTATGACTCAAGAGATTGATGCCTTTTGAGAATAATGCATGGTGTCATTTTGAATAGGCAAGCCATACTTATGAAATGTCCTAAAGAACAAAGAGCAGAACAGGGGGAAATATTAAATTTACTTTTATTATGAAATCTTCCCAGAATTTAACTTAATTTAAAATGAAAATAATTCCATCTTCATTATTTTTTATAATCATTGCCGAATGTTTATTGAGTGCCTTCCAAGTACAGAACAGAGAATTAAGTGTTGACAACCCAAAAAGATATGGTAGTCTCTACATGCAGGGGCACACTATATGGTTGGAAAAGAGAAAGTTAAGTTTCAATTGACAGATGTTCCTATTACTTATATTACTCTCTTGCCCTCTTTGGAGCCATACAATCCTAACAATTCTTTGGGCTTTCATTTAATACAGATTTTTATTTCTTCTTCTTAGGACAAGGCAAGACAGTGAAAATTTTTGGAAAATCTACCTCAAATCTCAGTGCATCAAACCCCGCTGTGTCCTCAGCAAAAACTCCAGGTATCAGTAACTCTCTACTGAAATCAGAAATTAATGGTCAATATATTTTGGTTTAAGTTTGTGCTGTAGTATTAGAAGTCTCCAATCTAGAGTCATTAGAGAAAATGAGAAAACACTTTAAATAAAACCTAACTATTTTTAAAAAGTTATATCATTTGCAGAATATGAATCACTGTGTAGTCACCTAGCAACTATTTACTTGATATGGAATTTTAACCTAAAATGGATATTTTTCCCATGACTAAATTCCATTTCAAGTCTATCATGTCTAATTAATTTCCACATGAGTACCCTGATAGAAACCATAATAAATTAAACTAGGACAGGCAGGAGGCAGGTCTGCTTATAGCGCACACTGCAGTGGGAACCATAGCACAAGATGCTGGGTCGTACTAGCTGACTCTGGACATGGTAAGGATATTATTTCATGGACCGTGTTCAGAATGAGAAGAAAATCCACGGGAAACGTTACTGGGTTAATGAGAGAAAAACTTGACGTGCCCATTGTCCTCTACTTTTCTGGGCTTCCCTGTGGCACAGCACTGTCATGGTCTATTTTCTACCCAACTAAAGTGTAGACTCTTCAAGTTAGTAGAGTCTATATTACTTTTCAAGAGGTAGGCAAAGTGCTTAGACCATAGTAGATCTCAAAAATGCTTACATGGAAGAGTGAGATGAGAATCTAAGATGGTATGATAGCTATCAGAGACATAATGAGCAAATAGTAGATAATGTCATAGGATCTTGAGACCCATGATTTTAGACAGCCTGGCATAATTAAGGAACAAGAAGTGTAGAAGCTTGGTATTCATCTACAGCTGGCAAATTACTAACCATGATCTTCTAATTTGTTGAATAAATATTTTATGAATGCTGAAAGAAAGAATGAACAACTCTGAAGCAACCCTGACATTCATAATTTGGAGTTATGAAGTTTTGCTCCATCACAAATTATCTCATGTATTCTGAGTGAGCTGGTGAGTCACTTAGCTGGTGACAGAGCCTAGCCTTGAACATCCCAGCTGGTGGTTTGTCATAGCTGTGAGCCCTGAGAGTTTGCCCCTCTCAGCCCTCAGGCTGTAATATTCTATACGTCTCAAGATACAGAAAAGAGAGAAAACACCAGCTTAGCCAATCATTTACTATCTACCTCTCAGAGCAACTTTGATTTTTCTCTGTACATACTTACACAGCAACCCTCACAAAGGGATTAAAAACTTCCTTTCAGTGTGAAAATTGCCATGGGGGAAAACTTTTCATTGAAAGTTAAAAAGGTTGTGAGATGATAGGAGGAAACATTATGCTCTGGAAATGGCATTTAGATGAAAGCTAGGAGCCTGTGCGAACATTGTGGTATATACATAAGTTTCAGGTTTCAAGAAAATTTTGAGATTTATCTTTTTCATGAATTTCACAAGCTTAATGTTTATGAAAGAATAAAGGAAAGAACATTCGGGAAACAGAGGAGATGTATTTATTGAACACCCACATCAAAGTCTCCTATGAAGCACTTGTGTTGCAAAGGAAGTGGTAATTTAACAAAGTTCAGAAAAATCTGACTCTTTTCCAAAAGTACAATAAACAAGAGATCTCTTTTGGTTTAGATAAAATCAGACAAAGAAAAGATAAACGTTGAATAAACTGACACCATGATTTCTAGATATAGAAAAGTAACAAAAGGTGGAAATTATAAGAGAAAGAAGACACAAATTCAGAGATAAAGCCAAAAGCAGTGAAAGTTTAAATAGGAAATAGAGTGTCATAATCATTAGAATTGTCCATTACACTTGTACAAATTATACCAGAAATTGTCATTGGATTTGAAGGCACATACAGATCCAATCAAGTAACAAAATTATATGCATTTTCTTCAAAAATATGAATATTATACTTGTGCTGCTCATCAATAATATTTATAGCTCTCCTGTACACCTGTCAAATTGTCCTTGATCATTTAAATGTACAATGACAATTTTCCCAATAGACAGAAAGCTTCAAGAGGTAAAGACCATGCCTGACTTGTTCACTGTGCGTAATACACAGTGTGACACAGAGTAGACACTTAAAAAAATACCTTATTGAACTTATGATCTTGATTGGTTCTGTGAGGATTCAAGTGTAAACAGCGCCATCTTGGACTATCATTAAACATTTTAAATCTGAAAAGTAAATGGAGTTCTGACTCCTAGGCCTACAAAATAGGTTTGCTTTGAGCTGAAGAGATCCAGGAAACAGGAAGGGAGAAACGGCATCCGGCAGTAGTGTTCTCACTGGGCTGCTCAGATGCTGGCTTGCTCTCTGCTCCTACCTGGGCATATTTAAATCCAAACCTAGCTAAAAAATTAAATTCAACTGCATGAATGACATCTTTTTCTTTCAATCTAGGGCATTTATCTTAGTGGTTCTCAAAATGTGGTTGCTCACACAACAGCATCAGCATTACCTGTAAACTTGGTAGCGATGCATATTTCTCGGCCCCAGATCAGTCTACTCAGTCAGAAACTGAGGATGGGGCCCAGCAATCTGTGTTTAACAAGCTTCCAGGTGATTCTAAGGCAGGGTAAAGCTTTAGAAACCCCCAATACTATGTGAAGTGAGGATTACTGTAAATATAGTATTTTATGAATTATCCTCCCACATCTTGTTAGGGAGTCCACAATAAGCAGTGTTGTAACTCTGGCTGTGGCAGCCCCTGCAGCATCTGGACTCCAAGACTTTCAAAGGCCACATGAGTAACAACTGCAATTGTGCTTCTTTGATTTTGGAAGAAGACAGACAATTTTAAAGTATTATGGATTGCATATACATTAGATCTAATAATCTATGCTATTTTCAAATACTTTTTAGAATAAAGGAAATATATTGGTAGTTATAGGACTTTACCAGTTCTACCTATAACTCCCTGTGACACCTTTGTTCTCCAGGTTCCTCTTTTTTATAACAACATGTTGCACATTTTTAAAGCATGCAATTTGATTAGTTTTCACATATGTATACACCATGAACCACCACTACAATCTAGATAATGAATATATCAATAACTCCCAAAGGGTCCTTGCAATCATTCCCATCCAGCTTTCCCTGTCCTTCTCCCATTTCCAGGCAACCACTGACATGTTTTCTGTCTTTCTCTCTCACATATATATCAATTAAGGGAGAGCTGACATCCTAACAAAATCAAGGCTTCAAACCCAAGAGTATAGTTTGTCTCCATTTACTTAGGCACTCTTTAATTTCTCTCAGCAATGCACAGGGAGCTATACTTAATATTTTGTAATAATCTGTAAGGGAAAAGAATCTGAGAAGAATATATATATGTAAATATATATTTATATATATATATGTAAAACTGAATCACTGTGCTGTACACCTGAAACTAACACATTGTAAATCAACTATACTTCAATAAAAATATATATTTTATTAAAATAAATAAAGCGTGCACATACTTCTACTAAAAACAAAAAAAAATTGCATTAGTTTTAGGTGTACAACATAATAATTTGATATCTATTGCAAAATGATTGCTACAATAAGTTTAATTAATATCCATTACTACATATAGTTACAAATTTTTTTCTAAAGAAAAGTATTCTTTTTTCAATTTTATTTTCTGAACAATTGTTGCTATGGTAAAGAAATAAATGTATATTGGTCTCTTATTCTGCAACCTTGATAAATTAATTTATCGATTGTAGTACATTTTTGTATATTCTACCAGATAAGGATTGTTATATTCTCTTGAATTGACCCCTTTACTATTATGAAATGAACATTTTAATACCTGGCAATAGTATTAGTCAGAACTCTACTTTGTCTGATACTCATATGGATATTCTAGCATTCCCTAGTGTTAGCATTGAATCTTCTTCAGAGATTCCAGTTACCTTTTAGTAGACCCTCATAAATTGTCCCAAGGATCACTGACCCTTTGTAATTTATTATTATTATTATTACTATCTTTTCTCTTAGTGTGTCATTTTGGATAGTTTCTATTGCTATGTCTTTAAGTACTCTAATATTTCTTTTCACAATTTCTAATTTGCTTAATCTCATCCAGGGTATTTTTCATCTCATACATCAGAGTTTTTATATTTAGAAGTTGAAATTGGGAGGTTTTTATATCTTCCATGTCTCTACTTAACTTTTTGAACATATGTAATATAGTTATAGTAACAGTATTAATGTCCTTGTTTGCTAATTTTAACTTCTATATCAGTTCTAAATCAGTTTCAATTTATTGCTTTTTCTCCTCAAGATTGCTCATGTTTCTTACCTCTTTACAAGTCTATAATGCTTTTGTTTTTTCCAGTCATTGTGAATTTTACCCTATTGAGTTCTTGATAGTTTTGTTTTTATATAACTATTTGTGATCTTTGTTCCATGATGCAGTTAAGTTACTTGCAAATAGTTTGTTCCTTTCAGGTCTTGCTTTTATATTTGTTAAGCAGAATCAGAGCAGTGTTTAGTCATGACCAAAGCTTCCCAATATTCAGGCGAGTTTCTTTTGGGTACTCTACCCAACACCCTTTGAATCATGAGGTTTTCCAGTTTGGCTGGTGGTTAACAGGCATTACTCCCAGTCTTGTGTGAGTGCTAGGCACTGTTACTCCCAACACTACTATCACATGATTCTTTCCTCAACCCACTATATAATCTCCTTGCATGCATGTGTTAGTCAGCATTCAGCTGCATACTCAAGAGTTATCTTTGCCAGATTTCTGGAGCTCTCTCTCTCTCTCTTTGCTGCTCTCTTCTTTCTGATACTCAGTACTGTAGACTCTAGCCACCTAAGTGTACCCACACTCACAGCTCCATCTCCTCACACAGAGAGTCTACTCAGCTCCTACTGGACCTTTCTCCCTTGGCTTGGAAAATCTGAAGGAAGTAGGTGGCAGCATTCACTGTGCTCACCATTTTTTGTTTCCTATTTCTCAGCTACCACTATCCTTCATTGTCTGATGTCTAGTATCTTGAAAATTGTTGTTTTGTTTTAAATATATATTGAACTTTTTTTGGAAATTGTTTCAATTGGGAGGGTAAGTTCAGTCCCTATTACTCCACCTTAACTGAAAATGGAAATACCTCCTCCTATTTTAAGGTCACATTTGGAGTAAATGACCTTTAAAGATCAACCCAGATGTAAAAATCAGCAATTCTTTCATAGGACAGAGTGTCCACAGCTGTGTCGGTTCGCTAGACCCAGTCATGCACTGCCCAGTAGGCTCCTCTGTCTCCTACTCTCCAGACCTCAACTACTTGCCTTTGTTCTTGGCCTGAGCAGCCCTAGCTTTGACTCACACAGTTTTGGGGGATTATAAAGTCCAACTATGGCCATAATCACTACAGATCTAGAAGTCCCCAGCTGCTAAGTACAGACCGCTGTCCCTAGCCACTAGCCAGAGTGGAGCCGTGGAGGCTGTGACTTCTCCATCAGTTGTTGGAAGACCTGCATGGTACAACTCAGGAGTGTGGGGAATTCATGGCCCCTGGCATGGACTTGACCAATGAGAGACAGTGGAACCATAAGACGAATTTCTCACTTTTCTACCCCAACCATAGCTCCAAGATATAGTGATTTCATGAACCTTGTCCTGAGATACCCCATATGACTAAATAGCTGACTGCATTTTCTTGTGAAATCACAGGCCGCACTCCCCTTTCCTGCCTCATTTCCCTTTTTCCTTCACTCTCACTTTGCACATAGCCATCCCACCCCTGCCAAAGAGCATTGGTGTGTACATTTTGGTTCAGACTGTTTCCTAGGGGACTCGGTCTAAGAGAGTGGGGAAATAAAAGAATATAAGAAAACAAATCATTCCATTATGTAATATCTCCTTGTTCCATTTTTATACAAAAGTTTTAAAATCTGCTCTGCATATTTTAAATGAAAAAATAAAATATTTTCATTTAATATGCAGAAAGTATAACCCAACTTTACAGAGCTGGGAGAAATATTATCAAGAACTATCTGTCTTGTTGAAGAAAAATAACAAGACATGATTCCTCAGTGCTAAACCAGCTACCAACCAGCATAGGAGGGAATTCCATATGCAGGTGCAAATGGCACTGTGAAAGCTGGAATTTCAGGGCTCTTATCTGAAATATGATTTGGAAGGTTTGTGGGAGAATGATGATCTAACCAGTTGAAGCAACGTGTAGTTTGCCTGCTTTTGTAAAGACCAGCATGACTTTAAATGGAAGAAGCTAAACATGTTTTTGCCTAGTGCTCTGTCCTGTGTCACAGCTTTGTGGTTTGTTTAAACAGGTTTCTTCAGCACAGTGCAGTGATATTAAGCATGTAACACCTACCCCAAGTCACAGACTGTTTATTAGTAGAAGAAAAGGTCGGTTAAGTATGAATTAGAAAATGAGTAAATACATTTTAACAGTTTATATAGACAGCACATTCTAATAAGAAACCCATGATAATGTGAGATTTATTCATGAAATACTGGATTGGCACAGAGAGAGTCCAAACCAAACTATAATTTTTTAACCTTCATTTTATAAATTAATCTTGCTTATTCAGAGGAACCAGTAAAGTGAAATACTGGTAGCTGGAAGAAAGTTTTTCCCATTTTTAATACAATGTTTTTTGAAGAATCCTAAAACCTAGCATTATGGGTTGAATTGTGTTCCCCAACAAGATATGCTGAAATTCTACCCCACTACCTGTGCATGTGACCTTATTTGGAAATAGAATCTTTGCAGATCTAATGAAGTTAAAATGACTTTATAATAGATTATGATGGGCCCCAATCCAGTGACTTATGTCCCTCTAAAATGAGGGAAGTTTGGTTACTGTGTCCCTATATGATAAGGGAAATGTGGATGCTGACACAAAGAGAGAACACCACATGTGGGATATAATAGAAGATTTTATTGTTTATAAACCCAGTGTATGATGTTTATTTTAACAGACCAATAGATAAGAGCATTAAAATTATAGTTATCATTTTTTCTGATTCCAACAATATGCTCTCATTATAGAAAAAAATGGAAAATACCAAAAAGAATTTCTTAAATCAGGGGTTCCCAACCCCCACCGGTCCGCATCCTGTTAGGAACCGGGCCGCACAGCAGGAGGTGAGTGGCAGGTGAGGGAGCAAAGCTTCATCTGCCGCTCCCCATCGCTCGCATTACAGCCAGAGCCATCCCCACCCCCCACCCGCAGTCTGTAGAAAAATAAAACCCCTCCCTGGTGCCAAAAAGGTTGGGGACCGCTATCTTAAATCACTCATACTTCAAATACCCAGAGATAATTTGTTAGAATTTGATGTATATCTCTATAATATTTCTAAACAAATACTGTATATATCCATTGAAATCTATTAATCATATGTTTGGGATTATACCAAAGATATAGTTTTGTGTGAATACTACTTTTTAATTTAACTGTAATATAATGTTAAACCTGGTTTAATGTTTAATATGTCATGAAACCAGGGTATTGTGTACACAAGTATAGGCTGGGCACTGCACAATTCTAAAAGATATTCACTTAGACAATGACACACTCCCTGGAGTTGTGTAATATGACAGCCATTATTAAGCATTCTTAGAAAACATTTGAAATGACCACACAATTGCTCATTCTTTATTAAATACTAGTCTACTGCTGGATGTTTAACTTGTTTCCATTCTTGTTGTTATAAATAATGCTATATGAAATTATCTGTGCAAAAATATTTGTATTCATTGTTCATTAATTTAAGGAATATCCTTAAAAGTAGAATATATATAAGTCAAAGGATAGGCATATTTTAAAGATTCTCTACACATATTGAAATGTATGTCAAATGCTTTAGACTAATTTCTGTGGACACCTTCCTTTTGCTTAACCCTGCATGTTCATCACAGTTCCCTTGGTTTCAAGTAAAAGAAATATATTTCAATTAGAAGAAAAATTTATATATATGTGTGTATGTGTGTTTGAAACATACAAGAAAATATCAGAGAACCCAAGGCACTCAGGTCTCGTGAAGAAATGGAACCAGGAACACAAAAGTCATTAGGAAATTAAGCAGTACTAAAATCTCACCTGTCTCTGCATTTGCGTATTATTCTCCACTCTGTTTTTTTTTTTTTTTTTTTTTTTTTTTTTTTTTTGCGGTATGCAGACCTCTCACTGTTGTGGCCTCTCCCATTGCGGAGCACAGGCTCCAGACGTGCAGGTTCAGCGGCCACGGCTCACAGGCCCAGCCGCTCCGCAGCATGTGGGATCTTCCCGGACTGGGGCACGAACCCACATCCACTGCATCGGCAGGCAGACTCTCAACCACTGCGCCACCAGGGAAGCCCTATTCTCCACTCTTTATCCCTTCCTCTTTTGGAATTTTCCACGGTCAAAAATATCTACATCACGCTCACTTTTTATCTCCACTCAGTTGGTCAGTCCAGATCAAAGTAGCATCTTTGATCTATGTTACATGTTCCTAGGAGGTAAACCTGATTGACTTTTCTTAGGCTAATTGTTTCTTCTCATTCAGTTGATAACAATAAACATTGAAGAGCCAGGTAGCACAAAGATGACTATGATAGCCCATCACAGGAAGGAATTTCTAAGACAAAGGCAAGCACTATGATGTGGACAGACACTGTAAATATCTGGGACTCTTATTTCAACTACAGCTGTCCACTTGTTTATATTGACCTTACTTGTAAGCTTTCAGAAAAAGGGAGAGAGTGGGAGAAAGGAAAGTGGGGGAGGGGAGAGAAGGGAAGAGAAGGAAAGGAAAGAGAGAATTTTGTGGCTAAAACTCATCTGAAATCACTTATGTAATCCACCCTCTTTTTTTTTTTATCCAAACAGGATCTTTTCCTTAAAATGTAAGTGGATCTACAATATGGATGTATAGATATCACATTTGTTTCATTATAGGATGCCAACTCTCACAATTTCTTGAATTTCCACTGATCTTACCTTAAAGTCTTTCTATAGAGAGTTCCTTTGGGAAACATTTTTTTTTTTTTTTTTTTTTTTTTTTTTTTTTTCTTTTTGCGGTATGCGGGCCTCTCACCGTTGTGGCCTCCCCCGTTGCGGAGCACAGGCTCCGGACGCGCAGGCCCAGCGGCCATGGCTCACGGGCCCAGCCGCTCCGCGGCATATGGGATCCTCCCAGACCGGGGCACGAACCCGTATCCCCTGCATCGGCAGGCGGACTCTCAACCACTTGCGCCACCAGGGAGGCCCGGGAAACATTTTTTTGGATACTTTTTCCTAAGACTAACACTCATTTATGGAATACCCAAGAATAATTCTGAAACTACTCAGGAGCTCTAAAGAGCAATATATTGTTGTGGCAGCTAATGTAGGAATTATTCTGCTTCTCACTGAACTATCATGGTCACTTGTTTTAGTAACCTGATGGCCCTATCTTCTCTTTTCCTTTCTCCCTGAAGCAACAACCTTGTAACCAATTACCATCAATCCCTTCTGTTGTCTTGCACATTTCATAGCACAGGCATTAAATGACACTGACTTATCTCTTCCATGTAGGACAGGGATGGGATTCATAGTCCCATGTTTGTTTTTCCCTCAGAAATTGGTGGAGTAACTGCTGGTTGCCTGGGTGAATGAAAGGAGAGGTAGAAAGACAGTGGGATTTTCCATTCTGTGCTGTATTTAATATTCTCTTATAATAGCTAAAAGCAAATACAGAATTTCTTTGAATCCATCCTTCCCCAAGAGAAACATGTATTTTCCATTATCTTAATTTGACTATTTCATGTAAACTAATATTTGAGCTTATTACATTAAAGACTATTTATCCATTGCTTGCAACCTCTGAGTTACTTAAGAAAGTATCTTCCATTAACTTGACAATAAAAAAAATTGTCAAATAAATTATTTCTCCCTAATCTGGGAGGCTAAATATTATTTTACTTCCTCATCTTGGAATAATTAATATGCTTAAAATAGGGAGAAAATGCACTTAAAGCAACTTTAAATTGGCACCACAGTTTCATTTTTAAAAATAGAGGAAAAGATTTTGATTAGAACTTTATCTTAAAAAAATGAAACCAAAATTGTAAAAATGTGATAAAATATAATCGAATATTTAGCTAAATTTAGTTTTTAATTGCAAACATGGTTCAATTCTTAGAGAAGACAAAGAACATTGTTTTCTCCTTGGTATCAAGACAAATTTGTACTATTGCTTGATACTGTATTCTGCACAAAACATTTATTTTTTTGGTATAATAATAAGGAGGATTATTTTACAAATATGTATGTGCTTAATCAATGTTTTTAAAGATCTGTCTTAAGCCTTTGATTTTTAAATCATTCTCTTTGAAACTCCTATCCTGTCCTCATCCCTGTTAACTTTTTCTTCTTCTCCCATTGTTAACTGCTCATTTGCCAGTGGCTTTAAATGAGATCTAAGTATTTCTCTAATAACCCTTTCATGGTTTCCATGGAATCCTGTACTTTTTGCAAAGCTTGAAGTTTGATTTGGCAGTAAATTTGCACTATATTGGCCTTGAAAACATCCAAGAATAGAAACAGCCAAACCACAAAGAGAAGGGAAGTCGCAGGAGAGGGCTAAATAGATTCTACTATTAAAGCAAGATGGAGGTTAAAGGATGTTTGAGTGGAAACAATTTTCATGTCATTTGTTCATTCATGAATTTTATGTTTTTTTGATTCTCTATGTAATCTTATAGTGCAAGCCCTTGGAAAACAAATACACAGATAAAAAGCTACCCTGTATATAAGCAAAATGAGGTACCATTCAATTCAGTTGACCACCCAAATCCCTTAGAGAATTAAGAAAAAACAGCCAGCTCCACATTTCTTAGTTTATCGTAACTTTACAGATCTTCATAGATTTGTGTAGAGTATGCAACCAAAAGCCCTATGAAATAATTTGTAAAATAATAGTCCAAGCAGTCCAATATATCTATATTGTACTCTGGGTAATATTTGGGCTGGTTCCAGGCAACGCTGTGATCTAAAATAGGAAGATATTGGTGCTTACTGTCCTCCAGTTTCCATTAAGTAATTTCCTTAGGTGCTTCAGTGCTTGCTCTCTTTCTTTCCTACCCTGCTTTTCTGGTTATCAATGGTTGCATAACGAACCACACCACAAGTTAATGGCTTAAAACAATAATGTATTATTATCTCTCATGATTCTGTGGGTTTATTGGGTCGACTGGGTGGGTCTCACTTTGCAATCTTATATGTAGTTACGGGCAGATGTCAGCTGGGCTGCCGTCATCTAACTCTGTACTAGCTGGACATCCAAAATGACTCATTCACACAGTTGGTAATTAATGGCTGTCAGATGGGAGCTCAGCTAGGACTGTTGAGCAGAGCACATACTCTTGCCCTCTCTGTGTTGCTTGGGCCTATAGCCATGCTTTCTTCTAGGAAACTGAAAAGTAATGTAGGTTAACCTGTTAATAACTACTGAGTGTTGCCTAACATTGGCAAAATATTTGTCTTCCAATAGTTTTCTCATGGCAAATGATTTGACTCAAAATAACTTTATGAAGAGAGAAATTTGGGGCCATGGCCGCTGAGCCTGCGCATCCGGAGCCTGTGCTCCACAACAGTGAGAGGCCCGCATACAGCAAAAATAATAATAATAATAATGACTTTATGAAGAGAGAAATTTGGGGAAGTTTCAAAATACCACAAATAGCAAATGGCTTCTTAAGGGCCATATAGTAAACTCAGTGATATACACATAGTAACTCATTTAATCTTCCAGCAATCCAATGAATTAGGTGTTATTTGTATAGCCATTTTACGGGTAAGGAAATAAATGCTTGGAGGCAGTAAGGGACTTGACAAATGTTTCATGACTGTTAAGAATTTCTTGGATTTCTTCCCAGATGTGTATGGTATTCAGTAGTTGTTCTCAACCACAAAGAATATTGCCTCCCAGCCTTACAAAATCTGTCTCTGTTCCCAAGAATGTAGAAACATTCTGAGTTTCTTTTTCTTCTAGTGTTTCACAAGCCATTTAACTTTCATCGTTTTATGAGATAATCAAGTAAGATACCAAACATAATTGACCTTAACTCATTCTACCCCTCACCATAGACACAGTGGGCTGGAAAAAATAGTGAAATAAGTAGATTGTATTTAACACACATATTCAACACACATATACGTATGCACAAACACACCACACACACAAACACACACTTTTAAAAAAACAACCAGCAGAACCTTTAAATTTGGAGTCTGTCAAATTATCCTGCTTCAGTCAGAGCAGAAGTATCTCTCATTTACTCAAATTACCTAGTACGTTTTGGAACCAGGGCTCAAAATTAGCCTCAAGTTGAACTATAAAGTAGCTGCATTGACAATATTTCCTTATTAAGAAGTACAGGGGAAAAATAAAAGAAATAAAACAAAAGATTTCAAATATGTCCGGAATCTTTGTCTTAACTTACAGGAAATTCTCAGTTCTACTGATATTGCCTGTATTTATTATCGTCTGGAAACATCTCCTGAGATTTATTCTCCTCTCATTTTCAGTCCATATGTTTTAGGTGCAGCTGACCCACCCTTCAGCTCTAGGGGTGAAACATGACCTGGAACTTTCCAAAAGAATGTTTCCATGGCTCCAATAATTGATTCAGAGGTAGGCATGTGACAAAACCCCAACAATCAGAGTCCTCACAAAGATTTTTGCAAGAACTCTTAGGCTGAAAGCACTCTTTCTTTGCTCTGTGAAAGCTAATTATGAGAAAGTATAAGCCAAGGCTTACCCTGGGCTATCACTAAGCAGTGGCAAATTGTCTTCATTAATTCCTCCCCTCCTTGCATGCATGCCCTTTACAATGTAACTTTGCTACCGCTTCCATCAAGAGATAAAGTATTTAAAATTATATAGAAAGAATCTGCCTATGAATAAATTCATTAAGAGTAAAGCAAAAAGAGATAAAGAGAAAGAGGGAGACAAAGAAAGTGAGAGAACTAACAACTTCATTTATGGTCCTGTATCTAGCCATGTATGAAGTACATCCCTGGATTTTATAGATTCATGAGACGATAAAATCTATTTTCACTTAAACTGTTTGAAATGAGGTTTCTGTCATATGTGCCCCAATAGATCTTGGCTTACTCTCCAAATTATGTGTTCTTACCAACCTCAAGTTAAAATTGCATAATTAATTTAAGATCTAGAAATAACGAAATATTTGAGGTAAGCATCAAGCAGTAATTACTATCTTTATATGCATTAACTATTAAATGTAATAGTTATATGTATATATAATACATGGGTAACATTTAAAAAATTGTATAGGCAAATATAAATATAGAGATACAACTCTCTATTACTTTTTCCTGATATTAGCAGATGTATTAATATATTATTCATGGAAACATTTGAGATTTATTTTACATATATGTATGTATATATGTATGATTCTCTATTGCTTTTCCTGATATTAGCATATCTATTAATAAACTTTATAGCTAGTACCCTCAAATTCCAAACTCATATTATTTTTAGTTACTGCCCAACTTCTTGACCCATCCTGAACTATTGAAATACACCGAAATTATGGAAATTCATACTTTGCCTACTTCACATATATTCACTATAGCTTTTTACAGTTTTTTGATTCTTCAATGCCTTCATACATTTTTAGTCACTCAATGAATATTCACTGAGTATATTTTTTAAATGTTTACTGAGTATATGTCATATACCAGACACAATTCAAGGTACTAGAAACATCTTCATGAATAAGGTATATAAAGTCCATTTTCACACACAGCTTAAGTTTTATTGAGGTTGAGAAACATTAAGCAAATAAATGATTAAATAATATAATTTATACATCTTGATAGATTTTAGGAAGGACAAGGGAATAAAGTGACAGAAAGAAGGTGGCATTTTGGGTGGCCAAGGAAGACCTCTCTGAAGTGGTGACATTTTAGCAACATAGACCTAAATGAATTATGAGAAGGAGCCAGCGATGAAAGTATCTGCTTAATAGTGTTTCCAGAAAAGGGAACAGCAAGTTGTCATTTAAATTAAAATAGAAAAAATACGTACATAGATAGGTTCTGCCTATAGAAATACACAGGTTTTCCCATCACTTTTATCTTTTCTAAAAGTATTATTTTTTAAACATATACAGTGTGGAGTATGATGTGATTAGATAGCACTCCAAAATATTACCACTAGGTTAAGGTTTAATAATATTATATAGGAAGTATCATGGCACTATGGAAATGAAAGGTCTGTTTTAACACGATTCCAAGCAAGAAGTAAGTCTTCCTATTTAAAGAATTTGCATAAGTCCCCCCACCCTTCATGGTCAATAGAGAGGCTACATTCGTCCAAAAGAAGTCTGATACCTCAAGGGGAAACAGTTATCAAAGGGATTGTAGGAAAAATTATGCAGATTAGAGTGACTTTCCTTTTCCCTTTCTTCCTTTCTGTCCCTAAACAATTCTGTAGAAAATCCATTAGGTAGTGCCAAGCAAGGTAAACATAGGGGCCACGGTGTCAAGAGTCTGAGAATATTAAGGAGGGCATCTGTGAGGAGGGGAGATGGTGATTCAAGCCTGACTGAGGTGAGGAGGTGTATTAGTCTGCTCTGGCTGCTATAACAAAATACTCTAGACTGGGTAGCTTAAACAAAGACATTTATTGATCACAGTTCTCGAGGTTGAGAAATCCAAGATCAAGGTGTCAGACCACTTGGTTCTTAGTGAAGACACTCTTCCTGACTTGCAGATGGCCACCTTCTCACTGTACCCTCAAATGGCAGAGAAGGAATGATCTCTCTCTCTTCTTTCTTTTCTTATAAAGTCACTAATCTGATCCCGAGGGCCCCACCTTCATGACCTCATCTAACCACAGTTACCTCCCAAAGGTCCCATCTCTAAATACCATCACACTGGGAGGTTAGAGCTTCAACATGTGAATTTAGAAGGGGCACAGTTCAGTTCATAGCAAGAGGATATCCACAAAGGGGTGAGCTTCAAGAGAGAGGGCAGCCCACCTTAGGATGACAAAGCCCCAAAAGAGTAAGCAGCATTTCCTTACATAGGTGGGGGGCGAGTGTCCCATTATGTGGTGTTAGCATCCAAGCAGAGTCAGGTGTGTGTTCCCATGGGAAGGGAGGACAACAGACTGCTGGTTGTCCAAGCTCAAGAAGGATGGGGAGGGTATACCATTAGGAGACAGCCCTGACAGAGGGTCAGAAGCCAAACAGTTTGAGGAGAGCATCTGTCCAAGGATGGTGGTGGCCATTGGATAGGAGGTGTTGAAATCTGAATGGAGTGAGCAGAATATCTGCATGGGAAAAGGACCAGTGACAGTGATGACTTTGCACAGCATATTAGAGCCCAATGTGAGTGACAAGGGCATGCAGATTGAATATAGTAGCATGACACTTAGAAATTGGATACATAAGAATAATTGATCAAATAAATATATTGAGGATAATGAGAGCCTAGTTTCTCAATGTCATATCAAAAAGTTACAAATAAGAGAAGGGAGAAAACTAGAATGAACTCTGTGGTGTTGCACTGGAAGTGGAGATATTGATGTGAACTATTAATATTCCAGATAGATAAACTATTTATGCATATAAATGTAAATCAATATGTAAATATATATCCCTACCTATTATAAATATTTATATTTTTACCTACTCTGGATATATTCCCTACCTCTCTCCACTGAGAAGCTTGAAATCAGCAGCCTCCAATAGTAATGAGCATACCTCTCACTCAGATTTTGGTTTCTAAATACCATTGTCCACTTAAGGGGAGCACAACTCTCTACAAATAATTCAATCTGTGATTGGGCAGAGAAATTAGAAGATGAGCCTGGGAAATTTTGTTGCATCAGAAAGAAGGAAATTCTCAGAAAATGGTGGAGAAATATCAAAAGTACAAAGATGATACCTTCAAAGGGGAGCCAATAAGGAAATGTGGGACAATTTTAACATTAAAATAAATATGAGAATATTGGACTGCAACCTATTAAATAAAATAAGAATCTATCAATCCATAGTGGTAAGAATAAATGAATAAATTAAAATTTTGCTGGGAAGTGGAATCTTTACCTAGCCTCAAAGTACCTCCCCCACAAAATACTTATTAATTATAAAGGGGGAAAAATGTAACTTCATGGTAAGGAGCCTGGCAGATACCACCTAAATCAAGTGATAAAAATTAACATCGCTAGTAATAGAACAAATCAAAACCATGTGTCACCTGATAGGATGAAAGGAGAAGAATGCAGGGTCACTTTTGTGATGTGCCTGCCCAAGTTGCATAACCTTGATTTAATCATAAGGAAACATGACAAACCAAACTGAGGGACATTCTACCAAATAACAAGCCTATAATATTCAAAAATGTCATGGTTGTGAAAATCAAGAAAAGACCAAAGAACTATTGCAGACTCAAGGAGTTTAAAGGATCTTGACAACTAAATGTCATGCATGATTCTGGACTGGATGATTTTCTTATAAAGGACTTTATAGAGACTGTTGACAGAACTTGAATGGAATCTGAGGATTAGATAGTAGTAATGTATCAATGTCAATTTCCTGGATAGCTGTATTGTGATTATGTAGGAGAATGTCTTTGTTCTATACTAACATGTTCAGGGGTGATGGGACATCATGTTGGTCTCTCAGTCTCAAATTGCTCAGGAAAATGTTATTTGGGTTATTCCTGTGATTTTTATAAGTTTTAGATTGTTTAAAAATAAAAGTATTTTTTAAAAGATCAAGTGACAACTGTAAAATCATTCAGCAACACCTAGTGATAACAAAATAAGAGTAAGAATTATAATTAGTAATCAGAGCTGGGCAGCATCAAGAAACGATCTCAGCACAAACACAGAGGTATAATACAAAGATCTTCAGGGATCCAAAGTAGAAAAGCCCACTCTGATAGGATCATGCTATTATCTATACTGGTTTAGGTTGTCCACAGCAGGCTCTTAATCCTCGGTGTGGAAGCATTGGAAATTAATATCAGATCCTACCATACAGATTTTGGACTTTATTATAAATTCCATGTTGTTCTCTCTAAAATATGTGGTACAGTGATTCTAAAGCACATTTTTGTCTTATAATTCCTCAGTCCTCCATGAAACCACTCAGTATACATATTACCAGATTACATGGAAATATATATTTTAATATAAATTCCTGGACCAGAGGTTCATACATAAGCTCCAAGAGAGCAAAGCTAGGAAAGTGATTCCCCATATAGAATTCTTTCTTAACACATAATAGTACTAAGTTTGCTATCTATGATATTATATTGAAAAATACTTGGCTAAACTGAATGTGCTATATATATTTACACAATAAAATTCCCAAATTAGGTCTACAAAACTTAATTATAAATGAAGATCTAATATAAACATCTGGATTTTAGTGTAGGAGTAATGCTTCAATGTGTGCTTAAGGATAAAAGTAATTAATAGTAAATCACTCCACCCTCAAGAGTTGTAAATCTGTTTGCACTTGAAAATCTCCATTTTTCTAAACTACATCCTAGTGTTTCTTTGGAAAGTGATGAAATTTACACAAAATCAGAGGACTAAGTCTCCTTGACTCAACTTTGCTCTCCTGTAAAATGGGAGCTATCAGTTTTAGTTGGAGGACAGACTAATTGAGGGATTAATTCTTCTTTGTCTAGTCCTTTGAAGATTAAGCATTACCCAATACAAAATTATTAAGCTTTATTCATCACTCATAAAAGCCAAGCTTATCATAAATATAAACTCCCCATAATCAATCATTCATTTACAAGTAGAAACATATTAATTCTATATACAGAAATTGAAATAAAATGTAAGACCCCGATAACCCCCCCAGAAAATAGCAGCAGTTAGAATCAATGATTGTGACAAACATATATAGGGACAAACTACAGTCCCTAGTAAATTGTTTTATTTAGAAATACTATAAACATTGCAGAATGTACCAAAATCTATCAGATTTGTTGCATGCTCATTTTACACATATAATATTATATTGCTTTTCTTAACTATTCCATAAATACAGATTAATGCTTAATCTGAACACAACTTCTTCAAGCTTCCAAAGCTTATATCAATTAATAGAATCTTCCTTTTATGTTAAATTTTTGCTTTAGCTTAATTTTTAAAATTTATTTGGAGACATTGGGGAAAATTATATCTATACGTACTGGAACTTCCAAAAATAATCTCCAAGTATTTCTCCTAGGTAGTATTTTTCTTGGTCTACCATGACAACAGATAAAATTCCACATTGAATCATGAACCATGGTGTGCTCTTGGACTAGTGCTAAACACATTTGTCAAAGAAGCAGGCCAACACTGTTTAAAGTAGCCATGTGATACCTCTTATTTTATTTTAGATGTTCAGAGGACTATGTAAACTAAATGACAATTTGTTTTATTTAAGACCAAACTGAATTCTTGGCTCCTTTCAGTGGAATTACATATGATATTTAAATATATCTACTGACTCACAAACTGGTCATACAAATGTTTATTGAATGTCTTTCATAATCTCAACTCACTGATAGATGTTGGACAGGAGAGAAGAGAATTTTAAGCACACCACCGTGTTCCAAAAAGGATTCAAAATGCTTTACACAGATAAATAAAAAAGAAGCAAGTTAGGGTCAAATAAAAATAAAAAAGAAGAAATATTAACAAGGGTAGAAGCATAACATGTTATATAATCAAGTGTAAAAATGTAAACTTCCTCCCCAACTTCATCCCATGCACCCATTCTCTTATTTACTCACTCCAGTCACATCAGCCTCATATCAGACTTGTCAACTTACCAGCTCTTGGAACTTTCTCTTCCCTCTGCTATGTTCCTCACGCTTGGAATGCTGACCCTCTCAACTACAGCAGTGCTCTACATTTATTCTATTTATTATCCTTCATTACTGTCTTCAACACACTTATCACTTTGGGAAATTATTCTTTATTTGATAGTTTGTGTGTTTACTGTCTGGTGAACCTATTAGAATGTTAGCTCTGTAATGACAGGAACTCCCCTTTCTGTTACTGTGTGCTCAGCACTTAGCACAACATCTAGTACATCAGAGGTGCTTAATAAAGGTGCTTGATAATTCAGTATTTGTTGAATGAAGGCACTAAATGTAGAGCCTGTTATCATGTCATTCTCCTATTCAACAGCCCTAAATATAAACAGCAACAAGTCCAAATCTCTTTAAAATTGCCAACAATAATGCCTCCATAATATGGTTCCATTCCACCCTCTGTATTTACCTTTTGACCTTTCTTTGACATCATTTGTCATGTTTGATCAACACTACCTTTCCCCAGGAATTTCCCACACACCCTGTATTTTCCCACAACGGGACCTTAGCCCACATTGTTTCCTCTTTCCATCTCTACCCATTAATATCACATCCATTCTTCCAGGCAGGGTGAAAATATGACTTTTGTGAGCCTAGATCACTTTGTCTTCAGGGGTCCCTTACTGCATAAAAATATTAAAAATTATTGTGTTGGTATAAAGACAAATATAATCCTGGTTGAGTTCATTGTTATATATCTTATTACTATTATATTCAATTTTTTCTAATTTTAAAGGAAATTAAAATTAAAGCATTTTATTTGTGGGCCCCTGAAAGTATCATGGGTCCTAAGCACTGTGCATTATTATGCCCTTTGGGTTAGTTGACTCTTCTTCCAAGCACAATTTAAATGTCAACTCATCCTGGAAATCTTCTCTGAGCACACCCACCAACACACACACACATACACACACGCACAATGTTCATTACTCTTTTCTCTCCTCCATCTTCATGGTACTTTCTGTGGGTCCCATTAAACTTAGTCTAGAAGCAAAATTGTGATTAATTCATCTTTATGCTCCTCAAAGTTTCCAACAAAGTTTCTTAGAGCTTGACATCTTCTAAGCAACAATAAGTGTATTTTGATTTGATATTTAATTCATGAACTAAGAATGAGGATTCTAATAGTTAAGGAAGTTTCCAGTAAAGAAGACAACTTTAGATGGCCCTAGACACACAGATGTGTCAGATCCTAGACCATAAACTATTAAATCTGTATGATAGAAAGATTCTATGGATCACATCTGCCAGCATAGTAGGTGATGAATTTGGGACCAGATAACAAAATACCTTGAATTTCATGTAGAGAATTAGGGTCTTGATGCTGTAGGATATGGGGAGACCCTGCAGGTTCTTAATCAGGAAAGCAACATGATGACAATTGTATTTTTGCAAGATTTATCTCTGAGTTGGGCATTAAAGGGATCAAAGCAGGGGAAGTCTGGAGGCAAAGAAACCAGAGAGATTATAGAAATGGGCCAGTGTGGCTAGACTTTGTGCCTAGTTTTAGTTTTATTCTCTTTTTGCTTGGTTACTCTTGACTTGACTTCACAGTAAATACAGGCGTTCTTTTCAGGATATTCATTTTGTAAGCTACTTCTAAAGTTTTAAAAAAATGATCCTAAATATGACTTGATGTATGTTTCATCAGAAACATTAACTATTTTTTTCTCACGTGAAGCAATAAAGTTCTTTTAAATTTGCATTCTAATCAGTCAATAAACAAGCGATTTTTGAACAAACAATGTAGGTAACATTGGTTTAGGTTTAGGCCATAGCAGATTCAAATGGAAAAACATAATAAAAGTAACTATTTTCAATAAAAGAATTTTCAATTACCTTATTTTATCTAATTATATCAACAACCTATTGGTATTATATTAACCCCATTTTATAGAAAAGGAAACTGATAAGTTATAACACTAAGAAGGGAATCTGCACATCTGACTTAGAGCCCATCTGCCTTCCATCAATGTTCTCAAGGAAAGCAAAACCAGCTGAATTGTAAACAGGGAGACAAGAACCCCTAGAGTAACCTATTACCAAAGAGAATGCAGGCATCTATCAGGAAAGCCTGGAAAAGTATAGTCCATCTTCAGAAAGAGGACATTAAAGAAAGAAATAAGTTTCATAGAGTGCATATATGTTTAAGTATATAAGATCAAGAAAAGACTTGATATGGTTAAAACAGAGGTAGGGTGCAATTGTGTAAGGATATGATGTTCAGGTTTTCTTTTCCATCCACCTTGCATAGAAGAAACAGAAGGGCAGGATTTTAAATTTTGCTCTCAATAGTATCTATCAATATGTAATGACTACCCACACCGCAGGAAGTTCCCTGTATAAATGGGGCCAGGGGTGATTGGTCAAGACTACAATATGTCAGGGTAGAAACAGGCCTTTGCCATATGCTGTTAAATTTAATGCTCTCAAAAAATCATGAGGTAGTTAATTGTTACTGTCTTCAAGTTGAACAGGCAGGAATCAAGTCCATACTACTAGTTCACTGGATTGGAGAGCCAGTGCTCAAGCCCAAATTTGCCTAACTCTCTCCTACTATATTGTAAACTTCACTAAAATTAATGACCTGTAGGAAAGCCTTGATGCTGGAGTACAAATCCGTAATCGAATGTGTTCCAAATTATAGCTCATACTTCACCACAATGCAAAAGAGGTGAGTTCCTTACCAACTCTACTCACCATTGCTCAGTTACAAAGAATTAAAGATATTTAGCATATATTAAAATAATTAAATAAACCCACCTTAATTCCATTCCTCTTTTTCTGTCCAAACCTTTTAAAGTATCTACTCTGTGCAAGGCTGTGTGCCTCATCCCCAGTTCTTTTCATAAACAAGTGGAAGTGAGAAGTAAGAAATAAGTAAGAGATAAGAGAGTTTATTTTTCTCTGGTTTTCCTCAGCTTCTGGTGAAATCCCATTTAAATATTTTGTGGTAAACTCATTCCTTTCCTAGCTTTCAGATGGTGAGCTTTTTAGTCATCATTTTAAAAGGCCAACACATTTGTTAACTGGAGCAGTCACAGAGAGGCCAAGAGCAATAACTCTTATCATTTTATTCTGAGGGAGTGAACCTATTTTATACCATCTTTGGATGCAATGTAAATCTCAGAGAGAATCAGAAGCTAGTCTGTGTTTAAATTAATTAACTTCGTACTGAAGTCACCATGATACCTTGAGCCATAAATTAAACTTATTTAAAAGAATTCAGTAGAACATTCCAAAAGTGGTTACAGAACCAAACAAGAGACTGGGATCTTTTACTTTTAAAGGAAGTTATTTCTAATAGCATAAGCTAATAAAGGTCATCATTTTTATTATTGGTATAGTGTACTTTAGAGCCCCAACAATGAAAGAACACTGCAGTAATCCTCCTTACTAAGAGCACATTGTAAACTTGATTTCCCTTCAAAGTTTCTGTGAGAAGAACTAAATATGATATTTTCTCCTGAAATAATAAAATATAGGGAAATAATATTTTTATATTAGAAAAAACTAGAATAATAACACACATTGATTTTAGGTGTTTTATGAAAGAACTGTCTCATAATTGGGATTGCATTATTCAAGTCTATTAGTAAAAATTTTCTTATTAGCTCTAACTTGGCTGTACAGGTATAGAAAAAAATATGCATTCATGGGGCTTCCCTGGTGGCGCAGTGGTTGGGAGTCCGCCTGCCGCTGCAGGGGACACGGGTTCGTGCCCCGGACCGGGGGGATCCCACGTGCTGCGGAGCGGCTGGGCCCGTGAGCCATGGCCGCTGGGCCTGTGCGTCCGGAGGCTGTGCTCCGCAACGGGAGAGGCCGCAGCGGTGAGAGGCCCGCGTACAGCAAAAAAAAAAAAAGAAAAAAAAATGCATTCATGGACCACTTAGTAGGTACTCTACATACATTACCATATTTTCTTAATACAGACCGTGGGGAATAGATATTACTGTTAACCCCACTTGATAAAGAAACTGAGGTTCAGAGGGGTCATCATTTGCTTAAGGTCGCTCAGCTTGCAAGCGGCCCAGCAGGCATTTAAACCTCTTTAACTGCTTGGCAAAGTTACTGTGTTTCTATTTTTTTAATTAACTTCATTGAAGTATAATTTACATATGATGAATGATATGCACATTAAGTGTATAGTTCAATGAGTTTTGACAAGTAGATGCACCGTAACAAGAAAGATGTAGAACATTTTCACTATTCCCAAGAGTTCCATTTGGTGCCAATATCCCACCCTTTTTACCTCTCTGACAATCATTAATCTGCTCTCTATCTCTAGAAATATTTTTTCATTTTACTGCACATGTGTTCTGTTTAACAAGACAGTTTTACACAGAATGCCAAGTGTGCATTTCTTCATTCTTTATGGTAGTTTGAAATGATACAGTCCTTCTTTTAATATCTGTTAATATTGCCAAATCTAAGTTTTAAACAGATGTATGGCAATTAATTAAGGCTTAATGGCAACAAGGAGGGGAAGAAAAGAGCCTATACATTTATTTTGTAAAATTGACTGAATGAAAAATTAATTCAAGAAATAGTAAATGAATTGAATATGGTCTTATGTATACCAAAGTGGTGGTACCTGACTTTGAGGGGTGATCACTAGGTCCAGATAATCTGGACTTCAGAGTTGTGGAATCACCAGTCTTCTTTCCACCAGACATAGAACTTCCCATCTCCTTTACTCTCCTTCCTTTCTATCAGCTTCTCTGCTGCCTTCCTCAAGGGGTACATGAGACTCACCAGACACCCTTAATCGTGGGCCATGAATCACTTGTTCTGACCTGTGATCCAGGAAGCAAGTGAGAAAACCAAGTTGCTACAAGTCTTGATAATCCAGGATGAGATAGTTTTAGTCTTTTATTATATGATTGGTTTGGTTTAATTGAAAGAAATAAATAATAACATAAATGGATGAAGTACTTTGAGTGGTAAATAGAAAAATTACAACATTCAGATATTCAAAGCAAATGTAGTTTTATTTTCTATGATTGATCTGATTTTCCTTTGAGAGCCTCATCTCTTTGAGCAGTAAAAGGGAAAACCAAACACTTTAAAATTCCTGGACTATAATATTTCATCTCATCTCTATCAAATTGTCTCTTCTGGTTGATTCTGTCTTTCTTGGGTAAATCTTTTAGAAACCCTTTCTTTTTCCATGCATTCTGGAGACATTCTGTCTGGGTATAAATGAGCTTTCTTAGCTAGGTGGAGGTAACAGAGAAGGAAGCCCAAAGCCACAATGTTTTCAGGAAAGTGTCTCTCCACAATAGATGTTCTTTTCTCTTCGGATCAGGTTTTGTCTCCTCTTTCCACAGTCTAATGGAGCACTTAGGTTTAGCTCTTACTTCCTCTTCTTTTCTGCATCACATCTTGCTTCTTCCCAGAGAACTTAGCCTCAAAATAGAATCCATTGCACACTGGGGAAGGAGTGCTAAGATCTAATTAGACCACTGGCTCCAGATCCCTGTGGAAGCTATAGAAATTTGAAAATTCTTTTTATATTGCAGCAACAGTAAAATTTTAAGGCTATTATCTTGCTAACAACACAAAAATACACTGCAATTCAGAACTTAGTCCTGATGTTCTTCTCTCTCTCTCACCCTTTTGTTGTTGTTTTATTCTCTGATGTAGCAATACTAATCTTCCTTGAGGCAGAGAGAAGCAATTTGGAGGCAATATGAAGGATTAGACCCAGGAACATTAAAAAGAAAAAATCATATTAATAGACATATAAATTTATTACCATTATTGTATTTATAAATGTCATGGGAAAAAAAAGAAGAGGAAAATATTATATCTTTGTTTAATATCATTTCATAGTTTACCTTTCTTCAGGGTTGAAACTTCATAGCCAAGCATTCAGAATTTTTCATAAAATTATCCATTTTATAACACGTTAAACACGTGCAAAAGACAACAGATTAATCATTGTTTCTCTAAACAATGTTTACTTTTCTGTTTTCATATCTTTGCTCAAACCATCTTCACTGCTTTTGATAAATATATCTGAAGCATTTTTCACTCATTTGGGTCCAACTCAAATCTCATCTCTGCCATGAAGTCAGGCAATATTGATAAATCTGTCTTGTACTCCTGCATAATTCTATCATATATTATATCTCCATTATAACAGTTTCTCTTTTCCTGGTAGGTATTAGAGATTCTTAATTGGCCTGTCTCCCACACTAAAGTGAGTGGCTGCAGGGCAGGAACTGTAAACAATTCACCCTGGTTTCACTTACAATACCAGCAAGGTGCCTTATACATTGTACATGATATGTGGTATGCAATCATACATATCTGTGATGTTGGTTGAATGCAACTGGAGGGGGAAAATGTCTTCTAATTATTTATTTCTTATAAAATTCAAAAGAAGTATGTCTGGCCTTTTGGAACTAAAAAGAACTTAATATAGAAATTCTACCTATAGTCTGTATGACAGAGGCCTTCCAAAAAGACAGAGAATTTCTTATTTTAAAAAAAATGCATTCCTAGCAACTAACAGATTGAAAGACTATTTGGAAATTTTACTTTAAAATCTCTACATTTTTGGAGGCAGGATCAAGATGATAGAGTAGGAAGATGCTGAGCCCACCTCCCCACATGAACACATCAAAGCTACAACTACATATAGAGCAACTCTCACAAAGAATGATCTGAAGACTAGCAGCACAGCTCTTCTACAACCAAGGCTATAAAGAAAACCACATGGAGTCTGGTAGGAGGAAAGGGAAAGCAATCTAGTTGGGACCTGCACCCATAGTGGGTGACCCAAGGAAGTACAATATCCCACAGACTCCAGGATCCTCCCTAGAAAGTGAGGGGTTTGAGCCACAGATTAGGCACTCCATCGTTGGTGTCTGATACCAGAAGACACACCCCCTTAGCTGGTTTGAAAACCAGCAGAGCTTTCCAGAGGGCTGTAGGAAACCAAGACTCCACTCTTTTTTTTTTTTTGCGGTATGTGGGCCTCTCACTGTTATGGCCTCTCCTGTTGCGGAGCACAGGCTCCAGACGCGCAGGCTCAGCGGCCATGGCTCACGGGCCCAGCCGCTCCACGGCATGTGGGATCTTCCCGGACTGGGGCACAAAGCCGTGTCCCCTGCATTGGCAGGCGGACTCTTAACCACTGCGCCACCAGGGAAGCCCAAGACTCCACTCTTGAAGAGTGCACACAGACTTGCTTACTCTCAGTCCCAGTGCAAACACAATAGATTGAAAACTGCCTGGTGCTCTGGCTGGCCTCCCAGAACTGCCCCAGCACCCCACCCCCCCACCCCCCTGCCAGAGGACACCAGCCTCCTGCTCCAGCTCCTCTTGCCCTAGTGCTGTTCCCTGCTAAGCCAGAAGCCACCATTGCCAGCACAAGTGTGTTCACTGTGGAAGGAGAAAAGCCTGTCCAACCCTGGCCCTGCCTCTAACCAAGGCAGAGACTGCCATTGCTGTAGCACTCACACAACAGAGAAGGAGCAGGACCAGCTCAGTAGTGCAGCTCTAAATCTTCTGGCTTCAACCTCTCCTCTAATTAAGGCACACACACTGGGGAAAAGTGGAACCACCTCAGAAGTGCAGCCCTAAGCCTTCAGGTCCTGGCCACACCCCCAACCAAGGACAGAGACTTCCATTACACCAGGGAGAAGCCCAACACCCTCAGGGCTTCTGCTCCAGGTCTGCAGGCTATGACCTTTCCCCAGTAGGGTGGCAACCACCATTAAGCATAGGAGAAAACTCCAGCTGACACCTGGCTCTGTCTCTAACCCCTCCAACTTCAGCCCTACCTCTCACTAATGTGGTGGCTACCAGTGCACCCTGGGAGAAGAAGAAGCCTGTGCTCACTTCAGATCCAGCTCTCCAACCAAAGCCACTGGGCATATGCAGACTGTATAGGGATGGTCCCACACAGGACATGCCCTCAAGATAGGTAACTGTTTCACCTAATGGTATAGAGACAAATAGAGAAAGTTAAACAAAATGAGAACTCAGAGGAATATGTTTCAAACAAAAGAACAAGATAAAACCTCAGAAAAAAACCCTAATGAAACAGAGATAAACTATTTACCTGATAAAGAGTTCAAAGCAATAGTAATAAAAATGCTAAGTGAACTCAGGAAAAGAATAGATGAACACAGTGAGAAATTCAATGAAAACTAGAAAATATTTTTTAAAAAAATCAGAGCTAAAGAATACAATAACTGAAATTTTAAAATACTCTAGAAGGAATTAATAGCAGATTAGGTGATACAGAAGAATATATAAGTGATCTGTAATATAGAATAGTGGAAATCACCATATCAGAACAGCAAAAAGGAAAAAAAAATAATGAGGATAGTTTAAAGGAACTCTGGTCCTCTGGGTCAACATCAAGCATAATAACATTTGTGTTATAAGGTTCCAGAAAGAAAACAGAGACAGAAAAAGGTAGAAAATGTGTTTGATGAAATTATGGCTGAAAACTTCCCTAACCTGGAGAAGGAAACAGATATCCAGGTTTAGGAAGCACAGCGAGTCCCAAAGAAGATGAATCCAAAGAGGCCTACACCAAGACATATTATAATTAAAATAGCAAAAGTTAAAGAAAAAGAGAATTTTAACGGCAGCAAGGGAAAAACAAATAGTCACATACAAGGGAACCACCATAAGGCTATCAGCTGATTTTTTCAGCAGGAACTTTGCAGGCCAGAAGACAGTGGCATGATACATTTAAAGTGCTAAAAGGGGAAAACCTATGAACTAGGATAATCTACCCATCAAGGTTATTATTCAGAAATGTAGGAGAGATAAAGAGTTCCCCAGACAAGCAAAAACTAAAAGAGTTCATCACCACTAAACCAACCTTACAAGAAATGTTAAAGGATCTTCGTTCAATTAAAAAAAAAAAAGTCTGTAACAAGAAATAAGAAAATACAGGTAGGAAAAAATCCCACTGTTAAAGGAAAATATATAGTAAAGGCAGTGGATCAACCACTTAAATAAGCTAGTACAGGGGCTTCCCTGGTGGTGCAGTGGTTGAGAGTCTGCCTGCTGATGTAGGGGACACGGGTTCATGCCCTGGTCCGGGAAGATCCCACATGCTGCGGAACAGCTGGGCCCGTGAGCCATGGCCGCTGAGCCTGCGCGTCTGGAACCTGTGCTCCACAATGGGAGAGGCCACAACAGTGAGAGGCCCGCATACTGAAAAAACAAAACAAAACAAAACAAAAAAAGCTAGTACAAAGGATAAAGGACACAAACTATAAAATCAACTATAATTACAGTAAAGTTAAGGGATAAACATAAGGATGTGAAGTAGGAAATCAAAAATACAAAAGGTGGGGGGAGTAAAAAATGCAGATCTCTTAGAGTGTGTTTGAACTTAAATGACTCTGAGTTTAAAACAAGTAAATATAGTTAAAAGCAACATATATGAACTCCATGGTAACTACAAATGAAAAACCTACAAAGATACACAAAAATAAGGGAGAAAGGAACACAAATATAACACTAAAGAAAATCATCAAACCACAAGGGAAGAGACTAAAAGTAGAAGAAAAGAACAGAGAAGATCCACAAAAACAACCATAAAACCAGTGACAAAATGGCAATAAGCACATAACTATCAATAGTCACTTTAAAAGTCAATGGACTAAACACTGCAATCAAAAGATATCTGGTGGCTGATTGGATACAAAAACAAGATCCATATATATGCTGCCTACAAGAGACTCACTTCAGAGCTAAAGATACACACAAACTGAAAGTGAGGAGATGAAAAAACGTATCTTGTGCAAATGAAAGTAAAAAGAAAACTGGTAGCAATACTCGTATCAGACAAAGTAGACTTTAAAACAAAGTCTATAACAAAAGATAAAGAAGGGCATTATATAATGATGGATCAATAGAAGAGGATATAACATTCATTAACATATATGCACCTATATAGAAGTACCTAAATATATAAAGCAAATATTAAAAAACATAAAAGAAGAAATTGATTGTAATATAATAATAGTAGGGGACTTTAACACCCCATTTACATCAGTGGATAGATCATCCAATGAGGCAGAAAATCAATATGAAAACAGTGGCCTTAAATGAGATATACTAATATATCTATAGGACATTCCATTCAAAAACAGCAGAATACACATTCTTTTCCAGTGCCATGGAATGTCCTCCAGGATTGATCGCATGCTAGGCCACAACACAAGTCTCAATAAATTTAAGAAGATTGAAATTATATCAAGCATATTTTCTCATCATAATGGTATGAAATTAGAAATCAATTATGGGAAGAAAACTGGAAAAAAAACATATGGAGACTAAACAACATGCTACTAAAAAACCAATGGGGCAATGAATAAATCAAAGAGGAAAACAGAAAATACCTTGAGACAAATGAAAATAAAAATGCAAATTTCAAACACTACAAAACAGCAAAAGCATTTCTTGATGCCTTTAGAGGAAAATTTATAGTGATAAGGTCTACCTCAAGAAACAAAAGAAATATCAAATAAATAACCTAACCTATCATCTAAAAGAATTAGAAAAAGAAGAACAAATGAAGCCCAAAGTCAGTAGAAGGAAGGAAATAGCAAAGATCAGAGCAGAAATGAGACCAAAAAAAAATAATAAAAAAGATCAATGAAACCAAGAGCTGGCTTTTTGAAAAGATAAACCAAATTGATAAACCTTTAGCCAGGCTCATTAAGAAAAAAAGAGAGAACTCAAATAAAATTAGAAATGAAAGAGGAAAAGCTACAGCCAATGTCAAAGAATCATAATCATAAGAGAATACTACCAATAACAAACAAATAGGAATACCTAAAAATATGGACAAATTCCTAGAAACATACAATCTTCCAAGACTGATAAGGAAGAAGTAATCTGAACAGACTGATTACTAGTATTGAAAGTGAGTCAGTAACCAAAATCTCCCAACAAACAAAAGTCCAGAACCAGATCACTTCACAGAGGAATTCTACCAAACATTTAAAGAAGAGTTAATACCTATCCTTGTCAAAATATTCCAAGAAACTGGACAGGAGGGAATGCTCCCAAACTCATTCTATGAGGCCAACATTACCCTGATTCCAAAATCAGACAAAGACACTATTTTAAAAAAAGAAAGTTAAAAGCCACCATTCCTGACAAGCATAAATGCAAAAAATCCTCAACAAAATATTAGCAAACCAAATTCAACAATACATAAAAAGGATCGTACAGCATGATCAAGTGGGATTTATTCCAGGGATGCAAGGGTGGTTCAATATCTGCAAATCAATCAGTGTGATGCACTGCATTAAGAAAATGAAGGATAAAAATCACATGATCATCTCAATAGATGCAGAAAAAAACGTTTAACAAAGTTCAACATCCGTTCGTGATAAAAACTCTCCACAAACTTTATATAGAGGAAACATATTTTAACAAAAGAAAGACCACTTATGATAAAACCACGGCTAACATCATACTCAACAGTGAAAAGCTGAAAGCTTTTCCTCTAAGATCAGGAATGAGAAAAGGATGACCACTCTCACCACTTCTATTTAACGTAGTATCAGAAGTCCTAGCCACATCAAACAGACAAGAAAAAGAAATAAAAAGGATCCAAATTGGAAGGAAAGGAGTAAAACCATCACTATTTGCAGATGACATGATACTATACATAGAAAACACTAAAGCTGCCACCAAAAGACTATTAAAACTAATAAATGAATTCAGTAAATTCTAAAGATACAAGATTAATATACAAAATCTATTGTTTCTCTATCCACTAATAATGAACTATCAGAAAGAGAAAGCAAGAAAACAATCTCATTTACAACTGCATCAAAGAGAATAAAATATCTAGAAATAAATTTAACCAAGGAAGTGAAAGACCTATACTCTGAAAACTCTAAGATATTCATGAATAAAATTGAAGATTATACAAAGAAACGGAAAGATATCCTGTTTTCATGGACTGAAGAATATTGTTAAAATGTCTATACCATCCAAAGCAATCTATAGATTTAATGTAATCCCTATCTAAATACCTATGACATTTTTCACAGAACTAGGACAAATAATGCTAAAACGTGTATTAAACCACACACAAAAAAGTGAAAGCAATCTAGAGCAAAAAAGAACACAGCTTGAGGTATTACATTCCCTGCTTTCAGATTATACAACAAAGATACAATAATCAAAACAGTATGATACTGGCACAAAAATAGACACAAAAATCAATGGAACAGAATAGACAGCCCAGATGAACTTATGGTCAACTAATCTATGACAAAGGAGGCAAGAATATCCAGTGGGGAAAGACAGTCTTTTCAATAAGTTGTGTTAGGAAAACTGGACAGCTACATGTACAAGAATAAGATTAGAAAACTTCATCACACCATAAACACAAATAAACTCAAAATGGATTAAAGGCCTGAAACCATAAAACTCCTGGAAGAAAACATAGGCAGTATGCTGTTTGACATAGGTCTTTGCAATATCTTTTTGGATATATCTCCTCAGGCAAGGAAAACGAAAGCAAAAATAAACAAATGAGACCTAATCAAACTTAAAAGCATTTCACAGTGAAGGAGACCTAACCTACTGAATGAAAGAAGATATTTGCAAATGATATGTCTGATAAGGGATTAATATTCAAAAGTATGTAAAGAACTTACATACTTCAATATCAAAAAGTAGATAAATAATCTGATTAAATAACGCTCAGAGGGCCTGAATAGATATTTTTCCAAAGAAGCCATGCAGATTGCCAATAGGCACATGAAAAGATGCTCAACATCACTAATCATCAGGGAAATGCAAACCAAAACCACAATGATATATCACCTCACACCTGTCAGAATGGTTATGATCAAAAAAAGAAGAAATAACAAGTGTTGGCAAGGATGTGGGGAAAGGGAACCCTACTACACTGTGGGTAGGATTGTAATTTGGTGCAGCCACTATGGAAAAATTATGGCAGTTCCTCAAAAAATTAAAAATAAAGCTACCATATTATCCAGCAACTCCACTTCTGGGTATATATCTGAAGAAAACAAACAGTGGAATATTACTCAGCCAAAAAAAGAATGAAATTTTGCCATTTCCAACAACATGGATGGACCTGAAGGGTGTTATGCTAAGTGAAATAAGTCAGACAGGAAAGACCTACTATCAATATATATTTTCACTTATATGTGGAATCTAAAAAAATTTTTTAATGAATATAACAAAATAGAAACACAGAATATAGAGAATCACAGATATAGAGAACAAACTAATGGTTACCAGTGGGAAGAGGGAGGTGGTGTGGGCAAGATAGGGGAAAGAGACTAATATGTACAAACTACTAGGTATAAAATAAATAAGATACAAGGATGTAACAGCCAATATTTATAATAACTTTAAATGGAGTACAATCTACAAAATGTCAAATAACTGTTATATACCTGAAACCAATATAATACTATAAGTCAACTTCACTTTAATTTTTAAAACTCTACATTTTTTACAAGTAATAATGCATTTTCTTAATCCACTTAGAAAATTACTTGAAATTAGGTATTTAGATCTCAAGATCCAAATATTGAAACAATATAGATTATTTATTGTGATTTCAGAAGATCAATTACAATATTTATTGGGTCAAGAATAATAATTCAAGAAAAATTAAAAGTAAAAAATTAACATACTAATTTATGCCTAAAAAAGTGCAACTTAAAATATATTGACATATTTAAAGTGTGGGAAGGCAAGAGAAGAAACTATATTTTACAAGAAGATAACTAAGAATAACTCAAATAGCCAAAAATTGTGTGATGAATTAGATAGAAAGTAATGGCAACAAAGTTTTGGTAGTTAGATGAAAGTAGAGAAAATATGCTGAGCAGAGCACATCATCATCAAGAAATACACTGACATTAATGATAAGTTGGCATAGTGATAGCCAGCATGACTGGATGTGCCCAATGCCTCCCAACCTCCACAGATCTATAAATAAAACCTACAGAAAGTAAAACATGGATTGTAAGAAATTCTGAAGAGGAACAAAAAATAGCTCTGAAGTCATAAAAGTGTTAAAAAGTAATCTCAATTAAATAGAAAAACAAAATTTTGTTATAAAAGAAATGCTTTTTCAAGTTGTAATGCACATTTGCCATATCACCCATGAACATTGTCATTACTCATTACATGAGCTCTCCAAAGCAGCATATGGAAAACTGTTCAGCATCAGACCATTTAGCAAGAAATGCTCTCTCTGATAGAAGTGCCCAGGGACATGTTGCTGATGGATGTAATCAATCACAAAGTCCTCTATTCCCACTGTCATGCTTCATCCAATCACTAAATATTATCTGTACTTTTCTTTATGTGCAAGAAAGACTTCATTCTAATTTCCATATTCTAGAAGACTGAGTCATAAAACCTGCTCTTAAGAGACCACAATCCACACTAGAAGAATATCGGCACTTCTACTCTAGGAGGAAAAGAAGTTAAGTGCCACCAGAATTTCTTTTGGAATTTCATAGAAGAGAGATTATTAAATATTCTAGCTCAGTGCCTTGTATGCTATCAATGTTTGTCAAATGGATAAATGAATGAATGAATTATAAATCCAAGAATGTACCTGAGTTTCATGTAAATGTATTTGAGATTTTTTTAGCCTATATTATGTCTAGAGCACAAGATTTTTATTTATTTATTTATTTTTAATTGGCGTATAGTTGTTTTACATTGTTGTATTAGTTTCTGTTGTACAGCGAAGTGGAGTTCCCTGTGCCATGCAGCAGGTTCTCATTCGTTATCTATTTTATACATATTAGTGTATATATGTTAGTCCCAATCTCCCAATTCATCCCACCTCCCCTTCTCCCCTTGGTGTCCATATGTTTGTTCTCTACATCTGTGTCTCTATTTCTGCCTTGCAAACTGGTTCATCTGCACCATTTTTCTAGATTCCACAAATATGCATTAATATACGATATTTGTTTTTCTCTTTCTGACTTACTTCATTCTGTATAACAGTCTCTAGGTACATCCACATGTCTACAGATGACCCAATTTCGTTCCATTTTATGGCTGAGTAATATTCCATTGTGTATATGTACCACATCTTCTTTATCCATTCATCTGTCGGTGGGCATTTAGGTTGCTTCCATGACCTGGCTGTTGTAAACAGTAAAGCACAAGATTTAGAGTTAGCTCTACATTATGTACATATATGTGCATAAAAATGATGTCATGCAAACTTTTAAGAGTAACACTGCTTTTGTGATGCTTGGGCTAATTACTAAATGTAAGCATCACATGTGTGATTTCCTGCACTTTGATCACATGTTATCTTAGTTTTAATTACTTAAGACTTTAAATGTCATAATTTTCCCTTTTTTTTTCTTCAAAGATTCTCCTATCTCCTGGTTGTCCTCCCACCCTCTGGCCTCATGTTCTTGGTCTCTTTTGTGGCCTTCCCTTCTTCCATCTATGCCTTTTATTTTGTTCTTGCCAGGGTTCTGCCTTTGGGTTTTTACTCTCTTCATTGTACATTTTGCTCTAAGTGAAACATCCAACCCCATGGGTTCAGTGACCCGTCCTTATACCATTCCCACATCTAATTTCCCAGGTTAGGCACATTTCCTCAGCTAAAATCCATACATCCAATTCTATACTGGAAGCTACACCTGGATGACATGACACACAGGCACCTCAGATGGACTAGTTCAATATCACTTCTCTGATTTTTCTGTCTCATGCTTACTTCCTCACCATCACACCAGGATCCATTCTACACACCACTGAGAGACTGATCTTTGGAAAGCTAGTCTGATTTTGTTACTTCCCAATTGAAAACAACTTAAAAAATAACTAGCATGTTACATGTTGGCACTTACGATCTGGGTCCTGACCTTTCTGGCTTCATCTTTGATAATACTTCTTATTCTCTATAAACCAACCATTAGTGAATTTTAAGGTTTCTAGAATGCCTTCTTTGGGTTCATGCCATTACAAATGTTCCTTTCTCTTCCCTTTCTCTCTTCATCTGATTAATACCTACTCATACATTAAGTATTTCTCCTAAGATATCTTCTTCAGAAATTCTTCCTTAACTATTGCAATCTTCTATATATGGCACCAGATTTAGTAGACAGATTGTAATCTTTGTTATTGGTATCAGTGTTCAATTTAGGGCTTTGAAGACCTTTTTTGCTATTGGGAAAATTGAATGAAAAAATAATATGGATTAAAATGTTCATAGCTATATATGTTAGTGGTTAAGAGCTACTGATCTAAAGACAGGAGTTTTAATCCTGTCAATTACCAGTTTGGTGACCTTAAGCAAGGATTTTTTTTTCTTTTTAACCTCTCAGTTTTCTCTTCTCTGAAGTGAATATAATTAACTGCTTCACTGGGGTTTTATCATATTAAATGAGATATTAAATGTAAAGCACATTACATCACATGGAAGTAAAAAATTATCCTAGAAAAGCCCTCCAAATCATCTAGTAAGTCCATTATATATAATTTTTAATATTTTTAAAAGGTATAGTCTGAAAAAAGGTGTAGTCTGTAGTCATTTATGAATAAAATGATATGGATCTGTGATTTGCCTCAAAATAATCCAGTGAAGAGAAAAATCAGAGATGTGATAAGGTAGATGAAATACAGTTATTTATGAGTTGCTAATGACTGAAGTTTGGTGATGGGTACCTGGAGGGTTCTTAACACAATAATGTCTATACAAGTATGATATTTTCCAGAATAAAGTTCTGTTTAAAAAGTATACTATTTCTTGTAATACATATATACTTTATATTTCAGTGCCTAAGTATGCACAGTTTCTTTTATCAGGATCAATTGAAATGTTGGCTTGCATGTAGGAATCCCACTGCATGAAAAGTATATATCTTCGACTGGAATCATTCTTTGTAAAATGAGAAGCTCACACTCTGAAAGGTGTGAGGGAGCTGAAATGATTAAGGGAGCAAGAGATTCAGGACTCCAATCTCATGTTTACTTCAAAGACATATGCCATTATTTCCTCTGGCTGGCAGATGTACCCAGAGTATTTAAATTACTTCTCTGTCTTTTTTTCAACGAGCATAAACATTTGAATTCATGTAATATAAATGCATGTATGATATGACAGCAGAGTATACGGTTAGAGATAGCAGAATTGCATTTTCTCCATATTAGATTTTCAACTGCTCTAAATTTTATACGTGGTCCCTTATAAAATTAATGTAGAATTCATGTCAATTTTATAATCATTAAAGGGTAATTTTTCCATTTATAATAAATACCTATGCAGCACTACATAAAGGAAGAAGATTTTTGGGACTTCCCTGGCAGTCCAGTGGTTAGGACTCCATGCTTCCACTGCAAGGGGCATGGATTTGATCCCTGGTCAGGGAACTAAGATCCCGCATGCCACACAGTGTAGCCAAAAACAGGAGAAAAAAAAAAAAAAAGAAGAAGTTTTTAATTGTGTATCAGGAGTATGTAGTTTTAAGCTTGGTTTCAAGTTTTCCTACCTGCCTGGCCATAAGCATATCACTTAAACCCTGAGCCTCAGTTTCTTGATCTGTCAAATGGATGTCCTAATGTCTCATTTTCAGTGTTGCTTTCAGGAGTAAGCAAAAGAGAGTGAGCTCTCCAATAACTGCTGCTGGGAAAACTGGACAGCTACATGTAAAAGAATGAAATTAGAACATTTTCTCACACGATATACAAAAATAAATGCAAAATAAATTAAAGACCTAAATGTAAGACCAGAAACCATAAAAATTCTAGGAGAAAACTTAGGTGATACACTCTTTGACATAGGTCTTAGCACAATATCTTTTTGCATATGTCTCCTCAAGCAAGGGAAACAAAAGCAAAAAATAAACAAATGGGAACTAATTAAACTCAAAACGCTTTTGCACTTCAAGGAAACCATCAACAAAATAAAAGACAACCTACTGAATGAGAGAAATATTTGCAAATTATATGTCTAATAATTGGTTAATATCCAAAATATATAAAGAGCTCATACAACTCAATATCAAAACCAAAACTCCATTAAAAAACGAGCAGAGGATCTGAATAGACATTTTTCTAGAGAAGACATACAGATGGCCAACAGCCACATGAAAAGATGCTTAACATCAGTAATCATCAGGAAATGCAAATCAAAACCACAGTGAGATGCCACTTCATATCTCTCAGAATGGCTATAGTCAAAAAGACAGGAAATAACAAGTGTTGGCAAGGATGTGGAGAAAGAGAACTCTACTACACTGATGGTGGAAATGTAAATTGGTGCAGCTATCTTGAAAAACAGTACAGAGGTTCCTCAAATGAATGAATATAATAAAACAGAAACAAACTCACTAATACAGAGAACAAAGTGGGGAGAGGGGCAAAATAGAGGAAGAGAATTAAGAGGTACAAACTACTAGGTATAAAATAAATAAGATACAAGAATAGATTGTACAGCAAAGGGAATATAGCCAATATTTTCTAATAACTTTAAATGAAGTATAATCATAAAAAATATCAAATCACTATCACCTGAAACTAATATAACATTGTAAGTCCCCTATACTTCAATTAAAAAAAGAAAGAGGATGAGAAGAATTAATGTTTTGTGTACCTATCACGTGCTGGGCACTGTGCTAAATTCTTTAACATAAGAGAAGACTCCTGGGCTTCCCTGGTGGCGCAGTGGTTGAGAGTCCGCCTGCCGATGCACGGGACACGGGTTCGTGCCCCGTTCCAGGAAGATCCCACATGCCGCGGAGCGGCTAGGCCCGTGAGCCATGGCCGCTGAGCCTGGGCGTCCGGAGCCTGTGCTCCGCAACGGGAGAGGCCACAACAGTGGGAGGCTCGCATACCGCAAAAAGAAAAAAAAAAGAAAAGATTCCTTCAGCAGTATATTATTTTCCTTTTTTTTAACTTAAGAAAATTGGAGTTCAAGGAGAGTAAACAATGAGATAATCTAGGTCAAAATACTGCTTTGGGGGCTTCCCTGGTGGCGCAGTGGTTGAGAGTCCACCTGCCAATGCAGGGGACACGGGTTCGTGCCCCAGTCCGGTAGGATCCCACATGCCGTGGAGCGACTTGGTCTCGTGAGCCATGGCCGCTGAGCCTGTGCATCCGGAGCCTGTGCTCCGCAACGGGAGAGGCCACAACAGTGAGAGGCTCGCGTACCACAAAAAAAATAATAATAATAAAATAAAATAAAATACTGCTTTGGAATTAATGGATTTTAATATTCATATCTAAAGAATGTGATGACAGTTCTTTCATCTGACTTAAACCCACAAAATATTCTTTTGATGGTTTTTGTTTCTTGCAGGTTCTTTTCTTTCTGTGGTTTTTAATATTACATTGTGGCCAATCTGTGAACTGACCATATTAAACTCTCAGAGGACAGTTTAAATACAGATTTTACAATTAAATACAGTAAAAATTTATTTGAAAATTTGAGATAAGTGTGAGAATTAATACACATGGCCTACATGTTATTTGTAAAATAAATAAATGAATGAATAAATGCATGAGTAATTATACCTATGAAGAGTCTGTAACGCTTCTGAGTCTGGAGTATATACACCTTTATTATTAAGAATTTTATACACATTTTACTTTTCAGAGTCAAAGTTATTTTTAAAGAAAAATTTATGTTCCGTGTAGTCTGCCTTTGTGAAATTTAGGAGGTCTTCATGCTTGGGAATTTTAGTTAAAATAGGACATAAAGTTTTTTGAGTATTGAACTGCCTATTGGAATGTGACAATTCCCTTTAATATCTGTATTTATTTACACTTGATGCCTCAATTTACATACATAGTAGTGTTCTTTGGGAGTTCTGTAGCTTTTGGCTTTAAGAATTGATGACTATTTTTGCAAACTGGAAGTCATATTCTGGATGCCAGAATAACTGAAATTACTGCCCAGGACTTCTGGAAATTGTTAAAATACTTTAAAGATGCTTTTCATTGTGTTTATGAAACCATGAATATTAAAATGATAAAAATAAAATCTTACATAATTTAAAATTTTCAAAAAGTTTTCCTGCTTTGGTTTGCTCAGTCCTGGATCTTAGAAGCATTTTGGAACTTACACATATACACCACAATAAAGAGTAGAATTTAGCTTGAATAGAGCTTATGTTAACATTAAATCCCTAGATCATTTCTGACCTCAGGTATCTTCTTCTACTGACTCTTTATATGGCTTCATCAGCATTCAGATTCCTGCTACTTGTTATCAATCATTTCTCACTACTATGTCCACTTTAACTACTAACTTTCTCTATGCCCCTTGACCCAAGTATTGAAGCAAATCATTCTTTTTCATCAAGCACAGTATCTTAAAATGCTAGATTTTGCTAACGATTTAGGGAAAAAACACTTAAAATTCAATATCAGACCTCACGCCTCCTAAATTTCCTCAATCTTTAATCTTTTTTTAACCATTAATCTTGATTTGGAATTTTAAAAATATGATCACAATGCTGAGTGCATCATTTATCTTTCCCCAGCAGCAGAGGAAAGAAGATTTGTGAAATGACAGCTGTAATTTCTTTGACTTCCTTAGAAGAAAGCTTCAACTTAATTTAAAGGTACAATATAAATAATATTACCAGTGATCAATGAGTTATTTATCTGTAATTTATATGTCTCTGAGGCCTCCCGTGTCCTGAGGAGACTCTTTAGGGTTGCACTATTACTCACCTAAAGACAAATGTAATTATTTTTTCTTCTTCCTTTTCTTCCTCTTCCTCATTTTCTTCTTCTCTTCTTTCTTTTTAAAGCAACTTAATCTAAAGCTATTAGATATAGCTGATAAGTGTCTTCACAGGTGCCATGGGTGGGGATGAGGAATGCCCCAAAAAGGAGTATTCTGTTTGGGATACCTAAGCCCAAGCAGGGTAAGGAGGGCACCTTTCCCTGAGAAGAGCCAAGCATAAGGTGTCATAACTCAAGAAAGTAAAACAGTGTTCCACATAGGAGACAAGAGCCAAGCATAAGGTATCATAACTCAAGAAAGTAAAACAGTGTTCCACATAGGAGACAGTCTGGCATGAAAGGTCTAACAAGGTGAGGAGGGTATTTGTACAGAAGAAAAGAAGACAGTGGTGCTGGAAGATTGATGATATAAAGGGAGATTGATCAAATAATTAATATATTTAAGATAATAGGAGTCAGCTTCCTCATTGTCACAGAAGGCAGTTTAAATGCAGACAGGGAAAAAGTAGAATTATGGGAATTAGTGATATCAATACGAAATAATGGTTTTCAATATGTAAAGAGGGCTTCCCTGGTGGCGCAGTGGTTGAGAGTCCGCCTGCCGATGCAGGGGACACGGGTTCGTGCCCCGATCCCGGAAGATCCCACATGCCGCGGAGCGGCTGGGCCCGCGAGCCATGGCCGCGGAGCCTGTGTGTCCGGAGCCTGTGCTCCGCAACGGGAGAGGCCACAGCAGTGAGAGGCCCGCGTACAGCAAAACAAAAAAAAAAAAAAAAAAAAATATGTAAAGAAAGACAAGAATAAGTATAGATATAAACATGTGTATCACGTATATAGGTATTTTAAGCATGTGTATATATGTGTGTAAATACATATACACACATATATACTCTAGTTCTGTCCACTGAGAGGTCTGGGAGTAGTGACACACTAATAGTCATGAGCACACCTCACATGCAGATCTAAATACCATTTTCCTCTAACAGGAGATAGGGATTGTTGGAGTAAGGACTAATTTTTGGCCTGGGCCAGGGCAATAAAAGATATATGTAGACTATCCTTTTGGTCCAGAAAGTAAGGAAGTGCTCAAAGAATAATGAAGGTATGTCAAAAGAGCACAGTAGGAACCTTGAAGGGTATTTATTGACCAAACTAAGGAAAAGTTATGCTTTTGGCCAGTGGAACAAATAGAGAGTCCAGAAATACATACACATGGTGGATTGTTTTTAGACAATGGCACAAGATAATTCAGTGTGGAAAGTATAACCTTCTCAGTCAAGATGCCAGAACAATTTTATATATGCAAAAAAGGAAAAGAAAAAGAAAAAAAGAACCTCAACCCTTACTTCACACACTGTATTAAAAAGAAAATAATGCAAATGTACATAGACTTAAATGTAGGAGCAAAACCTATCAAACTTCTAGAAGAAAATATAAGATAAACTGTCAGTGAACTTCAGTTTAGTGAAGATTTTAAAAAATACAAAGCAAAGCACAGTAATCATTTAAAATTTTTGAAAAAGTTGGACTTCATAAAAAATTTTCTTCAACGTTTTGAATAGAACTTGTATCTAGAATATATAAAGCACTCCTACAACATAATAATAAGAAGACAACCCAAATGGGAAAAAATGTGGACAGACATTTCACCAATGAAGATATATGGATGGTGAATGAAAACCATAAATAAAAACTACTACAAGATAACACTACACACTCAATAGAATAGCTAAAATTTTAAATTTTAAATACTGACCATACTCAAGTATCAGTGAGTTTCAGAAGCAATCAGAACTTTTATACACTTCTGGTAGAAATGCAAATTGGTACAGTTACTTTGAAAATGAGTTTGGTATATTTTTTAAAGTTAATGGGATCCAGCCATTTCACTCCTAGGTATTTACTCCCCCAAAATAAAAGCATATATCCATACAAAGACCTGAATACAGATTTTCACAGCAGCTTTATTTGTAATTGCCTAAAACTGGGAACAACTCAAATATCCACCAGCAGGTGAATGGATAGACAAATTGGGTATAGCCATATAATGGAGCACTGTTCAATAATAAAAAGTAATGAATTAACAAAATATCTGCTTAAGTTCTTCTACTTGTACCATTCCTTCAAATAATTTGGTACTCCCTGCTAATAAAGTAATGGATTACTGATATATGCAACAAAATGGATAAATCTCAAAATTATTATGGTGAGTGAAAGAAGCCAGGCAAAGAAAGAATACATAATGCATAATTTCATTCATATAAAATCCTAGTAAATACTAATATCAAAGGATGCAATGAGAACGCAATATTATTTCAGTGATGTTCCTACCAAAAATACATAATCAGGTCCAATCATGGGAAGCTATCTGACAAACCCAAATAGAGAGGTATTCTATTTTTTAAAAATCCTATAGTCTTCAAAAGTGCATTGAAAGACAAAGAGAGACCAAGGAACTATTTGAAAGACACTGAACTGGGTATATTTTCTATAAAGGCATTATTGAGACAATTTGGAAATTTGAATGGGGAGTGAGGATTAGATTAGACTCAAGAATCTTAGAGTGTATTAGAACTGTTAGAACAATTGACAATACTTGAATGGAATCTGATTAGATGTAATAAGATGTCAAAAAAATATTTTCTGGTTTTAATCTTGTAGTTATGTTGAAAAATGTCCTGGTTTATAGGAAATGCTAAAATATTAGGGGTGATGGGGCCATCAGGTTGGCCACTTACTCTCAGATGCTTCAGGAAAAATGAAATTGTTCTTTGCACCATACTTGCTGTTTTCTATACATTTCAAAAGATGGATAGGTAGATATAGATATACAACAATTGTTTGTTTGTTATTTCTATACATTCTGTTCACTTTGATCCTATACAGCAATTCAGAGAGTCCTTTCATATAATTTTCAGATTCTTCTGGTAGAAATTCTCAGATTTCTACCATACTGCTCCTACTTGCTTCTCTCCAAGACTATATCTAGGTGTGTAAAAGGAGAAAGACTTAGGTAGTGTAACCACCAAATTAAAGTGTGCCCAGACAACAGACATCCTGAGTCATCCTGAGAAAACAAGGGAGGATGGTCAATTTAGGTTTGTGATGTTGGAGATTGATATCATTTCAAGCCTGTGTCCATCTTTTGTTCTCAAAGTCAGTGACACTCTTCTGCAGCTTGCAGTTGTGCTGGCAGTAACAACTGGGCAACCCATAATCGGCTCTCTCTGAATCATTTCAGGGCCTCATGTTCTCTCCTTTATTTGGATCCTGCCCTACTTTGGCTTTCACAGGCATTACAGAAACTCCTGAGATCTGCCTGGCTATGACTCCCATTTGGACCAGTATCATGAGGTTCCTCCTGAAATGACTCAGCCCTGACAAGCTCCCCAAACAATTTCTACCCCCTAGGGGTTCTGCCCATAACACAAGAGAACATGGAGTGGTCCAGAAAGCTAAATATTGGGTCCTTCTCTGCTTTCTTCTTCTCACAAAATCTCTGGACTTTTGTCACATCAGCGAAGACATAGTCTCTTTCTTTTGGACATCAGCCTCTCGGCTAAACTTTAATAACGCACATGGGTATTTTCTCGGTGTTAAGGGAGAAGATCTAAGATTTAATTATTGCACATGGTCTTTAATGTTGTTATATATGAACTAAAGGGATTTGGAGATTACTTCCTTTCAAAAAACCTCCCTTTTGTGATGTTTCAAAATCCTATTTTAAATGCCAGATGTTGAATATTAACCCTTGCTTTTTCATTGTAATCTTTCTGTAACAATCCTAATATGACTCTTCTCTTAAGCTGGTCTGAGGAAAGCACATTTCAGAAAGAAAAAAGAAAAAGACACAATAATATTTTTCTTTCTTTTTTTAAATTAATTTTTATTGGAGTATATTTGCTTTACAATGTTGTGTTAGTTTCTGCTGTACAGCAAAGTGAATCAGCTCTATGTATACATATATCTGCCCTTTTTTGGATTTCCTTCCCATTTAGGTAGAAAACACAATAATATTTTTCTAGTGTTTCTTTCATGATACATTTAAGTTATGTAACGTGTCTTGTGCCATGTAACTACTGGAAGTCCAGTAACCTCTTTTAACTTTCTGAGGATCCCAGGGATGTGTGAGGGATGGACATGCACTGTTGATATTCATGTCATGTCTATGAATAAACATTTCTGTTACTGATTCAATTATCAACCTTCCTTACCATCTTGTCTTCTAAACATTGTACTTTCTCTATACTCCACCGCAAGCACTGGCCCTGACCATTCTCTTTCATTATGCAAAACATCTCATATGATTGTTGTGTGTAATAGATGCTTTCTGTACCTATCTGTGGTTCCATAGTTGCTCCCCTTCTAGCTTTCCAACACTTGTTTGGGAAACCCTTAGCCCTTCTAGCCCCTTTCCCACTGTATCCAAGAACTCAAAATCTTTGTGATTCTTGTTACTTTGTTATTCAAAGAAACTCCTCCCTCTTTTTGCATCAAAAATTTCCCAATCAAAATGGATAACTAATAAGAACCTGCTATGTTAAAAAAATTAAATTAAATTAAAAAAATTCTCAATCAAACAGGCTCTCGAGACTTCCCTTACATAACAACATGTCTTATTAAGATCTCCGCTCCTCCCACCACCAAATGTACAAATTTCTCCCTAGAGGAACCCTACCATCCTCCTCCAGCAGAGGTCTACAACCAGGTAGCCCAAGACTTTAATCTGGCCAAGAGACATATTTTATTCATCTGCAGAATTTGTGTCTTCATTTTACTTCTATACCTGTTTCACCATTGAATTTTGGAAGCAGACAGTTTACTTTATAGTTTGATAGGTCCAGAGATGGAAAGAGGTTTTGCTCCATGATGGATCATACACAGAGTCACATTCATATATGATTTAGATGATTTAGATGATGATACCTGGGATTTGAGGGCTCATGAGATTTAGATGAGATTTTAGCCTTGAGCTGATGCTAATAGGCTGTGAACTTGGGGGATGCTGGGATGGGGTAAATGTCCACGTGGGATGAATGTGAGCCTTTGGGGCCAGAGGGCGGACTGTGGTAGTCTGAAAAATGACCCTCCCCACCTCAAAAAAAAAGATATTTACATAAAGTCCCTGGAAACTACAAATGTTACCGTATTTGAAAAAAGAGGCTTGTCAGATGTGATTAACTTAAGGATCTTGAAATGAGGAGGTAATCCTGAATTATCTCGGTGGGCCCTAAATCCAGTGTCAAGTTTCCTTTTCAGGGAAAGGCAGAGAGATATTTGAGACAGACAGAAGGGGAGAAGATACCAACACAGAGTAGAGAATGCAATGTAAAGACAGATTCAGAGATGGAGTGATATGGCCACAGCTCAGGAATGCCAGGATAGCTAATAGAAGCTGGAAGAGAAAAGAGACATGTTGTCCCTTAAAGCTCCCAGAGGAAGTATAGCCCTAGAGATTTCAGACTTCCAGACTCCAGAACTGTGAGAGGATACAAAAAAAAAAAAAAAGCAAATCCTTGTTATTCCAGCTGTAAGAACATCTCTGGAGAAAGACTTTAAATTAACAGGAGAATGGGTATATGGTGTTTTAGACTATCTTACCATGCTACATGAAAATATTTCTACAAAAAGAAAAAAAGCCATTATCATAACATGGTGAAATATAATAAAAGTAGAGTTTATTATTGGAAATGGCTCTATTATGGACCAAACTAATTCTCTAAAATTTGAGCAGTCTGCTTTTTGCCTTTCATTCAGTTTATTCTATAATAGCTTTAGGAGAGGTTGTTGACCAAAAGGATATCAGATATAGCTAAAATTAATAATTTAAAATCTTTGGCAGTATAAGTGATTAAGAGCACTTCTTTTTTTTCTTTTTAGTTAGTAGCATCTGGTTTTAAATCCTGAGTGAATACTTACTAGCTGTGTGACCTCAGACAAATTGCCTAATCACTATAAGTCTGTATAAAATATTTAATAAGAAGACAACAAAGAAAATTTGAGGCTATTGCTAGACTTCTTTGATGTATAAAAGTGAGTAGTAGAGGGAGAACCAAACTAGTCACCTGTAACCAGTATCCTCCAAGGACTACCCGGAAGACATGTATAATATCACTCTAAGATGTAGTTTATTGTGGGCCCAGTGATTGGGCTTGCTTCATGAAGCCTCTAAGGTACAATTTAATAGAGTTTCACAAGTCTATTTTCTTGGGTAATTTCCACATTCTCTTGGGTTATTTTCACATTTCTCAGAAAACTCAGCTATAAATAAAATTGAGGGAGTTTCTTGACAAAACAGAAGAAAATCAAGGTCTAGACAACTAGCTTTTAAAGAAATAAAGAAACCCTAGGCTAAGAAATTATGCCAATAGTTAAGAATGGTGCCACTTGAAACCAAAAAATTGAGACTAAACTTGAAGTTTCCAGATTTCCCAAGGAACAAAAAGTTAAGGAAAGGCCAGGGAACTTTTGTTATGACTATGGGAAAAGATAGAAGGCAGAATCCTAGATGTAAGACATGAGAGAAGAAACAATGTTTACTCCACACAGCAGGCAATTAGAGCCATCAATGGACCATCATGGATGACAGAATACACTGAAGGAAGAAGAGGACAGAAATGAATGCTTATTTAATGTCTAATGTGGGCCTCAAAACTTTGCATTTAAGATTTAGAGAAGCACTTTTATTTAATCCTCACAATACTTCTTTAAATAACTAATATTATCTGTGAAGTCATGCTAATCTATCTCACTTCCAAATCCATGACCTTTCTAGACAATTTAAAAGGAGAGTGGGTATCATATGGTCCCTAGACATGAGCTGTGAACTGCACCCAGAAGGTTAGGAACAAACTCCTGAAGAATTTGCAAAAGAGCATCAGGATGAGAAAGGTCTTCTAACACTATGGCTACCAGCTCTGGTCATTTCAATTATTTGAAAGCAAGGAAGGAAATATCGATTGCTTTAACCCCTCTAAGAGTATCTTCATGATTAGGATAAAACTTCATAATATTCCACAAAACAAAGAAAATAATAATGTCTTAACAGATGACCAAGTCAATTTCATATTCCAGAAACTGCATGAGAGAGGTCCTGCTAAGTGACCATGTTAGAATCCTGGTTCTCAAGAAAGGTGAAGTGGTGAAAACTTTGAAGCCAGAGGTAATTTCAGAGGAAATAATGATTGTGAAAATATGCTCCACTTTGGTTTGGTTTGGTTTGGTTTTGAAGTGAAATTACTGCAACAAAGAATCTGGTGTAAACCACAAAAGAAACCTTAATTTTTAAATTTAGGTGGACTGTTTGTGTAATATAGATATGCATCTTGGTTTTTGGCTTGGTTTGTTTTGTTTCCGCTTTTTAGTCAAAGGTGTACTACTGACATTTACAAATAATAGGTCTTTGGGATATGTTTGATTGTTTGGAAATTTAAAAGTGACTGTATTTGGGGCTTTTGTTATTGCTGGTTTTCTGTTTTTTGTTTGTTTGTTTTTTGCTATTTTTCATCACTGATAAATGCATACAGAAAAATGAGTGACATCAAGGTCTAAATATCCTTTGGTAAAATTTCTTCAACTGTGTCCAATAACAATATATCAGTTATCTCAACAAGCACAATGGAGCAAAGGGAAGTGGTTTCTTTTCAGACATTTTGTCTGCGAAATTTCTCTGATGGGTTTTCTTTGTATTTTAGTCTGGCAATAAATTTCCTGATGACATAAATTTTATCACCTTATTTTACTTTGTAGTGGTCCGGGCCAGCCTCATATTCATATGTTAATTGAATTTAGAAAAACAAAAGGTGATTATTTGGATTTCTATTAACCAAAAACAAAAGAAAGAAAGAAACAGCTTTTATAGGTTAAACTGTATAAAATTACTGATATTAAACTTTTTTGCTTCTAAATTGTAATTTTTCATATGCTTCAATCTAATGTATTCTTAGTACTTTTACTGGGAATAAGTGATTCCCTTACTAATATCTCTATATAGCTCAGTAGGATTCTGGAATATATTCTTGATTATAAGAGAGATAAGATACAATTATGGTCTGAGAGACTATCATCTAAATTTTTAGAAGTGGTAGTATTTGTAAAGCATAGCATTCTATTAACCACATACTTTATTAATTTTTGTTTGTTTCTTCAACAACATGTAATATGGTGGTTTTAACATATAGGTGTCAAAATTCATGGATTTCAATCCTGGTAGTCCCCATATTTTAGTGTGTAACACTCTCCATATTCATGAATATCTTCAAGTCAAATGTTTCTTTTCTATAAATGGGGAGAAGAATGATGACATCTGGCTCACAGAATTGTATGAATTAAGTGAAATAATAACTGTGCTTCACAGTACCTGGCTCATAATAACCACTCAGTACAAGGGAGAAAAATAGGTAATCCTGTTGTCATGGAGCTTACAATCTAGTAAGGGATACAGACATAAATTATCACAACTGTCATAAGTTTTATAAAGGAGAAGTACATAGTCCTACACAGGTGTGAGTAAGAGTACTCTGTGCCAATCAGGGAAAGCTTTCTTTGGAAAATCAGAATTGAGCTGAGATCTGAAGATAAACACTAATAAATCAGGTAAAATTTTGATGGAAAGCATTCCAGGCAGAGGAAAATCCATGCCCTATATTTTGCAAGAGTATGGCATTTTGGGGGAACTGAATAAGGCCAGCAAGGCTGAGGTGTCAAACTTCTGCAGGTGAGGCAGAAGTGGGAGCCCAGTCTCATGGGGTCTGTTAAGCCATGTAAATTCCTTTAAATAGAGAAGTGAAGTCATTGCCCAACTTTGCTGCTTAATAGAAACCTTATTCTTTTTTAAATATCTGGTGTGACTCACTTTTTTTGTAGTATTTATAAAAAATAATTTGATGTGCCCTGGCTTCCTGTAATCATTACAATTATTTTTAAATGATATACATGTGGACAGATTTTTGGGGGGTCCATTTTTCTCTATTTTAAATACAGATATAATTTCCAAAATTCCCTAAAATGTGAGGTTTGAGGGCACAGTCCTCTGGGCTATCAAGTTTTCCCAAGACTTCTGACACCAAGTACAAGTTGGGCGGGGGAGGGGAGAGTCCCAAAACCACCCTCAGTTTTGATAATTCACTAGAAGGACTCACAGGACTCACTGAGAGCTATTATACATGTGTACATGAGAGCCATGGTTTATTATAGGGAAAGGATAATGAAAATCAGCCAAGGATGAGATGCATAGGGCAGAGTCTGGGAAAATTCTACAGTGAAACATCTGCTGTCCTCAAGATGCATTACTCTCCCCACAATGGTGTATGACATTATACACTGAGTATTGCCAACCTGGGAAAATCATCCGAGCTTTCATGTCCAGAGTTTTTATTGGGGCTTCATTACATGGACATAATTGATTGATTGCCCATGTGGTTGTACTCAGTCTCTAGCCCCCTACTTCTTAGAGGTTAGGCTGAAACCATGAAGCCCAGGGGGCCCACCATAAGTCCCCTCATTAGCATAAAGTATCAGATGTGGTCCAGGAGGCCCACCATGAATAACAAAGACACGTCTATCACTCAAGAATTTCAAAGAGTTTAGAAGTTACCTCCCAGTTGCTGTGGACAAAGACCACATCTTTCGTTTGACCAGGTCAAATGATTTACTACAAAGGCTACCCTCTGGCTTTGGGGCAAGTCTCTCTTACAGCAAAACTTAATCATATTTGTCTGGGCATCTACTTTTAGTATAGCTTTTATATGATAGACACAGCAACGGTATCATTAGGAATTTTGGAAGAGCCACGGTGGGGTAGAGATACGTTTTAAAAAGCCTACTAATCTGTCCCATAAAGTTATTACAACATTTTCACATTCTTGTTTCTTGATTTACCATTATTTCTAGCTTAGGATAAACTTGTGCAGTTATTTAGCATGGAAATTAGTTGATTATTGACTAAATCCAGTTCTTCTTCCTCAGGTCAATTATTTTCCATCAGTATTACATCTTAAGGAGGCTTTAACTAGTTTTCCCAATTTGACCACCAATATTAGCATTATAACCTCACCAACAGTGTCTGTGTTATACCATCACAGTATGGCAGTAGAAGTGACTTTTTTTTATTAGTTTCTGCTTTATAACAAAGTGAATCAGTCATACATATACATCTGTTCCCCCATCCCTTCCCTCTTGCGTCTCCCTCCCTCCCACCCTCCCCATCCCACCCCTCCAGGCGGTCACAAAGCACCGAGCTGATCTCCCTGTGCTATGCAGCTGCTTCCCAATATCTATCTACCTTACGTTTGGTAGTGTATATATGTCCATGCCTCTCTTTCGCTTTGTCACAGCTTACCCTTCCCCCTCCCCATATCCTCAAGTCCATTCTCAAGTAGGTCTGTGTCTTTATTCCTGCTTTACCCCTAGGTTCTTCATGACATTTTTTTTTCTTAAATTCCATATATATGTGTTAGCATACGGTATTTGTCTTTCGCTTTCTGAGTTACTTCACTCTGTATGACAGACTCTAGGTCTATCCACCTAATTACAAATAGCTCAGTTTCGTTTCTTTTTATGACTGAGTAATATTCCATTGTATATATGTGCCACATCTTCTTTATCCATTCATCCGATGATGGACACTTAGGTTGTTTCCATCTCCAGGCTATTGTGAATAGAGCTGCAATGAACATTTTGGTACATGTCTCTTTTTGAATTACGGTTTTCTCAGGGTATATGCCTAGTAGTGGGATTGCTGGGTCATATGGTAGTTCTATTTTTAGTTTTTTAAGGAACCTCCATACTGTTCTCCATAGTGGCTGTATCAATTTACATTCCCACCAGCAGTGCAAGAGTGTTCCCTTTTCTCCACACCCTCTCCAGCATTTATTGTTTCTAGATTTCTTGATGATGGCCATTCTGACTGGTGTGAGATGATATCTCATTGTAGTTTTGATTTGCATTTCTCTAATGATTAATGATGTTGAGCATTCTTTCATGTGTTTGCTGGCAGTCTGTATATCTTCTTTGGAGAAATGCCTATTTAAGTCTTCTGCCCATTTTTGGATTGGGTTGTTTGTTTTTTTGCTATTGAGCTGCATGAGCTGCTTATAAATTTTGGAGATTAATCCTTTGTCAGTTGCTTCATTTGCAAATATTTTCTCCCATTCTGAGGGTTGTCTTTTCATCTTGTTTATGGTTTCCTTTGCTGTGCAAAAGCTTTGAAGTTTCATTAGGTCCCATTTGTTTATCTTTGTTTTTATTTCCATTTCTCTAGGAGGTGGGTCCAAAAGGATCTTGCTGTGATTTATGTCAAAGAGTGTTCTGCCTATGTTTTCCTCTAAGAGCTTGATAGTTTCTGGCCTTACATTTAGGTCTTTAATCCATTTTGAGCTTATTTTTGTGTATGGTGTTGGGGAATGATCTAATCTCATACTTTTACATGTCCCTGTCCAGTTTTCCCAGCACCACTTATTGAAGAGGCTGTCCTTTCTCCACTGTACATTCCTGCCTCCTTTATCAAAGATAAGTTGACCATATGTGCGTGGGTTTATCTCTGGGCTTTCTATCCTGTTCCATTAATCTACCTTTCTGTTTTTGTGCCAGTACCACACTGTCTTGATTACTGTAGCTTTGCAGTATAGTCTGAAGTCAGGGAGCCTGATTCCTCCAGCTCCGTTTTTCGTTCTCAAGATTGCTTTGGCTATTCGGGGTCTTTTGTTTTTCCAAATTTTGAAATTTTTTGTTCTAGTTCTGTGAAAAATGCCAGTGGTAGTTTGATAGGGATTGCATTGAATCTGTAGATTTCTTTGGGTAGTAGAGTCATTTTCACAATATTGATTCTTCCAATCCAGGAGCATGGTATATCTCTCCATCTATTTGTATCATCTTTAATTTCTTTCATCAGTGTCTTATAATTTTCTGCATACAGGTCTTTTGTCTCCTTAGGTAGGTTTATTCCTAGATATTTTATTCTTTTTGTTGCAATGGTAAATGGGAGTGTTTTCTTGATTTCACTTTCAGATTTTTCATCATTAGTGTACAGGAATGCCAGAGATTTCTGTGCATTAATTTTGTATCCTGCTACTTTACCAAATTCATTGATTAGCTCTAGTAGTTTTCTGGTAGCATCTTTAGGATTCTCTATGTATAGTATCATGTCATCTGCAAACAGTGACAGTTTTACTTCTTCTTTTCCAATTTGGATTCCTTTTATTTCCTTTTCTTCTCTGATTGCTGTGCCTAAAACTTCCAAAACTATGTTGAATAAGAATGGTGAGAGTGGGCAGCCTTGTCTTGTTCCTGATCTTAGCGGAAATGGTTTCAGTTTTTCACCATTGAGGACAATGTTGGCTGTGGGGTTGTCATATATGGCCTCTATTTTGTTGAGGAAAGTTCCCTCTATGCCTACTTTCTGGAGGGTTTTTATCATAAATGGGTGTTGAATTTTGTCGAAAGCTTTCTCTGCATCTATTGAGATGATCATATGGTTTTTCTTCTTCCATTTGTTAATATGGTGTATCACATTGATTGATTTGCGTATATTGAAGAATCCTTGCATTCCTGGAATAAACCCCACTTGATCATGGTGTATGATCCTTTTAATGTGCTGTTGGATTCTGTTTGCTAGTATTTGGTTGAGGATTTTTGCATCTATGTTCACCAGTGATATTGGCCTGTAGTTTTCTTTCTTTGTGACATCCTTGCCTGGTTTTGGTATCAAGGTGATGGTGGCCTCGTAGAATGAGTTTGGGAGTGTTCCTCCCTCTGCTATATTTTGGAAGAGTTTGAGAAGGATAGGTGTTAGCTCTTCTCTAAATGTTTGATAGAATTCGCCCGTGAAGCCATCTGGTCCTGGGCTCTTGTTTGTTGGAAGATTTTTAATCACAGTTTCCATTTCAGTGCTTGTGATTGGTCTATTCATATTTTCTATTTCTTCCTGATTCAGTCTTGGCAGGTTGTGCATTTCTAAGAATTTGTCCATTTCTTCCAGGTTGTCCATTTTATTGGCATAGAGTTGCTTGTAGTAATCTCTCATGATCTTTTGTATTTCTGCAGTGTCAGTTGTTACTTCTCCTTTTTCATTTGTAATTCTATTGATTTGAGTCTTCTCCCTTTTTTTCTTGATGAGTCTGGCTAATGGTTTATCAATTTTGTTTATCTTCTCAAACAACCAGCTTTTAGTTTTATTGATCTTTGCTATCGTTTCCTTCATTTCTTTTTCATTTATTTCTGATCTGATCTTTATGATTTCTTTCCTTCTGCTAATTTTGGGGGATTTTTGTTCTTCTTTCTCTAATTGCTGTAGGTGCAGGGTCAGGTTGTTTACTCGAGATGTTTCCTGTTTCTTAAGGTGGGATTGTATTGCTATAAACTTCCCCCTTAGAACTGCTTTTGCTGCGTCCCATAGGTTTTGGGTTGTCATGTCTCCATTGTCATTTGTTTCTAGGTATTTTTTAATTTCCTCTTTGATTTCTTCAGTGATCACCTCGTTATTGAGTAGTGTATTGTTTAGCCTCCATGTGTTTGTATTTTTTACAGATCTTTTCCTGTAATTGATGTCTAGTCTCATAGCGTTGTGGTCAGAAAAGATACTTGATACAATTTCAATTTTCTTAAATTTACCAAGGCTTGATTTGTGACCCAAGATATGATCTATCCTGGAGAATGTTCCATGAGCACTGGAGAAAAATGTGTATTCTGTTGTTTTTGGATGGAATGTCCTATAAATATCAATTAAGTCCATCTTGTTTAATGTATCATTTAAAGCTTGTGTTTCCTTATTTATTTTCATTTTGGATGATCTGTCCATTGGTGAAAGTGGGGTGTTAAAGTCACCTACTATGAGTGTGTTACTGTCGATTTTCCCTTTTGTGGCTGTTAGTATTTGCCTTATGTATTGAGGTGCTCCTATGTTGGGTGCATAAATATTTACAATTGTTATATCTTGTTCTTGGATCGATCCCTTTATCATTATGTAGTGTCCTTCTTTGTCTCTTCTAATAGTCTTTATTTTAAAGTCTATTTTGTCTGATATAAGAATTGCTACTCCAGCTTTCTTTTGCTTTCCATTTGCATGGAATATCTTTTTCCATCCCCTTACTTTCAATCTGTATGTGTCTCTAGATCTGAAGTGGGTCTCTTGTAGACAGCATATATATGGGTCTTGTTTTTGTATCCATTCAGCCAATCTGTGTCTTTTGGTGGGAGCATTTAGTCCATTTACATTTAAGGTAATTATTGATATGTATGTTCCTATTCCCATTTCCTTAATTGATTTGGGTTCGTTATTGTAGGTATTTTCCTTCTGTTGTGTTTCTTGCCTAGAGAAGTTCCTTTAGCATTTGTTGTAAAGCTGGTTTGGTGGTGCTGAACTCTCTCAGCTTTTGCTTGTCTGTAAACGTTTTAATTTCTCCATCAAATCTGAATGAGATCCTTGCTGGGTAGAGTAGTCTTGGTTGCAGGTTTTTCTCCTTCATCACTTTAATTATGTCCTGCCACTCCCTTCTGGCTTGTAGAGTTTCTGCTGAGAGATCAGCTGTTAACCTGATGGGGATTCCCTTGTGTGTTATTTGTTGTTTTTCCCTTGCTGCTTTTAATATGATTTCTTTGTGTTTAATTTTTGACAGTTTGATTAATATGTGTCTTGGCATATTTCTCCTTGGATTTATTCTGTATGGACTCTCTTTGCATCCTGGACTTGATTAACTATTTCCTTTCCTATATTAGGGAAGTTTTCAACTATAATCTCTTCAAATATTTTCTCAGTCCCTTTCTTTTTCTCTTTTTCTTCTGGAACTCCTATAATTCGAATGTTGGTGCATTTAATGTTGTCCCAGAGGTCTCTGAGACTGTCCTCTGTTCTTTTCATTCTGTTTTCTTTATTTTGCTCTGCATCAGTTATTTCCACTATTTTATCTTCCACCTCACTTATCCGTTCTTCTGCCTCAGTTATTCTGCTATTGATCCCATCTAGAGTATTTTTCATTTCATTTATTGTGTTTTTAATCGATGCTTGATTCATCTTTAGTTCTTCTAGGTCCTTGTTAACTGTTTCTTGCATTTTTTCTATTCTTTTTCCAAGATTTTGGATCTTGGAAATAGAATCTTGGATCATCTTTACTATCATTATTCTGAATTCTTTTTCAGGTAGACTGCCTATTACCTCTTCATTTGTTAGGTCTGGTGGGTTTTTATCTTGCTCCTTCTCCTACTGTGTGTTTTTCTGTCTTCGCATTTTGCTTATCTTACTGTGTTTGGGGGTCTCCTTTTTGCAGGCTGCAGGTTCGTAGTTCCCGTTGTTTTTGGTGTCTGTCCCCAGTGGCTAAGGTTGGTTCAGTGGGTTGTGTAGGCTTCCTGGTGGAGGGGACTAGTGCCTGTGTTCTGGTGGATGATGCTGGATCTTGTCTTTCTGGTGGACAGGTCAACGTCTGGTGGTGTATTTTGGGGTGTCTGTGGACTTTTTATGATTTTAGGCAGCCTCTCTGCTAATGGGTGGGGTTGTGTTCCTGTCTTGCTAGTTGTTTGGCATAGGGTGTCCAGCACTGTAGCTTGCTGGTAGTTGAGTGAAGCTGGGTGCTGGTATTGAGATGGAGATCTCTGGAAGATTTTCGCCATTTGATATTATGTGGAGCTGGGAGGTCTCTTGTGGACCAGTGTCTTGAAGTTGGCTCTCCCACCTCAGAGGCACAGCACTGACTCCTGGCTCCTCAATTTGGGATGATGTGTTGTCTATTCATGTATTCCACAGATGCAGGGTACATCAAGTTGATTGTGGAGCTTTAATCCACTGCTTCTGAGGCTGCTGGGAGAGATTTCCCTTTCTCTTCTTTGTTCTCACAGCTCCTGGGTCTCAGCTTTGGATTTGGCCCCACCTCTCCATGTAGGTCACCGGAGGGCGTCTGTTCTTCGCTCAGACAGGACAGGGTTAAAGGAGCAGCCGCTTCGGGGACTGTGGCTCACTCAGGCCGGGGAGGAGGGAGGGGCACGGAGTGCGGGTGGAGCCTGCAGCGGCAGAGGCCTGCGTGACGTTGCACCAGCCTGAGGCGCGCCGTGCGTTCTCCCAGGGAAGCCGTCCCTGGATCCCGGGACCCCGGCAGTGACAGGCTGCACAGGCTCCCCGGAAGGGGGGCGTGGACCATGACCTGCGCTTGCACACAGGCCTCACAGCGGCAGCAGCAGCCCCAGCGTCCCACGCCCGTCTCTGGGATCCGCGCTTTCAGCTGTGGCTCGTACCCGTCTCTGGAGCTCCTCCAAGCAGCGCTCTTAATCCCCTGTCCTCGCACACCAGGAAACAAAGAGGGAAGAAAAAGTCTCTTGCCTCTTCGGCAGGTCCAAACTTTTTCCCAGACTCCCTCCCGGCTAGCTGTGGCGCATTAGCCCCTTCAGGCTGTGCTCACGCCGCCAACCCCAGTCCTCTCCCTGCGCTCCGACTGAAGCCCAAGCCTCAGCTCCCAGCGCCGCCCGCCCCGGCCGGCGAGCAGACAAGCCTCTCGGGCTGGTGAGTGCTGGTTGGCACCGATCCTCTGTTCGGGAATCTCTCCGCTTTGCCCTACCCAGGTACGTGGGGAGTTTTTTGCCTTTTGGGAGGTCTGAGGTCTTCTGCCAGCGTACAGTAGGTGTTGTGTAGGAGTTGTTCCACGTGTAGCTGTATTTCTGGTGTATCTGTGGGGAGGAATGTGATCTCCACATCTTACTCTTCCGCCATCTTCCCCGGAAGTCCTTCCCTAGTAGATGTGACTTTAAAAATAAGAACAAAAGATACAGGCACATTACTAGAGTCCCAGTAAGTCATCAACAATTAGTCCAGTCCACCATCATATTGTAGAACCAAAGCGTCTCCTAGAGTGATGACACTCAGGTTTGCAGTTTTCCATACAACCATGTCAGTTTGCAAAAGCAGAAGCGATCTTCACCCTTTCAAGCATCTGGTAAAATTGAGTTAAGAGACAATATCATCTCTTCTTCTGAGTCTTCCTCAAAGTATTAATGTAATATTTGATTTCCCTCATTACATAACCCATTTATTCATTCCCTTACCTTCAGCTGCTATTCCTGCCCTAGCTGTATTAACTGTTTAGCTTTACCCAAACTTTCCACCTTTGGAAAAGGTATGATGTTTGGCCACTGAGCAGGTCCAGGTTGCTGGTAGTAATACTGGTCTAGCGAGCACTTCCCCCTCAGTCCACTCCCATTACACTGGGCAGAAGTATATAGTGCATAACTAGTAGGCTATCTCAAGCACTAGGCAACTAATTTTACATTTTCCATGAACCCCAATTATGCCAGATTAAGTAAAGGCACAATACGACCCATCAGCCCCTTGGGAATCCTGATGTAAAGGTTTAAAGATACAACTACAGTTTTTTGTTTAGGGATTATGCGTGCTTCTGGCACCAACAGTTGCAAGCCTGGTCCTTGGACCACTGCAGTAAGTAAGAAAAGAAAAAGGTTGAGGTGATATGAGAAAAAAAGAAAACAATATAGTTATACCACCATCCTCCCTCTGTGGGAAAAAAATTGTATAGTCCTACCAGAATACTCCCCTATTTCCTTCTCCCCAGATTACCCAGAAAAGTGAAGGAACCTGTCTAGTCATCACCCTCCCTTGGCCCCCCTCATGTTGAATGTGAGAACACACACATGGAGGTGTATAAACCAACCCTTCTTGCTTCTATCTCCCCCATTTTAAACAACAAATGTACTAATTGTCCATTGTAATTCTCTATCAAACCATTCCTCTGAGGACAGGACCTCCCTGCCCATTGTTGGGCATGTGACCTATAAAGTACTTTCCTTGGTCTGATGGAATGTGACTTGGTAGTCCAAACGAGTGTTTCTGAAAACCACCTCAGTTTCCATAATTTCCTAGAAGGACTCATAGACCTCTCTGAGAGCCATTATAATCACAGTCATGATTTATTACAGGGAAATGACACATTAAAATCAGCCCAAAGAAGAGACAGTGCAAAGTCTGGGAGGGATCCAAACACAAGATTTCCATTGTCCTCAGGACACATTACCCTCCTAGCGTCCATGTGTGACAGTATGTGTGGAGTATTGGCAACCGAGGGAGCTCATCTGAGCTTCAGTGTCAAGACTCTTCACCAGAGTTTCATTACTTGGGTATGACTGGTTGATTGATTGCCCCTGTGGTGGTCTCAGTCTCTTGCCCCTACTCTCCAGAACTCAGGCTGATGACACATGGTCCAAGAGGCCCACCATGGGTCATCTTGTTAGCATAAACTCTCAGACATGATCAGGGGGACCCACCATGAGCCATTTCTCTAGTATAGCTGGCAGATGTGGTTCACAAGACCTACCATGAACAACGAAGACACTCCTGTCACTGGGGATGTTCCTTAGAGTTTAGAGATTACCTTCCTGGAGCCAGGGACAAGGCTAGACCCCTCTTTTGTCAAGGCCAAATTCTTTGCTACAAAATATATCATTTAAAAATAAATAATGCCTAGAATTTCCCTTTGGAAGTTGTACTTTTATGAAATTTTGCACTTTTCCTTAGCTCTCTAGGGAACATAAGTGCAGTTTCCAGGTGGGTGTGGGACATGCTGCTAGCTGACCATGAGATATACCTTCTACCATTCATCCTTACTAACAGATTAGGAAATGGGGGAAATAAAATAGAAAACAAAGGGGTCAGCAAAGTTCAAATGAATTACCATTTCTTTGAAAACATGATGGCAAGGTTGATGAAGAAGGAGGAGAGAAAGACGGAGGGGGTAGTGAGGAGATAGAAATAGGGGCGCTTAAAGAATTAACATTAGAAATATAAGGGAGACATGACAGATGCAAATTGTTAAACAGCTAATATAAGGATATTATGAACAACTTTATGCCAATAAATTTGAATACATACATAAGATGGTCAAATCCCTAGAAAACAAATCAAAAAGAAAAATACCATAGCTCCATAAACATTAAAGTGTTTGAATTGTGAGTGAAAAAATCTTCCCACAAACCAAAAACAAAAGTAAAACAGAGCCAGGTATGGCTTTTCCTAAAGTCCTACCAAACACTCAAAAAACAAACAAACAAAAGAACACACACACACTTCAATCTTCCATACACTATTCCAAAGTATATAGAACAAGAGGAAAGATTTCACTAAAGCCAGCCCAGATTCAAAGCCAGGGCAATTAGACTCTCTTGTGAAGGAATAGCAAAGAATTTGCAGCTCATCTTTAATCTACCACAAAGTGGTTTTCTAAAATATTGTAATAAGGAGGAGAGTGTCACTGGATCTCTGCATTTCTTTCTAAGAAAACAGCAAAGTAGAAGTAAGCTTACACAGAGTAGTAGTAATATAAGCTAAACTTGTAGTAAAATTTATTTTATTTGCGGTGTTTTAAAATGAAATATTCAAACAAGTGAAATTGCTAATACTACTGTATAGATCATGGAGAGTAAGGGGCAAACTGCATGTGTATTAGAGGGAATTAGCTCTTTCATATTATATGTCTTAACTTGTACTGGCATAAATTCTTTTTTTTTTTCCTTTTGGCCATGCCATGTGGCTTGTGGGACTTTAGCTCCCTGACCAGGGATTGAAACCAGGCCCTCGGCAGTGAGAGTGCAGAGTCCTAACCACTGGACCACCAGGGAATTCCCTAAATTGATTCTTTCTGTGCTTTGCAATCTTTGCCTTTCTACATTTGGGGAATGTAGCAAATTCTTTCTACAAAAAAAATGAATGTGTTTCCACTTAAGTGTACTTTTTATTTGTGTCTTTAATACATTTACACATATTTTTATCATCTCTTATAGACATTGTCTTGCACACAATAGGCATTCAGTATTGAAATTCTTGAAAAGAAAGATGAGCATAAAAAGCTCTGAAAGACAATAATCTGCTTTGTAACTTATAGGAAGGAATTATGTCAAACAGTTATAACGAAAATGAGGAAGAACAATACCTAAGCTTGCCTAAAACCTTATGAAGGCTACTTACCAGTTTCCCTTGCTACTTCTACAGCATTTGATCTCTAGAGAATTATTTCACTGCAACTACCTATTATGTTTCATCTGCTATATTTTAGTCAAAGTTTAAAAAAATTACAAGACCATTTTGCCTTAAATTCTGCTTTTAGTTCTATGGTGTGAATATGATTTTTGTTACTTCTTGTATGTAGGAACCAGGAGGGTCGAAACTATGTTAATGACAGAAGTCTAGTATAATATTTTTGTCAATAACTCTGTCAAAGTCTTTTATATATGAGCTTGATGAATTGTTCCTTGTTTCTTAAATTTTATTTTAAGAAATTCTGGGAGGGGACTTCCCTGGTGGAGCAGTGGTTAAGAATCTGCCTGGCAATGCAGGGGACACGGGTTTGAGCCCTGGTCCGGGAAGATCCCACGTGCCGTGGAGCAACTAAGCCCGTGCCCCATAACTACTGAGCCTGCGCTCTAGAGCCCACGTACCACAACTCCTGAAACCCGTGCACCTAGAGCCCGTGCTCTGCAACAAGAGAAGCCACTGCAGTGAGAAGCTCACTCGCCGCAACTAGAGAAAGCCCGCGCTCAGCAATGAAGACCCAATGCAGCCAAAAATAAATTAATTAATTAATTTTTTTCAAAAAGATATTTTGGGCAGGGGTTGGATTTAAGTATACAAATAACGCATTCTTATATATTGGCAGCTATCTAAAATTTTATGGTACTTTTCTGCCTTCCTACAATCTTTCATTCACCCATTCAAGAAATTTTAATTGAACTCTGATGATGTTCCTAACACTATGATAGGTATTGAAGGTCAAACTGTGACTAGAGAACATTGCCAGATAAAAGGCAGGATTCCCAGTTAAACTTGAATGTTAGATAAACAACATACTTATACTAAAAATTATTGTTTATCTGAAATTCAAATATAACTTGGTGTCCTGTAATCTTTTTAAATTTTATTTATTTATGCATGCATGTTATATATGACAGCCCTAGTAAAAACAAAGACTGTTCTTGATCTGTTATAACTTAAAGTCCATTGGGCAAGGCAGATACTAATCATATAATCTTGCAGGTAAACAAAAATTATAACTGAGATAAGTGTTGCCAAGGATAGGTATAGGGTTATAGAAGGAGAAAATAGGGCTTCCCTGGTGGCGCAGTGGTTGAGAGTCCGCCTGCCAATGCAGGGAACACGGGTTCGTGCCCCGGTCCGGGAGGATCCCACATGCCGCGGAGCGGCTGGGCCCGTGAGCCATGGCCGCTGGGCCTGCGCGTCCGGAGCCTGTGCTCCGCAACGGGAGAGGCCACAACAGTGAGAGGCCCACGTAACGCCAAAAAAAAAAAAAAAAAAAAAAAAAAAAAAGAAGGAGAAAATAATTGAGTGAGAAACAAGGTCAGGAAGGGGACACCAGGGAAGACTTCACTGTGACAGAGGCAATGGACCAGAGACCCTATGGGGAAGGAAACAGAGATGCTCTAACACTGCTACTTTACATGAAAATTTTATATTAAAAAGGGGTGTGTCTAACTTTTATGGTACAGCAGTAGAAAGCCTGACTGCACACTCTGATGCAGAAACAAAGCCTTGTTTTTTAGGGGTGACCCAGTGTCTTTCCTATCTGGCATCTGACTGATAACAAAGCCAGAGACTACAAGTTTTAGCCCTGTGTGTAAAGGTGGTACAGGAGAGTTCAATTTCGATATTCAACCCCTGAAACTATGGGCATTTTCTTGGATCAGAGAAGACAAGTTGCTTGTCCCATCAGGCCTCTGGCTCTTGCTCCTGCCAGAAGTGAGCGAGAAACATGCCTGGTTGTAACTAGGAGGGGAGACTATTCAGCACAGGCTGGTGGGAAAGACAAATCTGTGATGCACTCACATGGGAGCTGCCAGGCAGGAGTGTTGCAAGTGAGCACACCCAGCAGTGCCTCTGGCAGGATTTAGGCTCTCAGACTTTCCCAGCAGCCCAGCTTGAGATTCCTCCCCACCTTCCAAGTTTCTCTTTGCATGCAGTGTAAAAAAAAATGGTCTTGTGTAATTTGTATTAATTATTCAGCTTTTGAATATGATCATTGTTCATCATGATCATAATAACGAGAACAATCCTGCCTCAGATCTATATATTTATTCCCATACGTTCAAGTTCCTTTAATTATATTATTTATCTTTATGATGTGTGCTAAATCAGCGGTCCCCAGCATTTTTGGCACCAGGGACCGGTTTCGTGAAAGACAATTTTTCCACGGACCGGGCGGGGTGTGGAGGGGGTTCAGGTGGTAATGTGAGCGATGATTCAGGTAGTAATGCGAGCGATGGGGTCCATGACTCAGGGGGTAATGCGAGCGCTGGGGAGCGGCAGAAGAAGCTTTGTGCTCGCTTGCCCGCAGCTCACCTCCTGCTGTGCGGCCCGGGTCCTAACAGGCCATGGACCTGGGGTTGGAGAACCCTGTGCTAAATAAAAGGAGTGACTGTTGTTTACATCCATTTTTAGGGATGGGGGAACCTGAGTGTAGTCTCTCTAGGTGAGTTGCCCAAGTTCTTTTTCTGACACAATCCACAGCAGCCTCCACTGTTGACCTCTTCTCCTCACTTTGTCTGGAGCTATATCAAGCTAGTTAGAAGGGCAAAGCACAAATCAACTGACTGAAAAATGATTATCTTGAAAAAAATTAGTAAATATAATGTTAAATCACAAAGTACTTAGGTGATTTGTTAAAACTTATCAAAAATAAACTGACATATATAACAATGTCAAAAATGCCACCTGTTAAATTATACAATGATATACATGATTTTATTATCATGGCAAACAGCATTGTTAGTGATTGCAACATTTTAAATTCCCAAAGTAGCAAATGCTCTAAATTTCTCTAATAAATTAGCATAGGGCTTCCCTGGTGGTGCAGTGTTTGAGAGTCCGCCTACCGATGCAGGGGACACGGGTTCGTGCCCCGGTCCGGGAAGATCCCACATGCCGTGGAGCGGCTGGGCCCGTGAGCCATGGCCACTGAGCCTGCGCGTCCGGAGCCTGTGCTCTGCAACGGGAGAGGCCACAACAGTGAGAGGCCCGCATACCGCAAAAAATAAATAAATTAGCATATTAGAAAGCTGTAAATGTGGGAATATTTAAGCTTTTTCTCTAAAATTATGAAGTATTTTTGAATTATAATAGAATAATGTATCCCTTTATAAAAACCAGGGCTTTTGGGGGGAAATTGAAGAAATCTGTTTTTTTAATATCTCAACCTCTTTGTATAGCACTTGTTTTCTGAATAACAATATTTTTCATAATTAGTCTATATCTTAATTTTATGTACATTTGACTCTAAATGGGTATAAATATGAAATGTATAAACGATCTATGGGTTCTGTAGTTATATAATGCTTTTTTTTTCATGCAAAGACTTTATTTTCCTAGGAAAGTTTTAGAAACCAGAATACATGTATTTTTTTTGAAAGAGCCAGTTTTTGTTTACTCAACTTTTAAAAACTAGAGCATTCCCTGCATAAAACTAGAAACTCTACTATTGAAATCCTGCCTTTTTGTGTTGGTTTCTGTCTTGTTTCTGTGAAAAGTGGACAGGTAGATTTCAAAAAAGAATGACTATTTCCAGATCAGACCTCAAAAATGATTTTATTTTATTTTTTCATTTTTATTTTTTGATAGGCAAAGAGTGAGTTTATTAGCATAGGATGCTTGTGAGAGCTACAAGGGGACAGGCAAGGGACCACAGCCCCGAGAACAAAGAGGGCTACATTTTTATAATCAAAGAAAAAGTGGGGAGGGAAGAAGACCATCTTCTTCCTCATTTTTGGGTAGACACCAAGGCTTACATCATTAGTTCCTCCTTTGACCCTGTATGGTCTAATGGAGATGGTCATGATGCTATTTAAATATGTATATTAGCAGAAGGGTGGTGACATATACTAATATATGATAATTCATCTCAGGTTTTAGTATAATGTCCCCTTTCACCTATTTCTTTCCCTTTTCACCTATATTTCTGTCTTGCAGAAATGCTACTCTTCAAGGACTATTAACTCCCTGACTTCATGTAACAAGATTCAGACTGCATATCTATTGTGTTTTTTGGTTTTTTTAACATCTTTATTGGAGTATAATTGCTTTACAATGGTGTGTTAGTTTCTGCTTTATAGCAAAGTGAATCAGTTATACATATACATATGTTCCCATATCTCTTCCCTCTTGCATCTCCCTCCCTCCCACGCTCCCTATCCCACCCCTCTAGGTGGACACAAAGCACCGAGCTGATCTCCCTGTGCTATGTGGCTGCTTCCCACTAGCTATCTATTTTACGTTTGGTAGTGTATATATGTCCATGCCACTCTGTCACTTTGTCACAGCTTACCCTTCCCCCTTCCCATATCCACAAGTCCATTCTCTAGTAAGTCTGTGTCTTTATTCCTGTCTTGCCCCTAGGTTCTTCATGACCTTTTTTTTTTCTTCTTAGATTCCATATATATGTGTTAGCATACGGTATTTGTTTTTCTCCTTCTGACTTACTTCACTCTGTATGACAGACTCTAGGTCCAACCACCTCACGACAAGTAACTCAATTTCGTTTCTTTTTATGGCTGAGTAGTATTCCATTGTATATATGTGCCACATCTTCTTTATCCATTCATCTGTTGATGGACACTTAGATTGCTTCCATGTCCTGGCTGTTGTAAATAGAGCTGCTATGAACATTTTGGTACATGACTCTTTTTGAATTATGGTTTTCTCAGGGTATATGCCCAGTAGCGGGATTGCTGGGTCGTATGGTAGTTCTATTTTTAGTTTTTTTAAGGAACCTCCATACTGTTCTCCATAGTGGCTGTATCAATTTACATTCCCACCAACAGTGCAAGAGGGTTCCCTTTTCTCCACACCCTCTCCAGCATTTATTGTTTGTAGATTTTTTGATGATGCCCATTCTGACCAGTGAGAGATGATATCTCATTGTAGTATTTTTTTTTTTTTTTTTTTTTTTTTGCGGTACACGGGCCTCTCACTGTCGTGACCTCTCCCGTTGTGGAGCACAGGCTCCGGATGCGCAGGCTCAGCAGCCATGGCTCACGGGCCCAGCCGCTCCACGGCATGTGGGATCCTTCTGGACCAGGGCACGAACCCGTGTCCCCTGCATCGGCAGGCGGACTCAACCACTGCGCCACCAGGGAAGCCCCTCATTGTAGTTTTGATTTGCATTTCTCTAATGATTAATGATGTTGAGCATTCTTTCATGTGTTTTTTGGCAATCTGTATATCTTCTTTGGAGAAATATCTATTTAGGTCTTCTGCCCATTTTTGGAATGGGTTGTTTGTTTTTTTGTTATTTAGCTGCATGAACTGCTTGTAAATTTTGGAGATTAATCCTTTGTCAGTTGCTTCATTTGCAAATATTTTCTCCCATTCTGAGGGTTGTTTTTTGGTCTCGTTTATGGCTTCCTTTGCTGTTCAAAAGCTTTTAAGTTTCATTAGGTCCCATTTGTTTATTTTTGTTTTTATTTTCATTTCTCTAGGAGGTGGGTCAAGAAGGATCTTGCTGTGATTTATGTCATAGAGTGTTCTGCCTATGTTTTCCTCTAAGAGTTTGATAGTTTCTGGCCTTACATTTAGGTCGTTAATCCATTTTGAGTTTATTTTTGTGTATGGTGTTAGGGAGTGTTCTAATTTCATTCTTTTACATGTAGCTGTCCTGTTTTCCCAGCACCACTTATTGAAGAGGCTGTCTGTTCTCCACTTTATATTCTTGCCTCCTTTATCAAAGATAAGTTGACCATATGTGCGTGGGTTTACCTCTGGGCTTTCTATCCTGTTCCATTGATCTATCTTTCTGTTTTTGTGCCAGTACCATACTGTCTTGATTATTGTGTTTTAACAATCAGAGTTTGTGGCTTGAGTGTGCCTGGTGCTTAGATGCACCTGGTCTTTCATCAAGGTAGTGTAGATTGTTGCTAGGTTACTAGATTCTTTTCTTGAGTGGTCAATAGTTTACAACAGTCTCCCCAAACTCCCTTAAAATTCCCTTTCTGTCTTTAATCCCCTAGTGGGATTTCTAAACTAACTAATTATCCTACTCTATCCCTATCAGAATGATCTTTTTAAGAACACAATCTAATCACATTCTCCCTGCTCAAAGCCCTCCAATGGATTTGCCTTGCTCTTAAGATAAAGACGAAAATCTTTATGTAATGATTTGCCCTGAGGCCTACCTCTATTTGTCTACATCAAAAACAAACAAACAAACAAACAACACTTCACCTCCAGCAGCCTTGAAGAATAATATAGATGTTTATATCGTCTTGGCCTGCTGGTGAATTCTAACTACAAACTCAAGTCTCTAAAGTGAGTCACATCCAAACAATTCTACTTCTACCACCTGGTAGATTAGCGTTTCTCAGTCTTGAATGAACATTAACATAGTCTGGTATACCTTTTATTTTTATTTTTGGCTGTGTTGGGTCTTCGTTGCTGCACGCGGGCTTTCTCTAGTTGCGGTGAACAGGGCTACTTTTTGTTGCAGTGCACCAGCTTCTTATTGCGGTGGCTTCTCTTGTTGCAGAGCACAGGCTCTAGGCGCATGGCACCTATTCGTGGTAGTCGTGGCACGCGTGCTCAGTAGTTGTGGCTCACGGGCTCTAGAGTGCAGGCTCAGTAGCTGTGGCGCACGGGCTTCATTGCTCCGAGGCACGTGGGATCTTCCTAGACCAGGGCTCAAACCCGTGTCCCCTGCATTGGCAGGTGGATTCTTTTTTTTTTTAACATCTTTATTAGAGTATAATTGCTTTACAGTGTTGTGCTAGTTTCTGCTGTATAACAAAGCAAAAATGATTTTATACTTTTTTCAAATTGCATATGTTCTTTGACATGGCCTTGGATACTGTAGAGCAGAAGAGGCTCCAGATTCTCCTTAGTCCCTCTCTCTGCAGTCAAAGTAACCCCACTTTTATCTGTATTGGGGAAGGTTTCAAATAAAAAGTGTTCCTGCTTAAGCAGTGACATTAGGAATTGCAGAGCAGAAGTACATCTCGTAGATGTACCAGACCAGCTGTATGGCTTTTCGATCTGCATGTGAGATATTCCCACCAGGTTTTGAAATTAGTTACCTGAACTTTGAGGATTATTTTATAGTGAACTACATGTGACTGATGAGAATGTGGTGTATTTCAGATGGACTAGGATTTTTAAAAGGAAGGAAGGAAGGAGGGAGGGAGGGAGGAAAGCTACTTCACACCAGCTGGCAGACTGTACAGGATTCCCTTCTTAGTAGCACTATGTGGAAGATGAAGGGCACCCCAGCCCAAATTTTGTGCCAAGTTCTGGGGTGCCAGAAACTCTATTTCCAGTGAATCCTTATCACAATCCAGTGACATTGGTATATTAGTTCTACTTTACTGATGACAAGTCTAAAACTCAGAGAGAAACTGAAAGAAAGGGATCTTCCAGCTAAGCCAAAACAAAGGCTTTATAATGCTTTCCTATTTCCCACACAGATCTATCAGACAGATTTCAGACTGAGAAATGTTGAGGGGGTTGGGGAGTGGTATTTAGTTGAGAAGGACAACGAAAAGTCTTTGGAAGCAAAAGTTGACCTAATGGCAGTCTTCTGGGTTGAGGTACATGGAATGGATACTTAGTTGAATGGTGGTGGCTAAGGAAAAGTGCCCAAAGCAGAAAATTTTAAAGGAATTTGAGAAACTGCCATACTCTTTTCCTTTTACCCAATTCAACGCTATCCCAGTCCCCACCCACCAAATGTAGGAATGAAAAACAATTGGTCAGTGCCAAAGCCAGAATCTACCTACTTCGCAATTTCATGTAAAGCTGGCACTGTAGTGCTCTTGAACTCTGGTTTATCTGGAGCACACCAGTACTGGATTTCCAAACCCTGCCTAATTTCATTACTTTCATATGCTTTCATTTCCCAAATTTCTAAGGACTCAAAAAAGTCCTTCTGTGATTTGTCCTGTTGCTATTTGGTTTCTTACTGTTGTCATTGCTTCACTTGAATATTTTCTCAGAGTCTTAGCAAAGTTAAATTTTTATTATGCTCCTTTTTGCATTGCAAGAAGGAAAGATCACCTAAATGATATGAGTGCAGACTCACTGTTGACTCTTTATAATAATTACATTCTCAGCAATCAGCAGTAGTGCCACATTTCAAAAGCCTTGGAATTATTCTGCTTGTTATGATTCAGATTCATTTTTTTTGGAATCTTATCTAAAGTTAAACCACTTCCATGATAGTACGGTCTTATAATCTGTCATAATTAACACTACCTTCTCTCTTTATATCATTTAAACTTACTACAACTAACTAACAGAGAGAGTGACTAGATTCTGAATAATTAGTTCCTTATAAGACGTCATCATCTGGGAAGAAAAATATTTTAGACATTCTTACTAGTCCTTAAGATGTTATTTCTAAATGGAAGTACTGGAGTAATACTGCTTACCAAATTCCTATTTTGTTTTACCTGAAGAAAGTAATTTGATCTTTTAATTTTTTAATCATCCATGACAGGTGTCTCAGTTTTTCTTCCTAAAGGCTGTCATTATAGCACTTACATTCCGAGAATATTTTAACCAATAGAATGTAAAGGGAAAAAAATGGCTTTTAACAGAGCATCACCTGACAGTCAATAAAGATGTTTTGAAACATTAATTCCTACAATGGAACAGAACCCAATGCAGCACTACGGATTGCTATCTGGAATAATTCTTTCCACCAGACCTGCAGGTCACCAAGAGTAGAAGTCTGTCTCACACCCAAACCTCTTTTCAGCTAGCTTAGTTTTTTATCTCCTTTTACCAATGCCAACAGATTTCGTAGGAATTTGTTGTGTATCACACTTCATCTCATAAGCAAAGTGTTGTTGTATCTTTGGATAAACAGCAAAGAGACTATAAGAACATATGAAATAGCTTCTATCAAGAAATGTGCTTTGTAATTATGAATCGTTTTGATATATTGTATGCTATAAACATCTGAACACATTCTAAGGTTGTAAGATACGAATTTCTTGTCAGGTATATGATGCTACCATACACCCTATAACAATAATCCTGTAAATGTTAATATTTTACTCTATTGCATTGACAATTACTTTTATCATGGGTGTGTTTTCTGTCTGAGAACAAACCAAATTAACAAAATAAATACTTTCATTTCACATAAAATCATAATGTTAAAGTGAATCAATCAAGATATTATTTATAAAACTTCTGATTTGTTCAGATGAATGGATCCCAAATAATAAGACTTGTCATGAAAATAATTAATATTAATAAATTAATATTCTGAGGCCCAAAGAGAATTGACTCAGATGTTTAAAAAAATTAAACTAAAACAATGCTCTTTGTTACATTTCTGTGTCTGTTGGGTTCAGTTTTTGCCAAAAGTATCTATCAGAGGCAACTCTTTATCCTCTTAGTTTAGTGACTTGGAGCAGGAAGGAGGTGAAAGTAGTGGGAGATGAGAACAACACTGGTAAGAAATTCTGAAATCTAATAGATAGAAACCTAATAGTTTTTGAAAATCATGCCCAAGACCAAAACGTTTTCATTGTGAAAGAAAGAAACAACTTTAGTCAAGCTTCGTGTAGTATTCAAAATATTTCCATGATGCAGTTTGTTTCATGGCATTTTTTTTTTACTTTTTTTTTTAGTTAATTTTTGAACCTAGGATTATATGTTGAATCTCAACAATGGTAAACCACGTGATTTGGAGAGCCATGTCAAGAGCCATCTGGTTCAGCTAACTTCTAAGATGTTTGCCTCTTTGCTAATAGACTTCCAGACACTGAAGTTTAACCTAATTCCAATTATGCAAATAGAAATCATTCTTAGCCTAAGAATTACATCTTGATGTCATGTCATACTGGAGGTAAACATACAAACTTCAAATTGTCAAAGAGATTGGAAACCTTTAGCTAAAAATAACCATTATACATTCCAATGTAGAAAGATAAGCTTGGATATTGAAATATTCAATAGTGGGGGAACATCAAAAACACCCCAAACAGCCCCTAAAACAGACCACTATTTCCAGTTTCTCAATTTCCCTGTCATTGCTGTCAATATTCCACCAGTTAGCCAGGATCACAAAATGAAGGGTTAATTCCATCCTTTGCTCGGCCTCCTAAGCCAGCAGGCACCTTTCTTTTTCAGCTGTTTCCAAACTAGCCTGATCTTTATCACTTCTTTCTAAGGGTATTTGAATAGGTTAATTGTGTTCCCTGTATACATTCCTTTTCGCCAAGGCAAAAATGTTACTGGTTGATGCTACATTGATATTTCTAAAAGATAGATAGATAGATGGATAGATGGATAGGTGATAGATGATAGTAATGGGGTTCAGGCAGAAGGCCCCAAGATGTGCCACTCTGACATGTGGATTATTTTGAGCTGAAAACAATCAAGGCCCAAAAGACTCAGAAAGAACCTTTGACCTTCCTCCTTACTGCCTAAAAGAATTTAAGATAGGAGGCCTGCCCCAGGAAGGAGCTATCACCTTAGATGACTAAGTATGAATTAGGTGTGGTAGACAGGGAGGAACCTAGCAAGGCCCATCTGATCAAAGTCCTCTCTCTGTCCCACTGTCTTTGAATGCCCCCCCGCCCCCACAAACATTTATTTACCAAACATTAACTCTTTTTATCTTCCTGTGAATTACCTTTCTTCCCTTTGAAGTCTCAGAACCCTATCTCCTTCTCCTTGGTACAGAATAACGTATATACCTCACTTTGCCCTGCCATCTTTGGAATTCATACTGATGTGGATTCCATGTGCACATGCAATAAATTTGATTTTCTCCTGTTAATCTGCCTTATGTCATTTTAATTGCTAGTCAAAAAAACCAAGAAGAAGAGGGAAAATTTCCCTTTCCCCACAGCTGATTAGAGAGAGAGAGATGATAGATAGATAGATATCTATCTATCAGGGAGATAGACATTTGTATTTTGCACCCAAATGTAAAATGTATTTTTACTGTGGATCATAAATGTTTTATAAAATTTACCAAAATCACATTTATACTCATTCAAATGTAGAGTTATTCATTTATTCAACATGTTAAGTACACTGATAATATATAAAACAATAATAAAATGATCTTTATCTTAGAGGACTTCGCATTCTCTTAAGAGAAATTGATATGTATAAAAACAATTTGACATACATAAATTCTGGAATGTAGAATACAGATAATTCTCTGGGAACATAGAGGAGGAAGTAGTAGCAGTTCCTTAAGACTCTCTTGTTGATTCACATTCTTCATTCTTCTAGTGAGAAATCAGCCTGCTAAGGTTTAATTAAAATATTTTTAAGCTGCTAGTTCCATGCTCGTTTATTCTCTTCTTTTAGTAGCATATGGTTATTGGCAAATAATGGAGCTATAATATAAAATTCTGTGTGGTGAGGTTGTAAAATTAATAAATTCTTTCAACAAGCTTGAGCTATTTTCAAATGGTATTTAGCCTCATACTTCAGAAAAACTTTATCTTTTTAGAGGAAGAAATTGCTGGAAAAAAAATTTACCTACATAAATTCTCCTTTATATGAAATGAGAAAACGTGGTCACAGTAATCTTTTCTCATATTAATATTAAAATAATATGCAAATGTACTGCAGCATAATATAAAATTTTAACAGTAGTGTACACAAAAAATTTCATATTGATAAATATTTTTAAAAGGACAAGGAACTAATATTTATTAAGCACTTAATGTATACTAAATACCAACATTATACTTTAAATTTTTTAAATTTTATTATAGTAAGAACACAACATGAGATCTAACCTTTTAAATTTTGAGGCAATTTTTAAGTTGGACGTACTGTTCTTTTTTTTTTTTTAACATCTTTATTGGGGTATAATTGCTTTACAATGGTGTGTTAGTTTCTGTTGTATAGCAAAGTGAAATGGCTATACATAAACATATATCCCCGTATCTCCTCCCTCTTGCATCTCCCTCCCACCCTCCCTATCCCACTCCTCTAGGTGGACACAAAGCACCGAACTGATCTCCCTGTGCTGTGTGGCTGCTTCCCACTAGCTGTCTGTTTTACATTTGGTAGTGTATATATGTCCACGCCACTCTCTCCCTTTGTCCCAGCTTACCCTCCCCCTTCCCTATGTCCTCAAGTCCATTCTCTACATCTGAGTCTTTATTCCTGTCCTGACCTTAGGTTCTTCAGAACTTTTTTTTTTTTTTAGATTCCATATCTATATGTGTTAGCGTATGGTATTTGTTTTTCTCTTTCTGACTTACTTCACTCTGTATGACAGACTCTAGGTCCATCCACCTCACTACAAATAACTCAGTTTCGTTTCTTTTTATGGCTGAGTAATATTTCATTGTATATATGTGCCACATATGCTTTATCCATTCGTCTGTCAATGGACATTTAGGTTGCTTCTGTGTCCTGGCTATTGTAAATAGAGCTGCAATGAACATCTTTTTTTGAATTATGGTTTTCTCAGGGTATATGCCCAATAGTGGGATTGCTGGGTCATATGGTAGTTCTGTTTTTAGACTTTTAAGGAACCTCCATACTGTTCTCCATAGTGGCTGTATCAATTTACATTCCCACCAACAGTGCAAGAGGGTTCCCTTTTCTTCACACCCTCTCCAGCATTTATTGTTTCTAGATTTTTTGATGATGGCCATTCTGACCAGTGTGAGGTGATACCTCATTATAGTTTTGATTTGCATTTCTCTAATGATTAGTGATGTTGAGCGTCCTTTTATGTTGGCAATCTGTATATCTTCTTTGGAGAAATGTCTATTTAGATCTTCTGCCCATTTTTGGATTGGGTTGTTTGTTTTTTTGGTATTGAGCTGTATGAGCTGCCTGTATATTTTGGAGATTAATCCTTTGTCAGTTGCTTCATTTGCAAATATTTTCTCCCATCTGAGGGCTGTCTTCTCGTCTTGTTTATGGTTTTCTTTGCTGTGCAAAAGCTTTTAAGTTTCATTAGGTCCCATTTGTTTATTTTTGTTTTTATTTCCATTTCTCTAGGAGGTGGGTCCAAAAGGATCTTGCTGTGATTTATGTCATAGAGTGTTCTGCCTATGTTTTCCTCTAAGAGTTTTATAGTGTGTGGTCTTACATTTAGGTCTTTAATCCATTTTGAGTTTATTTTTGTGTATGGTGTTAGGGAGTGTTCTAATTTCATTCTTTTACATGTAGCTGTCCTGTTTTCCCAGCACCACTTACTGAAGAGGCTGTCTTTTCTCCATTGTATATTCTTGCCTCCTTTATCAAAAATAAGGTGACCATATGTGTGTGGGTTTATCTCTGAGCTTTCTATCCTGTTCCATTGAAATATTGATGCCTAAAAAATATATCAATAAGTGAAAAGTATTTGGTAAATATAGCAGATTTAAAATATTAGAGACTAGAACTAGGTTTTAATTTTTCTTTCCCCGAAATGCGATGTACTTTTGGTTGACTGGATCTACATTAAGTGCCAAATAGAGAAATATTTTTATAAGAGGATTTAAAAAACATTTGAGCGTCTCTTTGACATAGCAAAAATTAGAATTCCAGTCAGATTGAAAAAGAAAACAGCAGAGTGTCCTTCTTCAAGTGTAACCAAATCATGCTACCAATCTTTAAATAGAGTGCTTTCTTGAAACTTCATTAAACGTATCCTGAATGAGTAACGTATCTGTTTCCTTGGATTCTTAGTACATGCTTTTTGAAGAAATAGTACTTATTCTTTCTCCATCTCTAATTTCTGTCATTAGTCTTCTTTGGAGTCCATTAGAAGTTTCTATATGGTCTGGTTCCATGCATAATTTTAAAGTTAAGGAGCTTCTCTGGATAGTTAAATGTATATGCATGCTGTCCTTCCCTACACTGTTGCATCAACTAGAGCATGTTTGCTCTGCTGTGCTGCATGAAGCTTTTTGTGCAACCTATTTCCAATGGCTGAATCATGTTATAAAGTCATGGGAAACTTTGCTTTATTTTGAGGAATCAAGGTCCAAAGTCCAATCCTCTGAGGTTTATGTCCGTATTAGGAGGCTAACTGAATGACCTAAAAAAAGGGATTTTGTATTTTATTTAACTTTCTGAAACAGCTTAAAATTTTATTACTTAAAATTTCAATACATTACATTTATAGTAATAACAAGTATAAACCATGGTAATAAAATCTCCAGGTCACTAGTTTTTCTAGTGAAACAGTCTAGGATTTTTGCTGAGAAGCCCTGGGTTTCTCATAATGAAGAGAGTATGTTTGTGTGTGTGTGTGTGTGTGTGTGTGTGTGTGTGTGTTATAAATCTATGAGAATTTTTATATGGCCAACATAAACTGGTTTATATTTTGAAAATATCTATTTCCTTGAGAATTTTTCCCTTGAAGATTATGTAACATTTTAAAATATAATCAATTTGTCTTAATTCTTATATCTCCTTGGTGTATGATATATGGTTAATTTATCCAGACCAAGAAATAATAGCTAACAACATGTATAAGAATTTATACTTTCAAAGACGTATCTCATACACTAATTACATATGAATCTCTTAATAATCATTTGAACTAAACATAGCATAAAATATTTTTTTGCCAATTTACAGATGAGAAAACTGAGGCCTAAATAGGTGAAGATATTTGCTTAAGAATGTCGACCTTAGAAACAAAACGGTCAGTTTTTTTACTGACAAAAATGGGTTTGTTTAGGAATAGCAGAGAATAGTGGTTCATGACAAGCAAGCTAAGACAAAAAACAATGGGAAAGTCCAAGAAACAAAGAAGAGGAACATTATTTTATAAAGAAAAAGGAGGAAGTTGAGAGGGATTGTTTTGAACAAAATCCATTGGAGAAAAATGAGAGTTCAACATGATGACAGTTTCTCATTGGCAGAGTTGCTGAGGTAGTTGATTTCTCATAGGAGATGCAGTGTGCGTCTTTTCCTCTTGAGATGTAAAATTGATGATTCTTTCCTGATGATTCTTTTTTGGATCTGTAACTAACAATTCTTGCTATAATTGACTTCAAATGGTACTACATGAGAGCTCCCCCTTCTGGCTTCCCACCTCCATTTTAGTGAGTTTCCTTTCTTTATTAATTTTCACAAGAACATGGTAGTAAGAGGTGGAGGTAGAGCATAAATCCATATTTTCTGACTGTAAATTCTGTGTTTTGCATATAACCTGAATATAAAAAAAAAAAACCAAAAACCCAGCTGTGTTAGTCAGGATTCTCCAGAGAAACAGAACCAGTAACTGATAAATAGATATATATAAAAGAAGATGTATTATAAGAAAAGGTTCACGTGATTATAGAGGTTTAGAAATCCCATGATCTGCCATTTGTAAGCTGGAGAACCAGGAAAGCCAGTGACGATGTGATTCAGTTCTTTTCCAAAGGCCCGAGAATGGGAGGCTTATGGTACAAGACCTTGTCTGAGTCAGAAGGTCTAAGAACCAGGAGCACCAAAGTTTGAGGGCAGGAGAATGTGATTGTTTTCAGTTCAAAGAGAGAGAAAATTCACCCTTCCTTCTCTTTGTTCTATTCAGCCACTAAATGGATTGGAAGATGTCCACCCACATTGGAGAAGGCCATCTTTTTTACTCAGTCTGTTGATTCAAATACTTATCTCATCCTGAGACCGGTTTCTGTTCACCCAGGAAACCCTTAACCCAGTCAAGTTGACACGTAAAATTAACCATCACACCAGTATTCTTAGCATAGTCCATGATTGCTGACAGTATGCTGAGATTCATTTTTTGAAAGCTCCATGAAGCCCTATTTCTGCCCAGAGAGTTAAACCCTCCTTACCCCTCTATTTCTTCCCCACCCAGGCTGTCTGCCTTAGTGTTCCTCTGTCCTGAGTCCTATTTTAGTAGAATTTGAGAATGTACAGTAGTGGAAAAACCCTGTGAAACTCAGTGGTAAGTTAAAACCTAGGGAGGCTAATTTGGTCAGGGAATGACTTATCTAGAATTTAAGGGCCCGGCTATTGCTTGCACTGTGCCAGGTGCTTTCTATATTGTAATTCTCCTGTTACATATAACAATCTATGACTTGGCATTTGCAACCCCACTCTAGGATGAGCTGAGGTATGGAAGAGTTAAATTCATTGTTGCCAAAATTCCCTTGATAGGCAGGTGGGAGTCTGGGATTCAATCCAACATCCATGTGGCCTGAAGTCTAGGATCTTTCCATTATACCAGTCTCTAGGAATATGCTTGCAAAAGTGCTTTTTCTGAGATGTGAGTTTTCTGAAGAAAGTTGTTGAGTTGTTGTTAATTTGTTGTTTTATTGACCTTTGTTCAAAGACATAGGAACATCTGCTGTTTTTTAAACAAGGACTTTGCATCAGCTATTATTTTCACTTACCTAAATAGAAGACCTGACATATACAATGAGCCTAAAACTTCCTCACTCAGATCATAGGAAAGGATTTGCTCTGAGAAGCAATACAAACTATGATTATCAAACAGGACTGGATTGAAACCAAAAGCAATTTTTATGACAACTGTCAAAGAAAGTCAAGGTTAAGCTGCATTACATGATGTTGGTTTATAGATTAGCTATACTCCATAGGCAACATATTTAATTCATGACAGTGTTTGCAACCCAAGCAATAAGGAGAGAGCTTGCAAATCATGTACTGCTGGATAAGGGCAATCAGGAAAAAAAAAAAAAAAAAAAAAAAACAGAGTGAGAACTACTTGTTAAAATTTTAAATAGGTATCCATCCCTTGAAAGAAATTGTTCAGAATTTCACACATAGTCACCAAAATAATATAATTTCTAAGCTCACACTAACAGTTCATAATTCATCTTTTTTAAAAATGCAAATTATCTCACCGATCTAGTAAAATTCTTTAACTCTGTATTTATTTGTTTGTTTGTAGTACATGATAACTCAGTCAGATATGTTGAATCTAAAACAATGCAGATATTTTAGAAATAGACTAGTGTGAAATCAGGGAGATGGACTGGTCTGTAACCAGTAGTGTTCACAAAATAAATCAATATTCCCAAATTTACAGAGAAACATATACAAGTAAATCTCATCTTAAATGTTCAATTTACAAGATAGACCAATTATGCTTTTTTTCATTGTAGAAGGACCAATTGCAGTCCTTCTAATACAGCTAAAACAGATTTCAGTTTGTCAAGACAGCAGGAATATTTATAGTCAAATTTTCTGGGTTATAGTGTTAAATTTGAAGAACATTTATATTTGACTATTAATTTCATTTTTCCAATTGCTTTAAAAGAATCCCCCTTAATCCCTCTCTCCCAAAATGTCATTCTCCTGCCTAAATTTCTAAGTAAATTTGAAAGATATTTCTATATATGCAGCATTAAATTATGTGTTGATCAAACTTAAAGTATCAGAGAAAATGTTTTCTTCCACAGAGCAACTGGCTTAAAAAGCAGGCTAGGTTGAGTACCAATCTTCAGAATGCTTGGAACTTGTATAGGACCCCTGAGGAATTTCCCTGGGTCAGACAGCTCCTCTTGTTTAGTTAATTCCCTGGGAATTATAAACCTTCTTTTTTCTATAGTGGAAAATATTAACCTTTAATGGGATGCTCTTAAGTCAGGTAATAAAACTATGCTGACTCTTTGTGTTTTGTGATTAACCTTCATTTTTCAAGTGGCTAAAGGAATTGAATAAATCCTTGAGATAAAGTATTTTCCATCAAACATCTTAATCTGCTGACAGATAGGAAATAAAAATAACTCTGGCATAAAATTTCTAGTGGAAAAGCCAAATAGAGAGGCATGTTCACCAACCACTTGAGAATCCCCCAAAAGGCAATACACCTCCCATAAAGGAACAACCCTAATGTTTAAAACTACTGATGAAACAGAATTTTCCATAAACTAAGGAAAGAATACAAATATTTTAATGATAAAACTACCAAAATATGTTTTCCAGCTTCAGGTTTATATGTAAATGAAATATGATTGTAATGTTTTGGTGCAAAAAATCCTATAGTAAAAGATCATAAGAAATGTTTTATGTAGACAAAAAAAAATTATTTTTATATTTTGTTTAAAAAGTTATGGGGTTGACAACTTCAAAAATAATGTTGGGAAAATCAGTTAAATGTTTGTAAAAAATAAAGTTAGATTTCTGCCTCACATAATATATACAAAACAATTCCAAGGAGATAAAAGAACTAAATGTTAAACCCACATAATAACCACATATTAACAACCATAAAAGCAAAATGCACTGTAGTTATACACATCTATAACTTTGATTGGGGAAGATTTTTCTAAGAAAACATAAATGCAAGCATTCATCATAAAAATATTCAATATTTTCTGTAGAAAAGTTTCCTTAAAGTTAAGAGAAATTATAAATTGGGCAACAATAAATAAAGGAAATATGAAGAGGGATTAACACTCAGAATATATAGAGAGCCCTTATAATCAATATGAAAGGACAACCAAATAGAAAAATGAATGAAAGAACAAAAAATGCATATGGTAGATAAACGTATGAAAAGATAGTTTACTTCCTTGATAATAAGGGAGATAAAAATAAAACATATCTTTTTCTGACCCATTAGATTAGCAAAATATTTATAAGATTTTTAATATCCAGCATTGGAGAGAAAATGGATACATAAACTGTTGGTGAGAGTATTGTGTGGTAATGCCTTTTTAGAAGGCAATTTAGCTAGAACATTCTTATTTTAAACATTAATATCAGTATAAATTCCAGTAGTTACGATTCTAGGAATCTATTCTAAAAATCTAGTTTCTCATTATGCATAAAAGTATATGTGTTAAGAACTCAAATATGATATTACCCCTAATAGGGAGCAAAATGTTGAGGTAATTTAGATTCTGGGTTCTATAGTTGGACAGAACCCAAATCCACTTAGATGAGTAATGTTCAATAAATTCTAATTCCAAAGAATTATAATTAAAATATTTTAAAAATGAAACCTAAGTGTTCATCAGTAGGGGAGTGTTTTAAAGAAATAAGGTGATCCACATTATGAAATATTTTGCAGCCATTAAAGAAAAACATAAAGAATATACATAACAACTAACAAGTAAAAGTTTCTAAGAGCTATTGTGAAGTGAAAAAAATGAAGTTGCAGAAAACAGATGCATTTATTTTTGAATTATACATAAGTATGTATGCATACAAATGCGTTAAAGTTCTATGGGGATACAGAAGTGCATTATTTAAGCATTTAATAATAAATATATATTAATGCATTATAAATATAATAAAAAGGGAAATATATTTCGTGAAATTAGTCAAATTACCATCTTTCCTTGCAGATCTTTACAGTTTGTACACAACGCTTCAATTAAAATTTTTGAATTACAAAACTCAAACCATAACTTAAATCGCTAATTTACCAAAAAAAAAGACACCAATTTTACTATAAATACCCAAAGCTTTGACTTTGTTGGGGAAGATGCCACAGACCAATTTATAATAAGTACTTATGAACAAATTCATAATTCAAATTGGTTCTCTGTGAAGGGATAAATCTGCTTTCTGAAGAGTTTAACAAGTTATAAATGTTATATTAAAATTATATTTAAGGAGAATTCCACTTACAGTATGATAGTGTGAGGAGCATTGCTGACCCCATCTCCAGGGAACCTGGTAAAAAAATATTTTTAAAGAAACAACCATTTAAAGTCTTTGGAAATGGCCTTAAAGGCATACAGCAAATGAAGAAACACTTATTCAAGAAAATCTACTAAAACTCACTAAGAACAGTGAGAATCTGTGGCATTTGAAACAAGATGGGTTTCCTCTCCCCTCCCCCAAGTCAGTGAAAGAGAGATGCACCTGAGAATACAGGGCTTCCTTCCCTCCCCAGCTTCCAGTTAGAAGTTTATCTTCGTAACAGGGACAAGATGTCAGCATTTCACATCCTACCTCCACTTACCTGTTGCTGAGGCAATCTCTATCAAAACCCCAATGCCGGTTTTTTGCAGAAATGGACAAATGCTAAAATTCACATGGAATTCCAAGGGAACCCTGAATAGTAATAACATATTTGAAAAAGAACAAAGCTGAAGGACTTACACTTCCTGATTTCAAAATGTACTAAAAAGTTAAAGTAATCAAAACTTGTGGTTCTGGCATAAGAATAGACAAATAGACCAATAGAATAGAATTGAGAACATAAAAATAAACTCGCGGGCCTCCCTGGTGGCGCAGTGGTTGAGAGTCCGCCTGCCGATGCAGGGGATACGGGTTCGTGCCCCGGTCTGGGAGGATCCCATATGCCGCGGAGCGGCTGGGCCCGTGAGCCATGGCCGCTGGGCCTGCGCGTCCGGAGCCTGTGCTCCGCGACGGGAGAGGCCACAACAGTGAGAGGCCCGCGTACCGCAAAAAGAAAAAAAAAAATAATAATAAAAAAAAATAAACTCGCCTCTATGGTCAACTGATTTTTGACAAGGATGAGGAGACCATTCAATGGGGAAAGAACAGTCCTTGAACAAATTTTTCCAGAAAATGGTAAATCAACATGTAAAAGAATGAAACTGGACCCTTACCATGCACATATACAAAGATTTTTAAAAAAGAAAACAGAAACTGGACTTGATTAAAATTTAAACCTTTGGTTCATCAAAGGGCACTATCAAGAGAGTGAAAAGACAACCCATTCAACAAATAGTGCGGAAACAACTGGACAAACACATGGAAAATAATGAATCTAAACAAAGACCTTACACCCTTCACAAAACTTAACTCAAAATGGATCACAAACCTAAATGTAAAAAAATGCAAAACTATGTAAAATTCCTAGAAGATAACGTAGGAGAAAACCTAGATGACCTTTGTTATGGTAATGACTTTTTAAGTACGACACCAATGGTACCATCCATGAAAAAAATAATTGACAAGCCAAACTTCATTAAAATTAAAAACTTCTGCTCTTCAAAAGACAATGTCAAGAGAATAAGACAAGCCACACAGACTGGGAGAGAATAATTGCAAAAAAATATACCTGATAAAGGACTGTTATCCAAAACATACAAAACTCTTAAAACTCAACACTAATTAAACTCAGTAGTAAGAAAACAAACAACCCGATTTAAAAATGGACCTTAACAGTCCAAAGAAGAAATGCAGATAACATATAAGCATGTGAAAAGGTACTCCATATTATATGTCAACAGGGAAATGCAAATTAAAACAATGATATATCATTACACATCTATTAGAATGGTCAAAATCCAGAACACCGACTACAACAAATGCTGGCAAGAATGTAGAGCAATAAGAATTCTCATTCATTGCTAGTCGGATGCAAAATGTTACAGCCACTTTGAAAGACTGTTTGGTTGTCTCTTACAGAATTAAACATACTCTGACCAAATTATCCAGCCCTGCACTCCTAGGTTTTATCCAAACAAGTTGAAAACTTCTGTCTGCACAGAACCTGCATACAGATGCTTATATTCATAATTGACAAAACTTGAAAGCAATCAAATGTCCTCCAGTAGGTGAATGTACAGATAAACTGTTCCATCCAGAGAGTGGAATATTATCCAGCACTGCAAATAAGTGAGCTATCAAGCCATGAAAAGACATGGAGGAAGCTTGAATGCATATTACTAAGTGAAAGAAGTCAACCTGAAAAGGCTGTGTACTACATGGTTCCAACCATATTACATTCTGGAAAAGGCAAAGCTATGGAAACAAAAAGATCAGGGGGTGCCAGAGGTTATGGGGAGGGTGGGATGAATAGGTACAGCGTTAGGATTTTTAGGACAGTGAAAATACTTTGTATGATACCATAATGATGGATACGTGTTGTTATAGATTTGTCCAAATCCAAAGAAGGTACAACAAGAAGAGTGAATTGCAGAATAAACTATGATCTTTAGGTCTAGACTATGATGTATTAATGCAGGTTCACCCATTGTCACTAATGTACCACTCTCATGGGGGACATTGATAATGAGGGAGGCTGTGCATGTGTGGGGACAGGGAATACATGGAAAAATCTCTGTACCTTCCCCTCAATTTTGCTGTCAACCTAAAACTGCTCTAAAAAAAAGAAGGTCTAAATTAAAAAAAAAAAAAAAAGACAACCTACAGAATGGGAGAAAATATTTGTAAATCATACCTCTAATATGGGATTAATATCCAAAAGATGTGACAGCTGTGACAACTCAATAACAGAAAGACCAAAATAAATAGAAAGAGTTTGAGGGCTTGAATAAGATATTTTCCAAAAAGATATACAAACACACAAATGGCAAATAAGCACATGAAAAGATGCTCAATGTAATTAGTCTTGAGTAAAATGCAAGTCAAAACTACCATGAGATATATATCACACCCATTAGGATGTCTATTATTTTTTAAAAAACTAACAGCAAATAACAAATGTTGGTGAGAATCTGGAGAAATTGGAAACATCATGCACTGCTGGTGGGAATACATAATAAATGGTGCAGCCATTGTGGAAAACAGTGGTTTCTCCTCAAAAAGTTAAACCTAGAAGTACCATGTGACCTAGTAATTACACTTCCAGGTATATATCCAAAAGAATTGAAAACTGGGGCTGAAACAAAGACTTGTATGCCAATGTTCATAGCAATATTACTCACAAAAGCCAAAAGATGAAAACACAGTGCCCATCAACAGATGAATGGATAAACAAAATGTGGTATGTAGATACAATGGAATATGCTCAGCCATTAAGAGAAATTAAGCTCTGATACATGCGACAACCTTGGAAACATTTTGCTAAATGAAATAAGCCAGACACAAAAGGACAAATATTGTATTTGTATGACTCCATTTATATGAAATATCTTGAATAGGCAAATTTATAGAGACAGAAAGTGGATTCGAGTTTACCAGAGGTTGGGGGTAGGGCAGACTGAGGGGTGAGGTATTTCTTAATGGATACAATATTACTGTTTGGAGTGATGAAAATCTTTGGAAATTGAGTGGTGATGGTTGCACAATGTTGAGGATGTAATTCATGCCACTGACTTGTCCACTTAAAAGTGACTAAAATAGAAAATTTTGTTATAGATATTTTAGCATAATAAAAATAGTTTTTAAAAAATCAAAAACTGTACTATAGAAAACACTATTTAAAGAATGGAAAGACAACCCACAGGCTGGGAGAAATTCTTTGTAAAACATATATCTGGGCTTCCCTGGTGGCGCAGTGGTTGAGAGTCCACCTGCCGATGCAGGGGACACGGGTTCGTGCCCCGGTCCGGGAAGATCCCACATGCCACGGAGCGCTGGGCCCGTGAGCCATGCCGCTGAGCCTGGGCGTCCGGAGCCTGTGCTCCGCAACGGGAGAGGCCACAACAGTGAGAGGCCCGGGTACCGCAAAAAAACCCAAAAAACAAAAAACATATATCTGATAAATGATATATATCCAAAATACACAAGTAACACTTAAAACTCAACCAAAAGAAAACAAATAGCCAAATTTTAAAATAGACAAAAGATCTGAACAGACACTTCAACAAAGAAAGTATGCAAATGGAAAATAAGCAAGTGAAAAGATGATCAGCATTATTTATCACTAAGGAATTACAAATTAAAACAATAATGAAATATCACTATACACTTATTAAAATGGAAAAAATCCAAAACACTGACAACACGAAATGTTTGTGATGATGTGGAGCAACAGAAACTCTTATTCATTGCTGGTGGTAATGCAAAATGGTACAGCCACTTCAGATGATACTTTGACAGTTTCTTGCAAAGCTAAACATAGGCTTACCATGAGATTCACCAATTGCTCTCCTAGGTATTTCCTCAAATAACTTGAAAACATACTCACATAAAAACATACACACAAACATTTAGAAGGACTTTATTTATGGTCATCAAAAACTGAGCACAGGGCTTCCCTGGCGGCGCAGTGGTTGAGGGTCCACCAGCCGATGCAGGGGACACGGGTTCGTGCCCCCTTCTGGGAAGATCCCACATGCCGCGGAATGGTTAGGCCCGGGAGCCGTGGCCTCTGAGCCTGCGTGTCCGGAGCCTGTGCTCTGCAACGGGAGAAGGGAGAGGCCACAACAGTGAGAGGCCCGCGTACCACAAAAAAACCCAAAAAACTGAGCACAACCAAGATTTCCTTCAGTTGGTGACAGGATAAACAAACTTGGCACATCATTAAAAGGAATATTATCCAGCTATGAAAAGAAATGAGCTAATAAGCCATGAAAAGACATGGAGGAAACTTAAATGCCTATTGCTAAGTGAAAGAAGCCAGCGTGACAAAGCTTCATATTGTATGCTTCCATAAGAATATGACATTTGGAAAATGCAAAACTGTAATGATGGTAAGCAGATCAGTATGTTGCCAGGAGTTCTGTGGGTGGCAGAGGAGAGCTGGTTGAATAGGCAAAACATAGGAATTTTCAGGACAGTGAAACTAATTTTGTACGATACAGCAGTGGTGAATACAAGATGTTCAGCATCTGTCAAAATCCACAGACTTTTATAGCACAAAGGATAAATCTTAATGTATACAAATTTAAAAAAATCATTTAGGAGTTTGGGGGAATCCCAGAATGGAATGCAGAAACTGAGAAAAGAATTTAAATGTATTATAAATCCCAGTTGTGGGACATTCTGCAAAATGTCTGACCAATAATCTGCAAAACTGTCAAGGTCATCGAAAACAAGAGTCTGAGAGACTGTGAAAAACCAAGAGAAGCCTAAGGAAACATGACCATTAAATGTGATGTGGTATCACTGATGAGATCCTAGAACAGGGAAAGGAAATTAGAACACAGTTAAGAAAAATAAAAGACAAACCAAGAACTGGGAGAAAATATGTGCCAGACACATTTCTGATAAAGAACTTCTATCTAAAATTATACAAATAACTCTTAAAACTCAACAACAACAAACAAGAACTAAATTTAAAAACTGGGCAGGGGTACATTAAAACTCTCTGTACTATATTTGCAATAACTCTATAAATCTAAAACTGTTCTAAAATAAAAGTTTATTTTTAAAGAATTCTTAATAGTTTCATATCCACTTAAAAAACAATCCAAATATAAGGTTTCATTTCATGTTAGAATAGACAGGTTGGGACAAAGCAATGAAGTCCATTTATGTTGCATTATTCCCAAAGAATGAGTGATAGGCTCCTGCTTGTTTTATTTTTCCCTAAAGCCAAGGGATATGTGTGTGTTTGGGGGTGGGGAGAGGACAGTGGAGGAGATAATATATAACATTTTTTTCGATTTTATTATGCTGTTTTTTCACTTTTTAAAATTCTAAAGCCAGAATGTATTCTACAATAGATGGGAAGATTTAATATGGTAGAGTTTTTGTTTAGTTTGCTTTGTTTTCCTTTCTGAAAAGCAGTTACTAAATCAGTTGTGTATCTTAAACAATCCGTGCTATTTTATAATTGAAGAAAGATGGTATATGAACTCCATACAGGTGTAAAGAAAAATAATGTCCTTCCGAAAAGAATCTTTTGTTTCCTCTTTCAGTTCATATGACAGGCTAGCTCTTCCCCGAGGAGGAAGTTTCATTTGTTTATTTTTATACTCACAATGGTACTTTGTGAGTGCACAGGTCAAGGTTTGCTGAACACAGTTTTCCACTTTACCTTTAAATACTGTTTTACATGCATGTGCCCAAGGCCTTCTAACTGTCACCAGCCAAGTTAAAAATACTTCAACCTGGTGGTAGCTCAGTGGCTTATACTTTTTGGTTACATATCAATCCCGTAGATAACTGAGTGTGATAGTTGGATAATACCAATACTGAAACCTGTCCCAAACCTCAGCAAAAGTGCAAAATAGTTGAAATTTGCATTATTCGCTAGGCACACTCTCTTATACATGAAGATAACCATCCATTCTCTCCTCCTTAAAGCCCTTAGCTGTCCATGTGACTCCTTGAAGTGGGTAGCCTTCTACTCCCCTCAGGGAAAGATTTTAATCTTCAGATTTCCTCTCTGAGTTCTCTCATCTATAGTTATTCTTTTAGAGACTCCTCCATACCTTCAGAACTTACAGATATGATCGTTGACAATGTACTAATACTAATATATTAATATAGGGGTCAGCAAATTACTGCTATGGTCCAAACCAGCTTGCTGCCTGTTTTTTTAAATAAAGTTTTATTGGAATGCACCCACACTTATTTGTTTAACATTGTCTATGGTTGCTTTTGCTCTGCAGTGGCAAGCAAAGGTGAGTATTTGCAACAGAGACCACACAGCCCAAAAAGTCTCTCTGGCCTCTTACATAAAAAGTTTCCTGACTCATGTTTTAATCTATCATTTGTGTTGGGATATAGGAAAAGGGCCTTGTAGAAACAACCCATTAAGCAAAAGTTGTGATAATAATGTTGAGATAGAGTTTATGAAATGGAGAATCTGAAAGTAAAGTCAGCCAGTATTTTGACAAGATACCTTACCCAAATCATGCTATACTTAGGACTGAGATTGAGAAATATTGGTCAGATTGAAGCAAGATTCGGTGAATTTCATAAATGTTATTTTCTAAACAGTTCATGTGAATCCAGATAATGATCATTTAGTGGTGTACTTTTTTTTCTTTCTTTCACTTTTTTTTCATTTTTAATGACATTTATTTGTTTTCTTTCTAATTTTACAAAAAATGCATGTTCATTGCAGACAACTAGAAATACATAAAAGCATAAAGTAAAAATTAACAATCATCCATTATCCCCACCTGCCAGAGATAACTGTCATTAGTGTTTTGATGCATTTCCTCCCAGTATTTACGTTTTGGGGGGTGTTTTTTTGTTTTTTTGTTTTTGCGGTATGCGGGCCTCTCACTGTTGTGGCCTCTCCTGTTGCGGAGCACAGGCTTTGGATGCGCAGGCTCAGCGGCCATGGCTCCCGGGCCCAGCCGCTCCGCGGCATGTGGGATCTTCCCAGACCGGGGCACGAACCCGTGTCTCCTGCATCAGCAGGTGGACTCTCAACCACTGCGCCACCAGGGAAGCCCGTATTTTTTTAATTGCAGTATAATTGACCATGATATATCTAGTTACCATATGTCACAATACAAAAGTATTACAATATAACTGACTCTATCCCCCATGCTGTCCATTTCATCCCTGTGACTCCTTTATTTTGTAACTGGAAGTTTGTACCTCTTAATCTCCCTCACCTATTTCACTTATCCCCCCAATCCTCTTTCCTCTGGCAACCACCTGTTTGTTCTTTGCATCTATGAGTCTGTCCTGTTTTGTTATGTTTGTTAATTTGTTTTGTTTTTCAGATTCAACATACAAGTGAAATCATATGGTATTTGTTTTTCTCTGTCTGACTTATTTCACTTAGCATAATACCCTCTAGGTCCATCCATGTTGTCACAAATGGCAAGATTTCATTCTTTTTTATGGCTGAGTAGTATTCCATTGTATATATACCACATTTTCTTTATTCATTCATCTATTGACAGGCACTTAGCTGAATATAATATCCACATAGTGTGTTGTGCTGTGTTGTGCTGAATGTTGAACTTTCAGAGAAGCTCACAAATTGGAGCATGTCTAAAGGAAACCAACCAGAATGGTGAAGAGCTTGAAACTGTCACAAAAATAAAAGCAATAGGAAAGGGACTATTTAATCAGGTGTCTTCAAATGTTTGAAGGGATGACCTAAAGTTTTATCCTTGCCTGTAGCACTAGTCTTTGGTTCAAGATTAAATAAACAAGCAAACACACAAACAAAGGAATAAAGAAACAAACAAACCATTATAGTTGACTCAAAAGAGAATTAGCTGAATTAGGTGTACATTCATTATCATCAGGATGATAAAAGCAAGACAATGAACAGTCATTCAAGGGTTGGAAGTTAAACTAAGTTTTTCCTAAGATCCCTTCCCTAGAAAATTCTAAGATTCATAATTCTTTAGATTTCAGATGCTGTGCTGTTGATGTGGTTTAAAGAAAATGCCTCACTACAAGCATCTTTCCATAACATTCCCAATTCCTTCATAATCTGGCTCCTACCCACATATCTACCTTTGTCTTCTACTATACCAGACTTGCATCTCACAAAACTGGGGACACTTGATCATTTCTTACCTACAAAAATAACAATTTCATAGTGTTAAATCTAATAATATAAATTTTCTCCAAGCATGATATAAGTTTTCTCCAAGCATGCTTTGAATACTCTAGCAAATAGGCCTATATGGTTCCATTTCTTTAACATGAGGTAATTCTCCAAGACATTCTCTCTTCACTTCTGCTCATCTAAAGACTACCTTTCTTTTAAAGTTCTGTTTGTTCATTTATCCATGAAGACTTCTTTAGTGTCTCCAACAATCTGATTGTATCTACTTCTGCACAGCTTTAGGATTTTTCACCCAAGACAAATGATAGTATTCTATATGGTTATTTGCCTTTTCCTATAAAAGCCCTTGTTCTTATGAGTGTCGTAACCCAGCTTACACCTTGCTACTGTGTGCCTTCCCACACATTAGGGGATCAGCATATAGCTGCTGATGATAAAGCCAAAAAGTCCCAACCACAGTGCCTCTGAATCGAACTGATTCTGAATGAAACAATATAATGAGATAATTCCTCACAGATTCTCTGACCCATGGCTCACTATGAAATGTGATTATTATACAGTTCTCATACTTTGCAGTTACCAGAGACAAAGCTGAGCATTTGTAGGTACATGCATATTAGGAAGGCTTTTGGCAGTGCTGTTACTGAGGTTGTTTGTGCAGAATTATGAATTAAGTAGTTGTGCCAAGGCAGATCTAATATTCTTTTCTGTGCAATGAAGTAAATCTTCAGTTTCTACATTCACTTCCTTTTTCATCCCTTTCTCTCTCCGAAATTTGTTTTGCAAGAACACTTTAATGCATTTATCTTTTTCCCTCAGCTTGTGAAATTAGTCATCCCTGGGATGCATAATTGAGAGGTGTCCTATTACACCCATGGGATTACAGGCTTTATGAATCACTCTGACATGAGAAAAATGTTTGTATAAGGAACACTAGATTTATGTGAAAAGGGTACAAAGACTTTTTAATAACCCTGGCTCTCGGTTTGGGCAGGTCTACAAGGGAGAATTTTTATACATGCAGCCTGAAAATTACATATCGCTGGCAACATTTAAATGTGAAAATACCCTCATGCAGGTAGGTGCTTTTTAACTGAGAATTTACAATGTACATTTTCATTGGTTTCTCCCCTCAGAAACATAAGACTTTAACATGTTGGAAGAGAATGTCTTTAAATCTCAGATCAGTGCATGGCAGACCTTTAAAACTGGAATTACAATTTCCTCAAGCATAGGGACATATGTGGTGTAGAAAAGAAATAATTTTCTTTAAAGAAAAACTAGTAGGATGAGTTGCCCGAGAGTGAATATGAAATGCTCTGCACATCTTTCAGAATGCCACAGCAACTTTCTAAAACTTGGATGGTTAGCTATATTCTACTTGAAATCAGGGGTTTTGTTTTATTAGCCAGAAGTTCTAGAGTTCTAAATTCATTATGGTCAAGACATTATGTATGTGTGTATTTGTCTGTGTGTGTGGTGTTTATAATTTAATTTACATTCACTAAAATTAGTTTTAGTCTATTAAGAAAAAAATTTGAGAACACTGGCGGCTCCTTGTTAGTCAGGAACCACTGGAATTTCACTAAATGATTTTTAGTCTAGTGAGGTGCTTTCTTAAATGAAGTGGCCAATACTGGTGACTTGGAGTTTTGGACCTAAGAAAAGTGTGGTTTGTGGTTAAAAACCCTAAGACTTCTAGTTCTCTAAAAGGTCCTCTTTGGTGCTCCTTTTCTCTCCATCTTACTTTTGAAGTGTTCTAACATATTTACTTTTCAGAAACCGCTTTCATGAAAATATCTGAAGCTCTTTCACATAAATGGAAATGAATCATTGAATAAAATAACTGAGCTGCAATGGGGATTTGAATCCCATCAAATCCAACTCCTTTATAATTCTAGAGAAACAAGACATAGTCCAAAGAAGTTGTATGCAACCAAATTATTGAATATCTAGATTCATGAAAAGTATGTCATTCCTTCTCACCACTGCCCTCTTAACTCTGTTGTATCAAATACTTCTTCCCTGTTCTGGGATAAAATCTTAGGTTGAAAGTATTGCTTTTCCAGCTCCTATTAGATATTAATGATTAGTGTGAGTGAATAGTATAATTTTTCAGCCATTAAAAAGCTTAATGTTTGTTTCTCACAGTTCTGGAGGCTGAGACATCTAGGATCAGGGTGCCAGTCAATTTGGTTCCTGGGTAGGATACTCTTCCTGGCTTGCAGATCGGCACCTTCTTGATGTGTCTACACCTGGCAGAGAGAAAAAAAGAGAGAGCCCGCTCTGTCTCTTCCTCTTCTTGTAAGATCCCCAATCCAAATGAATTAAACGCCTCTCTATGACTTCATTTAACCTTAATACCTCCTAGAAGCCCTGTCTTCAAATAAGCCCCATTGTCACTTTGGGGGTTACTGCTTCAACAGGTGAATTTGTGGGCCTGCTGGGGATGGGAGGCATAATGCAGTTCATATCAATTCCAAAGCTTCACTCTTTTGTCTAATTCATCACTAAAGTTTTGGGAAGGGATCACCTTTGCTCAGGTCTATTTGATTATTCTTCCTGGTTTTTGCATTCCTCTCCCATCACAAAACTGTTCCTTTTATCTGGGGGAGGGGGTACAGATAGAAAAAAAAAAAAGAAGGGGAAGTGGTATCATGTAGTTCTCTCTTAGCTGTCCATGCATGTGGGCAGATCTTCAAAAGTTAGTCATTTTTAGGGTGTCTTTGAGGATTCTTCAAAGACACCTGCCATTATCAAGAGATCCCGCTGCAGACTCCATGTGGCATGATGTCTCCTCTAGTTGACTGTGTATGACACCTTCCTCAGTCCCTGCTTCCAGATGTCCCATAGAGACTCTCCCTGCTGTGTCCCTTGCCCCTCTAATGACCTTCTTATTCCTGCTCCCTTTTCAGATAACTCAAATCCAACTTTCTCTGTGTCCTCAGAAATATCTACCTAGCTTGTGAGAAAGAAACAATAATCCTGTTCCAAGCACTTAAGGAACTCCAATTTATTTTATTATCACACAACTTATTTGAATTATTTCCACAGAACCACAGAAAAATTAGTCACACACAATGAACACTCAGTAAGTGGTAGAGGTGAGATTTGATCTAAAGCAGAAGCACTTCAGAACATACATGCCTAACCGTCCTACCACGCTGAGGGAGCAACCAGGGGTGTTTCTTTCCCTCTAAGTCTGTCCTCACTCTGTCATCTGAGGCAGCTCTAGTCTCAGTTACCTTTCCAGGCATAAGTCAGGAAACCCAACCCAAGGAGCTATGCCACAATTCTAGGCTCTGCAAGGATTCCCTAGGAGCCTGCCTCACCAGATTTGTGTGAAAAGTACCACCTGCTCTCCCTTGTGAGGAAGAGGAGAAAACCAGGATCATAATGTCTCTGAAGAAATTCTCCTTGATGAATTCTCATAGGGTCCACATAGTTTTGCTGAGCTAAAGATCAAGGAAGAAATTTGAGAACCCCTCATTTGTAAATCCTATTCAGATGGCCTAGAACCTCCCATTAGAACATCAGGGTCCTTGGTACCTGACATTTTCAGCTTTGAGGTCTCAGCTGAAACTGCCAAGAGGGGAAACATCCCATTTTAACGTTCTATTTAGCAAATTGCTCAGTATCATACAAACAACTATTGCAAAGCCAGAAAGTTGTCACCTGTCTCGAAACACGTTAAATTATTAAATCTTTTTTATTAGAAAAAAATTTTTTTCAGGGATCAAACCTAAAGGGTAAAATAGCAATGTATGTGGGTATATTCCTGTGGGGTGTTTATGTGTATGTGTTTAATGTCTGCTATCGTTTCTCCCTTTTTCTAATAACAGAAGCCTGATTTTCTTCTAAGGAACTTCTCTGCCCATACCTTGGGCTATGTAATTCAGGCAAGGTTTTCCCACTTCCCATAGTTCTAGGGATGGATATGTGAACTCAGTCCAGCCAATCATCAAATTCTATTTCTCTGACAGCAATAACTGGCTGAGGGATTTACAAGTGACATGATTTAGTTCAGTGAGAACTTCCTTAGACTTATTCTGGAATTTTTGGAAAACAAGTGCTTTATTTATTCTGGGCTTACTAAACTGGTTGAATCTAATTGGTAGTCAATTTTACCACCAATGGAGATGACCTACCTAAGTACGAAGCCAAAACACAGAAAACAGTCCAAAAAGAGAAAAAGAATCATGATAGTGTAATCAGAAACACTAGATCCAGTCATGTCAGATGCAAAAGACCTGAAATTTTCAATTGTATTGAATTAATACATTCATTTATCAATCAACTCGCAGCTAAAAGATCATAATCAAGTATTGTTTTCAACATTAGTGAAAGATAAACAGTTTTCACAGGGGCTATCATTAAGTGTTGATTGATCTTCCTGACCCTCCTGAAATCACATTTCACGTGCAGTTGATTTCCCTATGCCTATGCCCCAGACACCATCAATGCCCTATCTACATCTCTTTGGTAATCTCATTTGTTCAGAACGATTGGCTTCCACCTTCAAGGGCCCAAGACTCTTTGCTTGAGGGTTTCAAGCCATGGAAGATTTTTCTGCTCATTTGTCGATACGTCAGGATTTCTGGGCAGTTTATGCCTCCTGGGAGCAGTCCCCAACAAATGACTGTCAGAAGGTAGTAGACAAATACCCTAGTTCCCTGAGATGACACACAGCCTACCAGAGGTCCCTAGCTAGATTGAGCCACTATACTCACAGAGGTAGCCTGCTCAATAATAAACTATTATTATTGGCTTCCTTTTTTATCCTAATTCACCAGTTGCCACTTCCATATTGGTTTCTTGAGATCACCTCCCAAATAAACTACATGCACTCAGGGTCTATTTGGGGGAAATTCAATCAGAGACACTTTGCCCTGGCTATATGTCCTCCAACACACATACATGTGTAGTGGTGATATTTCATACTATCACCGTACATAGACAGACATCACTACCCTTGGGTTTCAAAAGCACCTCAAGTACCACTTCATCCCTGATCTATCTCACTGGGGCAAGTGAAAGGCAGAGAGGATCTCTTTAGTTGTATCCTTTTCATTTTTGAGGCTCTTAACCACTCTATACATAGGAGGACCTTATCCCAAGACAACATCTTATCCTGTCTCCCATAATTGTCCTAACCTAGACAGACACTGAGACAGAGGAGTGAGACAGGTAGCCCTCTTAGAGAAAGGAATCACAGACTTTATCCTGAATCTCTGAAAATCAGAGACTCTTCCTTCCTACCTAAAGGAAATGGGACAAGAAGAGATTTTCCATACAATTTATCATGCATTCTGGGATAATTATTTTTAATTCTCCAGTTCTTTTTTTTAATTGAGATATAATTGACATGTAACACTGTGTAAGTTTAAGATGTACAATGTGTGGATTTGATACATTTATATATTGTAATATGATTAGCATCATAGCATTATTTAACACATCTTTCACATCGCATAATCATCATTTCCTTTTTTGTAGTGAGAACAATTAAGATCTAGTCTCTTAGCCACTTTGAAATTTATAATACAGTATGGTTGACTATTATCACTATGCTGTGCATTAGATCTCCAGGACTTATTCATCTACTAATTGCAAGTTTGTACCCTTTATATTTTTCAGGCTTTATCCCACTATTAAATTACCAGAAAGCAAGTTACCTAGGTCCTGACTAGATCCTATGATCAATTACATTCTAGGATAATTTTGAAAGTAAAATAAGAAAAAAAGCGAGTGTGATATCATAAGTAAACAACAAATCTCTCTTAAAACTTTGTCTAATATGACTGGTTTCATGGTGGGCCTCTGCTGACATTCATAGGTCATGTCCCATGCTAACATTCATGCCCAGTCCCTGATGTTCTGCTATCTAGATGTCTTGCTGGCTCCCAGGGCCAAAGCTTGTAGCTGTTGAACTCATGGTGCATTTTTTGGCTACAGTGAGGCATGCTATCTCTCTTCCTTCTTGATTCAGTTTCCTCTCAGTTCCTGATGGATATAGAACAGTATGCCATCTCTCCATCTTAAACATAACCTCCTACTTGGCAACCCACCAATCACCTGTGCTCTCAACTCACCGTCCACACTACATGGGACATCAAAGAGGCTCTGAAGTGACCCTAGAAATTCTGTGTCTGACCATGTCACTCTGTCCTCCTAAATGAACCAGGCTGCCCCATGGTGGTGTGGATATCTCACACAGCAATCTCCTCCTTGGTACACAGCTACAAAGAAGGGGAGTAGGGCAAGAATACACTGCCTTTGGTATTACCATCATTTACCAAGCATACTGCCTTTCTCTGGGTCAAAGCTGGAAGAGGAAAGTCTGGATATAGCATCTGACCTCTTGGAAACATTAATATATTTTCCATTTTTACCTTTCTAAATACATGAACTAATAATCTTGGCACTAATAGACTTAAAGTATCCATCTGCTGAAGGAAGATTAGAATTTATTACAAAAGGAAACCATTTATTACATTGAGAATAAAAGGAAGAATGAGATATTCTGCTTCTGATATGCAAATTAGATAATGCAGTAAGAAAAGTGCCTTGTAAGCCAGGACATTGTCTTGAAAAATGATCTCCTAAACTTTTTTCATCTGTTTTCTTCACACTTTTGCATTTCAATAACCAAGCCTGAAGGATCAGAGTTTCCATTCAGTGTAGAGAAAATACCCCTGTCTATTAAGATTTGAGAGGAGATCAGAGACACAAAAGAGGATGAGACAGAGGGGAAAGCTCCCAGCTGATGGCAAAAGAAGGGGAGGTGGGAAGATAACAGAAGAGGAGAGAGAAGAGATATTGATTGACTAGAGAGCAAGACTGTCAGACAAGTCTTGAGCTTTGATCATCCATACCAACCCATGATCTTGCCAGGCAGAAGGGGACCCTGAGATTAAGCTATTCTCATCACCTTTGGTTTCTATGTGGCATAAAAAGGACTTGGACATGATTGAGAATCTGGTATGGAGTTTGGCAGTTGGAATAGCTTGGACAGAGACAGATGGCTTTAAAGAAAGAGCTACAGAACAGACCACCAGATGGAGCCCAAGTGAGCATCACAACTTGACAGCAAAGGGGTCGATAGTACCATCAGGGACTGAGGTGAGGCTGGGCCCCCATTTCTTTATCCCACCCACTGGACTTTTTTTCCAAGCTCTCAGAAAGAACACCCCACCCCAGCTGCAGATTGGTACAAATTGCTAAGTGGATAAGCAGCAACAAGGTAGAAAGAGAACATTGCCCCAGACACAGGGGTGGAGGACATGAGGTGGGGTGGGAGCAGAGGTAGCTGTGTCCAAAGATAGCAATGCTTCCCTCTCTCACCCCTCACCCCAGAAACTTAGTCACCACTTTGGAATAAAAGCAAAGGAGAAGAGGTGACTCAAACTGAGCTTTTCTTTTTTCCAGAAAAACTGAGTATTGATTTACCTAAAGGAATTATATACATTATCTAATTGGGTTAAGTTTTAAATTGGATTGGGTATTTAGTAATTTCTTTTCCCAGTCTCTGGTGGATGAGGGTTATCTTTGCCCATATGAGTTATAGCAAGAATTCAATTTTTGAATCCTATTACATTAGGATTCTCTCTCATATGTATTAGACTCAAAATCCCATCCAATCACTTGCTCCTCCATTTCAACAGCCTAGATAAAGAAATAAAACAGGACACATACTGCAGTAAGTCTAGTTTGGGCTGTTTTTTAGGAATAACGAAATCTGCCTCCAAATCCTCATTAGCTGCTTGATGAGCTGAACCAAGCAATGGGGAAATCTTCACAGTTAAACATTTAGCCTGAGGCCCACAAGGCCAAGTTCTTCTTCTTTTTGTCCTGACAGCCTCCTCTTCCCTTACCCTATTGATATCTTTAAGTAGTGGGCTATATAAACCTTTATAAGACACATAGCACAATCCAATCCCTGTGTTGGAGGAAAGAAAAGAGAGGTACTCATATAGGTCTAATTATATCATATATCCTATTTATCCTTCCTATTAAAGATTCAGTCAATTTTGTCCCCCCAAGTCCTTATAACGAGTGAGGGCATGACATGTACACTAGGTAGCAGTGGCTCCGCTCCCTTCCTCTCCTTTCTGCTTTTTCTTTCAGACATAACCAAGAGTCCTCCCTGAAGATTTTGGTTGCTAGAGCAGTGTGGTAACACGATCCTCTGCTCACTACCTAAGAATATTTGCAGGCAAGTTGCATAAAAGTTGAGTCCTACATGTGATTTTACTTCAGTCGTGAAAGACTCCATGAAGCAAACTTTGTGCACACTTTTTTCCATGCTTCTCAACTGGGGTATGAGTTTTTTCATGTGTGAGAGTGAGCCAGCAAGGGTGAGAAATCACCAACTAACATTTTCCCAAAGAATCAATTATACTTAAAGACTTGAATAAAAATCATTATTAAATTCACATGAATTTATGCTGAAGCAGCACTTCCAAGTAATTTCAAACTTGAAGTGGGCAACTTCAAGCTAAAGTCCCAAGCCATCCCACACTCTCTCCCACCCCCTCCCACCGCCCTCCATTCCTCAGAGACACAGGCTGTGCCCATCCCCTGCCAAACGTGCTCATTTTGTAGAGATTAGAAGCTTTGGATTTCTTTGAATAGGCCCAGACTCAAGAGTGGACATATTTAGGAGTAGAGTTGCTTTAGAGAAATTTTCTACTACTATAGCCCAACAGTGAAGCTGTGTCAGAATTTGGGGCAGCATATTATTGTGTATACACTCAAGACAATCCGACGTGCAGGTTCTTGATACAAATTCTCAGAGGCAGACTTCTTGAATATTTAGATACAAATTATCCATATTCAGTGAGCTAAGCAATACCAATTAGGTTTTGAAAGGAAGAAGATTAGAAATTATACTCATATAAACTATGTTATTATTTGGGCCTGACTCTGTGTGTGTGTGTGTCCATTTTCTACTCCAGAGTGGAGTTTGTTCTTCAAGCTACCGGCTTGGTTAAAAAGCTTTGGAAACATGAGTGCAGCTCCAGTCATAACATTTAGACCTTCATTTCAATCCCATAATAGTTAGCTTAAGTAATGTCTAAATATTTCTTTAAGCCACAATATCCTATTTTCAGCAATGGACTCTAAATCATAATACACTGTATTTGACTATATTCTGACTTGGAATAAGGCCCTGTGTGGAATGGTTGTGAGCTCCTTTGAGATTTGTTAACTACACCAAGGTATAAAGTAAGACTGGCAAAAGGAAATATGTTTGAATCCTTGCTCTGACAGAATAATTTAGAAAAAAAAATGTTATCCGTATGCTCTGCATCTGATCTGGTTCTATCTTCATATCTGCTTCACAATGAGCAGAAGCACCTCTGTGCCTATTAAAAGGCCAAGAGCTATCTTTGAATTTACAATGATGTGCAATTAAGGAGAAGTTATTTCAGTTATCAAAAAAATACAGTAACTCAACTGGTCATAGTTAAGAAAGTGTATAAATTCCAAAGACATTCAAAACATATGGCTTTGGATGCTTCTCCCTTCCCATAATTGATGTGTTAGCTGTTCATGGGTGAAAGTACATACAGCACATCTTAGTAACATCTGTTTCAAGTTAGGGTTAATTGATTTCCATTTGTGTGTGTGTGTGTGTCTCTCTCCCCTTTTTTTTCCCCCCGAAATATATTAGAAGATACAGATCGGGGGAAAAAGTGTATTTGCAGACAAGATGTTCAATTTCTATGCATGCTTTAAAAGAGAAATATACAACAAATAAGAAACTTCCTGGAATTTTTCACTATACCATTACTCAGTTGTGAAAATTTTCTCTGAAATCATAACTGAGACTTAGTGAGTGATTAGTATGTTCTAGTCACTCTGTTAAGTACTTTGCACTCATTATCTTTATTAATCACAACAACAACAACCTCATAGGGTCAGCTTTTTTCATAGACGTGATTTTTGAATGTGAAAATAACTTGCCTAAGGGCAAAACTCTAGCCAAAAGAACAGCCAGGATTCTCACATAAGTGGTTGAAAGTGGTTGATACCAAAGCCTGCCTTGTATAATTGTACTAATGAATTATAAAATGCCATAGTGACCAAGCTATGGCCTTGATAGTGCTGTGTGTGGTGTCTTACACAAGGTACTTACAGGTTTAGAGAAAACTTACAAAACCAGCTGCCACAGTCCAAAGGCCGTCTCACAATATTTGACAACTTACTGGGACTGAATTTTTATTCCAGTAGTCTACGTGACTTTTCACAAGTCTCTAAAGCTCTCAGAATCTGGGTGTCCTAAGGTAAATTGGTTATACCTGGCTGACGTATCCAGTAGGATTGTTACAAAGGTCCAGGGAGTTAATCTGTATTGAAATGTTTTGCATACTCTAAAGGATAATTTTACAAAGTGTTAAGTCAAAAATTTGCTTTCCAGAAATGGTAACAGATGTTCTGAGTGGAAATGGTTCCCGGGCAAATTTGTTTGGGAAACTCGGCATACTGTGGTAAATATCCCCTGTGTAGAGGACATGTGTTGTCTTATTTAGAATCTCTGCCAATTCTTTTCTGGTCATGAGACCTATGCTATTGGGGCATTTCTCCCTCCTCCCAGTACATGGTGCTGGTGGAGTTGCTATTCACCCAGGGAAAACAGCAGGACACACAACCTTCATTTTTAGCCTCTGCAAGAATTGTGGCATAGCAAGGTCTAAGGATGTGAACCCAGAGCTGCTGGCAGCCATACCCTGCATGGTAGAATCAGCCTGCAGTATAGACAACACCATCCAACTGCCTTTTAAGCTACTTCAATTTGGAATTCTGCTTAATATACTGTTCATAGAAATTCACTATGAGAAATACTAGAAAATACTAGCAGATTTCAATGAAACATGGTTTGAAAATTCAAACATATGAAATGGATTTCTGTTTATTAATTTAAGTCATAGTCACCAAGGAGCCACAAAAAATGCTACTTATATACTAATAAATTGTGAAACTAAATAGGATACTTATTGGGCTGGAATTACTTGCAGTGTTGTTGAAGAGAGAAACTAAGCATTAATAAAGAAATTGACAAAGTACTTTAGAATATTCCTTTTAATTTTGATATTCTGAGGATTTTTTCCCCAAAATGCTCTAGCCAAGAGTTCTTTTTTTGATTCTCATGGCAATATTCTCAGAAGATCATTGATATATGACTACCAACTGCATTTTCTGTATATTCAGGGCCTAATAAAATGGTCAGAACTGTGTAAGTCCCCTAAAAATCTATAGTGTTGTTGGTACATTTTTCAGCCATCACATCATGATGATTTTGTTGTCTCAATATGATAATGGATCAAAATGTTTCAGATTCACTTTATAATAATCTATTGGGCAAAAACAAACAGAGAGAGAGAAAGGAAGTTTTCAAAATGTAAATGATGTTCTAAAGGTAAGGCCATAGCAGCTTAACTCTGTGACAATGTAATCTTAAATGTTAAAATATTTTCAAAAATGTAGATATTTGGAATTATGGAGCTTTAGCCTAAGCCTAACTTGGTCTTCATCTAATATCCTAAGTATCAAATTATAGACCTTAATTGGCTGAATCTGCACATTCAGTAAAAAATTATTGAATTAAATGGCATCTTCTGGTGTGAAATCATAGCCCCACTTCCAGGAGAAGCCATGAGTCTCCAAAAACCGTGACATATCTGTTAGCATGTTTTCAATAAGTAACAGAGCATGCTATTTAAAGTGGCTTAAAACATAAGACAACTTATTAATGCACAAAGATTTTATCATTGACCCAGGATCTGTCCATCTTTTCTTTCTAATTCCTTAGCTTCACCTTCAGGCTTATCTCTTCCACATAACTGCAAGTTGGCTATAGTAGCTGTAAATATTGCATCGTCACCCAGAAAGATTACAAAAGTCCATATATTTTCTTTGGGTCTCTTATTAATGAAAATAACAATTTTCCTAGTTGCTTCCAACAGACCTTCCCTTGGCTTGAATTGCATCATGGGACCGTCTTTCCACTGGAAAGATGAATAGTTGTCTTAAACTAACCAATATTTACCTTCCTATGGTAGAGAGAATGGTCTCCTGATATCGCAAAAAAAAAAAAAGTCATGCTTCTGTGTGAGCATGGAAGGATGGAGGAGAGGGACAGCAGTGTTTACCACAAGTCCCTTGAAAATAAAATTTTCTAGTACACAATTTAAAAAAGAAAAGAACAGTTAAAAAGAAGAAAATGTAAATTTAAAATAATCTGAGGAAAATTAAAATAAAATAGATATTACTTTTAAAATTGTCAATAAATAAATAATAGTGCATTTTATATTATGATTGGAAATTATGTTCAGAGAAAACTAGTGGAACCAAAATTAAAAGGAAAAACTTACTTGAAAAAAATAGCCTCCCACAACTAAATTAGGGCAAAAGAGAGCTATATAAATTATTACAATTTTGTTAACGTTCTTTTATCCTGCCCTATGAAATGTCTCCAATTGGCATCTAGACAATATACTTAATCAGGTTCACAGATTGAAGTTTTCTACTACAATTAATTTGACTGCTTTATAAGTAGATTTTTTAATATATGTGTACATATACTCTTTTTTTAAGAGCTGATACTGGTTCTGTAGAAGGAGAGAAGCAGAGCTCAACCTAGATTGCTATTGTTTACAAAAAACATTCTCTACAAGATGGCTTTTATATACACCTGTGAAATATTTATCTCTCTGTAAATGAATGTGTTGGCACTCTGCCCCACAGAATTTAACAAATTTGAAATGTAAGTGTAGAAATTAACCCTTCCTAATCCCTTTCATTAAATCAGATGTTTCTATCATCTGACAAAAAAATGTTTGATCGGGGCTCTAATTATGCTTCCCCATCCTCCCACTAGAGCCTATATTTTGGGGGCAGAAGTTAAAAATGAGTGCCTCCTTTCAGATGTTAGAACACCAGCCAAGCACTTCAGAGAGTAACTCACCCCAAAGGTGAGGATGTGGTTTACTGTGAGCAGAGGCATCAAAGCAGGCCTTGTGCTGCTTGCTCTCTTCTGAATGCTGCCTCCCTCTGCCACTTGAGCTAGACAGTCTTGCCTCCAGGATAGAAAGCACTCTGCTTTCCAGAGCTTCCTCTACCATTACACATGGGTACATTTTCATATGACCTTACAGCTTCTGGGCCTCGTGTAAATTTCCTATTGCTTCAGACTGTCTTTCATCAGCTTTATTGTTATCTAAGTGTCAGGACTAAGGAGATACAGATACCCATGGTATAACTGAAAAGAAGAGTAATCCACACATTCTTTCACTGTTCATTTAATAAGCATTTATTACCTGCCAGGAACTGTGGATAAAGATACCAAACTTATCCCTACACTCAAAGACTGGTCCCTACACTCAAGGAGCTTTCAGCTAGGATGGAAAAAGATTTCCATGAAAATGGAAATCAAAAGAAAGCTGGAGTAGGAATAATAATAACAGAGAAGATAGACCTTAAAATAAAGACTATTACAAGAGACAAGGAAGGACACTACATAATGATCAAGGGATCAATCCAAGAAGATATTACAGTTGTAAATATTTATGCACCCAACATAGGAGCACCTCAATACATGAGGCAAATGCTAATAGCCATAAAAGTGGAAATCAACAGTAACACAATAATAGTGTGGGACTTTTAACACCCCACTTACACAAATGGACAGATCATCCAGACAGAAAATAAACAGGGAAACACAAGCTTTAAATGACACAATAAGCCAAATAGACTTAACGGATATTTATAGGATATTCTACCTGAAAGTGGCAGAATACACTTTCTTCTCAAGTGCTCACGGAACATTCTCCAGGATAGATCACATGTTGGGTCACAAATCAAGCCTCGATAAATTTAAGAATATTGAAATTGTATCAAGCATCTTTTCTGACCACAGTGCTATGAGATTAGAAATCAATTAGAGGAAAAAAAATTGTAAAAAATACAAACACATGCAGGCTAAAGAATATGCTACTAAATAACCAAGAGATCACTGAAGAAATCAAAGAGGAAATCAAAAAATACCTAGAAACAAATGACAACGAAAACACGACAACCCAAAATCTATGGAATGCAACAAAAGCAGTTCTAAGAAGGAAGTTTATAGCAATACAATCCTACCTCAAGAAACAAGAAAAATCTCAAATAAACAACCTAACCTTACACAGAGAGAACAACAAACAAAACACAAAGTTAGTAGAAGGAAAGAAAGCATAGAGATCAGAGCAGAAATAAATGAAAGAGAAACAAAGAAAATAATAGCAAAGATCAAAAAAACTAAAAGCTGGTTCTCTGAGAAGATAAACAAAATCGATAAACCTTTAGCCAGACTCATCAAGAAAGAAAGGGAGAGGACTCAATAAAATAAGAAATGAAAAAAGAGAAGTTACAACTGACACCACAGAAATACAAAGGATCATAAGAGACTACTTCAAGCAACTATATGCCAATAAAATGGACAACCTGGAAGAAATGGACAAATTCTTAGAAAAGCACAACCTTCTGAGACTGAACCAGGAGGAAATAGAAAATATGATCAGACCAATCACAAGCAATGAAATTGAAACTGTGATTAAAAATCTTCCAGCAAACAAAAGCCCAGGACCAGATGGCTTCACAGATGAATTCTATCACACATTTAGAGAAGAGCTAACACCTATACTTCTCAAACTCTTCCAAAAAATTGCAGAGGGAGGAACACCCCCAAACTTGATCAACGAGGCCACCAACACCCTGATACCAAAACCAGACAAAGATATCACAAAAAAGTAAAATTACAGACCAATATCACTGATGAACATAGACGCAAAAATCCTCAACAAAATACTAGCAAACCTAATCCAACAACACATTAAACGGATCATACACCATGATCAAGTGGGATTTATACTGGGGATGCAAGGATTCTTCAATATATGCAAATCAATCAATGTGATACACCATATTAACAAATTGAAGAATAAAAACCATATGATTATCTCAATAGATTCAGAAAAAGCTTTTGACAAAATTCAACACCCACTTACAATAAAAACTCTCCAGAAAATGGGCACAGAGGGAACCTACCTTAACATAATAATGGCCATATATGACAAACCCACAGCAAACATTATTCTGAATGGTGAAAAACTGAAAGCATTTCCTCTAAAATCAGGAACAAGACAAGGGTGTCCACTCTTGCCACCATTATTCAACATAGTCTTGGAAGTCCTAGCCATGGCAATTAGAGAAGAAAAAGAAATAAAAGGAATCCAAATTGTAAAAGAAGTAAAACTGTCACTGTTTGCAGATGACATAATACTATACATAGAAAGTCCTAAAGATGCCAGCAAAAAACTGCTAGAGTTAATCAATGAATTTAACAAAGTTGCAGGATACAAAATTAATACACAGAAATCTCTTGCATACCTATACACTAACAATGAAAGACCAGAAAGAGAAATTAAGGAAACAATCCCATTTACCATTACAACAAAAAGAATAAAATACCTAGGAATAAACTTACCTAAGGAGGCAAAAGACCAGGACACAGAAAACTATAAGACACTGATGAAAGAAATCAAAGACAACACTAACAGATGGAGAGATATACCATGTTCTTGGTTTGGAAGAATCAATATTGTGAAAAAGACTCTATTACCCAAAGCAATCTACAGAGTCAATGCAATGCCTATCAAATTACCAATGGAATTTTTCACAGAACTAGAACAAAATATTTTACAATTTGTATGGAAACACAAAAAACCCCAAATAGCGAAAGCAATCTTGAGAAAGAAAAACAGAACTGGAGGAATCAGGCTCCCTGGCTTCAGACTATACTACAAAGCTACAGTAATCAAGACAATATGGTACTGGCACAAAACAGAAACATAGATCAGTGGAACTGGATAGAAAGCCCAGAGATAAACCCATGCACTTATGGTCACCTAATATATGACAAAGGAGGCAAGAATACACAATGGAGAAAAGACGGTCTTTTCAATAAGTGGTCTGGGAAAACTGGACAGCTACATGTAAAAGAATGAAATTGGAACACTCCGTAACATCATACACAATAATAAACTCAAAATGGATTAAAGACCTGAATTTAAGGCACTATAAAGCTTAGAGGAAAACATAGGCAGAACACACTTTGACAAAAATTGCAGCAGGATCTTTGTTGACCCACCTCCTAGAGTAATGAAAATAAAAACAAAAATAAACAAATGGGACCTAATTAAACTTAAAAGCTTTTGTGCAGCAAAGGAAACCATAAAGGAGACAAAAAGACAACCCTCAGAATGGGGGAAAATATTTTCAAATGAAGCAACTGATAACGGATTAGTCTCCAATTTATACAAGCAGCTCATGCAGCTCAATATCAAAAAAACAAACAACCCAATCCAAAACTGGGCAGAAGACCTAAATAGACATTTCTCCAAAGAAGACATGCAGATGGCCAAAAAACACATGAAAAGATGCTCAACATCACTAATTATTAGAGTAATGCAAATCAAAACTACAATGAGGTATCACCTCACACTGGTCAGAATGGCCATTACCAAAAAATGTACAAACAATAAATGCTAGAGAGGGTGTGGAGAAAAGGGAAGCCTCATGCACTGTTGGTTGGAGCGTAAATTGATGCAGCCACTATGGAGAACAGTATAGAGGTTCCTTATAAACTAAACATAGAACTACCATATGATCCAGCAATCCCACTACTGGGCATATACCCAGAGAAAACCATAATTCAAAAAGACACATGCACCCCAATGTTCACTGCAGCACTATTTACAATAGCCAGGACATGGAAGCAACCTAAATGTCCATCAACAGAGGAATGGATAAAGAAGATCTGGTACATATATACAATGGAATATTACTTGGCCATAAAAAGGAATGAAATTGGGTCACTTGTAGAGATGTGGTTGGACCTAGAGAATGTCATACAGAGTGAAGTAAGAAAGAGCAAAACAAATATTGTATATTAACACATATATGTGGAATCTAGAAAAATGGTATAGATGATCCTATTTGCCAAGCAGAAATAGAGACACAGACATAGAGAACAAACGTATGGATACCAAGGGGGTAGGAGGGGAGAGTGGGAGAAATTGGGAGATTGGGATTGACACATATACACTATTGATACTATGTATATAATAGATAGCTAATGAGAACATACTGTATAGCACAGGGGACTCTACTTAATACACTGTGGTGAACTGAATGGGAAGAAAGTCCAAAAGGGAGGGGATATATGTATATGTATGGCTAATTCATTTTACTGTACAGTAGAAACTAACACAACATAGTAAAGTAACTATACTCCAATAAAAATTAATTAAAAATAAAATAAAAAAGCTTTCAGCTAGAGAGAAAGAGATAAAATGATAAAAATCAATAAGTTGAGGGCTTCCCTGGTGGCGCAGTGGTTGAGAGTCCGCCTGCCGATGCAGGGGACACGGGTTCATGCCCTGGTCCGGGAAGATCCCACATGCCGCGGAGTGGCTAGGCCGGTGAGCCACAGCCGCTGAGCCTGGGCGTCCGGAGCCTGTGCTCCACAACGGGAGAGGCCACAGCAGTGAGAGGCCCGCATACCAAAAAAATAATAATAATAATAAGTTGAGGAAGATTAAGAAGTGACAGGAAAGATGTACAATGTACAAGTAGGCTACCAAGGAGGAACACTTCCTGAGGGATTCAGAAAAAAAAAAATGTAGAGGGATGATATTTTGTTCATATAAATAGATTCACTCTATTCCACCATTACAAAATGAATGCATTCTCTTAGCAAGTGGATAACTCCATGTCTCCAAATAATCACCAAGTAGACTTAATACTGGATTTACCCAGTCCTGCTTGGTGGCATAGGTTTAAATTTCACCTTCTCTCAAAACAATATTTATAGTCACTAATTTTACAATATGTTCTTCTGAAAGATGATAAAGTATGGCAATCATTATTGAAAATATTCACTGTCATTATTTGTTTAACAAACAGAGACAGCAACCTAAGCTTAAGCTCAGTACGTGCATGAGATTGCCCACTGGGATCCTTAAAATCTTACAAGAAATAGACTTGGAATCTGTACACCATGTCACCAGGCGATGAATTGAAAGGTATGTTGTTTAAGTTCTGTTTACTCTGCAGGCACTTTTTTGACTCACTGCTTAGAAGTAACTATAAAAACTCCTCATGAGCTAAGATAGTTTAAGTTGTCAACTTCACGAAAGAGGCCATAATCCATGGATCATTGACCAGACAGATAGTGAGAGGTAGCCTGTCATATCAAAGCTTAGTAATAATGTTGATTGTAGCTTGGTAAACTGGAGGATGAGCTAAAAATCCTTCAGTATTCTCCAAGGGGCTTCTCAACTGGAAAGAGCAATTCAGTCAGTTACTCAATATTTATCCCAGGTTCTCACAAATCCTTTCCAGCACTGTGCTTGTCTAGACTAAAAACTCAATTAGTTCCTTCAGGCCCCCAAACTTAACAAGCCTTCAGCTCTAAAATGTCCAGTCTCAGTCACTGCCAGGCACAAATAATGTGATTAATCCTTCCTAACTGAAGGTCTTTGCTGCTTCTGCTTTTTCTGAAAACTTCCATAGACTCATCAGCAGGGACCTGAATGACATAATATTTTTCCACATTGGTATCTCTCATTCGTACTTGTGATAGCTGAAGGGGAAAAAAAATTCACATAATGCAAAGAGATGAATGACCTCATAAACAACGCCTGGGACTTTGACTTACCCATCTCCTAGTGTAGATTCTAAAAGTGCTGATCATGAGAGAATATGCTTCAAGTGAGAGGGTTCTAGGAAGACCTAAATAAGTCACGGTGGCCAAGTCAATATGGAGTTCAATTTACTATTTAAGGAATAGCACCCTGGAGGATTAAGGACTTGCCCATTTCTTAGCCATCCATCACACAACCAAGAGTCATGTGGTGTTCCTGGAATAAGGTTGACCCTAAAAGAAAAAAATACCTTGCAGAATACTCCAATTAGATTCCTTTAACCCTTGAACAACTCAGCCACCCAGAACCTTTGTATTCATTCAAGACTGACTAAATAATATTGGGGGTTCAGTGAAAAATGAAAATGCAGGGCCCTTTCTTCAAAATGTATTGAGAGGGCTTCCCTGGTGGCGTAGTGATTAAGAATCCGCCTGCCAATGCAGGGGACACGGGTTCAAGCCCTGGTCCGGGAAGATCCCACATGCGGCAGAGCAACTAAGCCCCTGTGCCACAACTACTGAGCCTGCACTCTAGAGACCCCAAGCCACAACTACTGAGCCCACATGCCACAACTACTACCTGAGTGCCTAGAGCCTGTGCTCCGCAACAAGAGAAGCCACCACAGTGAGAAGCCCGTGCACCGCAATGAAGAGTAGCCCCTGCTCACCTCAACTAGAGAAAGCCCACGTGCAGCAACGAAGACCCAAAGCACCCAATAAATAAATAAAAATAAAAACAAAAAGTATTGAGAAATGGAAGATGGTGACAGCAGAGAATTAAAGCAACAGTGGGTCCTTCTCAGTCCTGCACTTAGGAAGTCAGCCTCATAGTCACTGCCCACGGGGCATTATGCATGATACAGAGGACAGAAATAGGAATAAGAAATAATTTTGCCTTCAAGGAGCTTGCAGTCTAGTAGGGGAGATAAGACATTTACAAAATCCATAAGTCAAGGATGGATAATTACATTAAAAATGTTCAATAGTCAGGTTAGAAGAAGGAATGGAGGAGCAGGTCTGCTTTTGCTACCTGGGAAGGGTGTTCCACCTAGGTACAATTCCCTCTCTCATGTTACTCAGTGGTCACGCTGGTCTTCTTCAGAAAGTTCTTCAACGCATATGAAAATTCTGTTCCTTCTGACTGAGCAGATTTCCACCTAATCTTTACTTAGCTAATCCTGCCTGTACTTTGGATCTCACAGTATTACTAACTGAGGGACCCCCAAATTTAAATTGGGTCTCTTTGATTTGCTCTTATGGCTCTCTGGATCTTTCCCTCCAAGTGTATTTTTTTTTTTTTTTTTTTTTTTTTTTTTGCTGTACGCGGGCCTCTCACCGTTGTGGCCTCTCCCGTTGCGGAGCACAGGCTCCGGACACACAGGCTCAGCGGCCATGGCTCACGGGCCCAGCCGCTCCGCGGCATATGGGATCCTCCCAGACCGGGGCACGAACCCGTATCCCCTGCATCGGCAGGCGGACTCTCAACCACTGCGCCACCAGGGAGGCCCCAAGTGTATTTTTTTAATAAACATTTAGTTTTATATTTAATTTGGTGATTTTGGTTTTATTTACTGTAAGCTCTGTAAGTGCAGGGACAATTCTTCAGTTGTTCACTGCCATCTTTCCACTTCCTAGCTTGGAGCCAGGGACATGGTGACACTTAGAAGGGATCTGTTAAGTAAATACCTATTAAATATAAATCCTGACAGAGGTGGATGTAGGGGATAGGAAGCTGAGAGGGAGATAACATAAATAAAAAGATTGAACAAACCTACAAGTTATAATTGGAAAATAATAAAGTGGGGTTTGATTCGTGGTAAGAAATAGAAGTAATCAACGTGCTTGAGGAGATGAATGGGATCCCGTTGTAGAAATTCATGAGACCCTAACTGAAGAGTTTATATGTAAGAGTAGAAAACGGGGAAGGGCTGAAGGTTATTGTTGGATTTTTTTTTAACCCAATACCTCTTTTTTTAAGCAGAATATAAGAAAATACAAAATAGAGTAGTATTTTAACAAAAGTGCTTCTAAGCAAGTTAAGGGTTTTTTTGGAACTGTTGATGGTCTAAAGAGCAGATTCAAAGAAAGTTAAGGCATGAATTTGAACAAAGGGAAAGGATTTGAGGAGGATACATGGAAACAAATATGAAGGCAAGAAAAAAACACAACATTTTGTTAATAGAGTGATTGAATTTAGTCATTTAACTTATCAATCTTGGGAAACACTTTTTAAATCATCCATTCTCCTTTTTTCTAATCCCTTGTTGAATTAATAGAGAAACTATTAACTACAGTACATTTGCCTAAAATAAGGAACTTAAGTTGAGAAACATGTGTAACTTCAGTCTACACTAACCACATACAAAGTTTCATTTTCAGTCATTTTAACTTACAGAACTACAGAGAGACTGAATCTTCAACACTGTTGCTTTTCTCAGAGTGATTCTTAAATGGATTGTGAAAAAAAATGCATCCACTAGAATTCATATTATTCAGAAGCATCTGAAGATGTTCTGAAATTTAAGTGTTAAAAGTGAAAAAAAAAATCTTCCCCCCAAATTCAGGACCTAACAAAAAAAAATTACAAAAATAAAATGTATCCATCCTTGGAAAAGACTTTTTATGTAAATTAGATTATGAAACAGAAACCAAATAAACCATTTATAACATACACAAAGAATGTTGCCTATTCAATCAGTATTTATCAAACATGTTTATTAAAGTGCTTTTAAATGTTGATGTAAGGCAAAAGTGCAACCACATACCTGTAGTAAAAGAAAACGAAACGCTAGATTAAAGTAGAAGAGAAACTATATCTCTGCACTCTCCATGATAGGCTGGTCATGGCACATCTTGACATATTGCTACTGAACATAGCATGTGAAGTTGGATGATAGTGAAAGAATTGTTGAAATTTAATGATTGCAACACATGCTTTAAAACTCAAAGCTTCTATTACTAGGTTTATGACTCAGATGTCATTCCTAATAGGGTTATTTTCTGTTGCTATTCAGCTTTTAAACTCCTACTAGTTAATCTATGAAGATGAATCATAGCCTGCTTTGTTCCTTCATCCATTTTGAGACTTTTTTTTCCCAACTACCCAAATTATTAATCAAGCCAATGAATATTAGTAATTATTCACTCATGATTTCAACATGCATTCATTGTCTATAATGTACGAGGAACTGTGCCAAGTGCTGATGATACAAAGAATAATAAGATAATGTACCCCCAAAATAGTAATTTTCAGTGTTCTACCTTTTACTTTGTTAATTGTCAAGGAGAATACTGAACATACATATGGTTGGTCTCACTATGTAAAGTAACAGTGATACAAAACTATTTTGTTTCTCACACCAAGAAGTTCATAGATTCTATTCCTGAGGTTTGAATAAAGCAAAATATGCACCACAGGTAATGTAAACAATATTCCTGGGTATCTTTTCATAGCTCTGGAGGGAAAAGATTGGCTTTGCTGCAAGCTAGTGAGGAGAGAGAGGAAGAATAAACCTCCTTCTGCAAAGAGATTCTCTGTCTGTCTTAGTAATTGCCTTGCATTCACTTTTTTATACTTAATTTTTGTTATTTATATAAAAAATCATTGTAAAATGTTCCTAAATTTCCCCCTCATTTTCTTTTTTTTCTCTCTTTTTTTTCTTTTTTTTTTTTTCTCTTGTAAATCCCCCTCATTTTCTGATAAAAGCATTGAGGCACAGAAAGCATATGGTCTGTTTGACCTTAGAATAATTATTCATGGTTAGGTAAAGGAGAAAGTCCATTGAAAGGGATTTCATTGTGTGCGAGGAGTAAGCACTCACAAATTGTAGCTGGCACAAACAATAGTACCATCAAACTGTAGACAAGGTGAGACAATTTAGTTTTTGACTGCCTAGTCCATGGTTTGACTACTGTTTCCCACATCTTGAAGGAGCACACAGGGTTTTTAAGCAGTAATGTTAGCAGCTTCCCTGACTTGATAAAAAATTGTGGAAGAAAAACAAAATCAAGTGAAACAAAGCAATATTTATCAATATAAATCAAAATGAAAGTTAGCTCTCTTTTCATTTTCTATTGTTTTATGGGCATATTCATATTTATTTCGCCTTCACAAGTTATGTCAGAAATTGAAGAAGCTCAGGCCCCACTTTGTACTTACGCTGATGTTATAAATAGGTGGAAGAGACAAAACTCTGCTCTGTAATCCAAAAAGTTGCCAACATCAAATATGCCTGTGTGATATCGGATGTCCTTCAACGATCTTAAGCGTTTACATACTGCTTAAATTTTCTGTTACTTTAAGGACTTGGTTTGGGGAGGTTTCTGTTTGTTTTGATTGTTTGGGTTATGTTTTTTGCTTTTGTTTTTGTTTTGTGTTTAGTTCTTCATCTATAAAGTGAGTCACAACTTCCTAAGAGAAGAAGATTACATTGTTAACGTTTAAAAAGAACACTAAAGTACCCTGCTCACCTCCATGGAAGTCTTAACAGTGTGGTAAACAGGGAATGGATTAGGGGAAGGTCAGAAATGCATAAGGACGTGCTTTGAGTGTCACATTGTGAGACTGTTGCAAAAATGAACCCTCCCTGCATAGGCTAACCTGAGACATTGCAAGGTTGCTGAAAGTGCCCCCAAAGAAAGCAAAGATGTCAAACATGCAGTGAACAAGAGCTGAGGCTGGGGGGTTGGACCTGAGTGCTAGTATTGATTCAGCTGTAACCATCTAGAACACAAATTTTCAAAATGGAGCAAGTATTCCTGGATAAACATTTTAGCATAGACTGCTGGGCCTCATCTACAGAGTCTCTTATTCAGCAGGTCTGGTGAGTCCCAAGAATTTCTAATGGATCTTCTAGTGATGCCAGTGCTTCTGACGAGACCATTGAAAGAGGGGTATGAATGAAATCCAGGACCACATAAGGAAAGTAAACGTGAGAAGCTACCGCAATAGAAAGTGACAGAGCTTGCAAGAGACAGAGAGATGTGCTGTCCGGAGCATTCAATTTGGAAAGAAAATAACAACAACGACGGCAGTAGTAGTAGTACTACTAGTAGTAGTAGTAACAGTAGTACTAGTAGTACTAGTAGTAGTAGTAACAGTAGTAGCAGCAGTAGTAGTAGTACTAGTAGTAGTAGTAACAGTAGTAACGGTAGTAGTAGTAGTAGTAGTAGTAGTAGTAGTAGTAACAGTAGTAACAGTAGTAGTAGTAGTAGTAGTAGTAGTAACAGTAGTAGTAGTAGTACTAGTAGTAGTAACAGTAGTAACAGTAGTAGTAGTAGTAGTACTACTAGTAGTAGTAACAGTAGTAACAGTAGTAGTAGTAGTAGTAGTAGTAGTAGTAGTAAAACTAAGACGCTCACACATCACAATGAAGATCCTACATGCTGCAACTAAGACCCAGCACAGCCTAAATAAATAAATAAATAAATAAAATTTTTAAAGATACACAGTTAAAAAAAAAAAAAGCTGTTCTAGCTAAAACTAAAAGAATATGAGCCTGATTCATCCTGTTTGCTTCTTGAACTTAAAGATCTCTTAGGGTCCTTCAGTATAATATTGAGATTGTAAATACTCCAAATACAAACTTGATTATCACTTTATTAAATTTAGTCTGTATATTTTGTTAGCAGAAAACTGAAGTTCATGGAGAAAATTAGAAAATGGTAATGGGAAAACCACAGTGAAACATCTCAAGACGTAGTATTTAAAAATAATTACATGCACTTAGGAATTTATAGGTAGGCTGCCACCTGCTAATGGAAGCTCAGGAACAACTAATAAATGTCTTGGGCAATGAGCACCTTGCTGTAATTTGTCTCCAATGGCTAGGATGCAAGGAAAACATAACCAGCATTTATTGGGTGTCTACTTTGTTCTATGATCTCTTCTAGGTACTCTTTGGATGCTTTTCTCATATATCCTTACAACCACTCTGTAAGATGGTATCACTTAATCATTTTACAGCTGAGAAATATGAGACTCAGAAAAATTAGGAAATTTGCCCAATGTCACATAAGGTCTGTCTTACTCTGATGGCCATTTTGTGTTTTATTTTATCACTGGCTTCCTCTCAGCTGGAGAATTGAGAACATTGAGAAGTTTGTCTCTACATTAAACCCCTCCCTGGTTGTACTTTCCTATGTGAAAGTAAAGTTACCAATTTCCCCTTTTTCTTACAGTCAAATACCACAGTCACTAACGTCCTAGAAAACAGACTATCCGTTTAGTTATTTCACCAAAATACTCTGGAGAAAGTGGGGTAAAATGCAAAGAGCAGAAGTTTTAGGGGCCAACTAACTTAGATTTAAATCCTGGTTTTCTTTTGTCATTCTGCTTTTCTGGGTAACACACCAGGGTGAGGTAAATTATATTTAATTTATATGAGAATCAGACCGATGGGACACAACTAAGAATTAAATGACAGAAACATAATTCCTGCCATAATGCAGATGTTACAGAAATATTAATTTCTTCTACTTTTCTCTGAGTAATGTTATAAGCCAAAACACTAAGCAAATGTTTTTACTACTTGTTACAGACTCTCTTGTTTTTCTCAGCAACCCCTTATCTTAACTCTTTTACTTTTGTTTCCTGTACCACTGGACTCTTCCGCTTTGCAAGGCTGCTAATCTTTTACTGAACAAAAAATGCCTTTTGTCTCATTACCTCCTTAGGGAATACATACTCACAAAGATCCTAACATTCTCTGGAGAAAAATGCTGTCTGAATGCAAACTTTAATCAGCCTGAATTGCACATACATAATTAAACTCCATAATTTAGTTTTTTATGTTTATATTCTTTTGAAATTAGTTCCTGATTATAAAAATAAATCAGCTAATTGTAGAAAATACTAAAAATACAGACATTTATTTTAAAAAGAAAACGTCCTCCAAAATCCTGCAATCCAAGGGAAAAAACCTACATTATTAATATTCTCAAATATTTTCTTACAGACTTGCACTGTGTGTGTGTGTTTATAAATGGGATTTTATGGCTTATTTCACTTAAATTTTATCACTTAAATTATTTCACTTAAATTATATATATTGTTTTCCTTTGCCATTATAAGATGATTTAATAACATAGTTTTTAAGGGTTGCATGTTTCATTTTATAGCTATCCCAGTCTTTTTTGTTTGTTTATAACCCCCCTATGAAAGGAGCCAAAATAAAAATTTCTATTCAAATTACCATTGCTTGAAAAGTGGGACTAATGAGAGAAGACAAGGTATAACGAATGTTAATCTTATAATGGTTTACTTAATAATTTGGAGAAAGTGTAGAGTGTACAGCTGGGATTTGGCAACAGAATAATTAATTATAATATCAAAATTTCAGTATTAATGAGGGACTCAGGTATGATTTTATAATTTCATGTTATATATTGCTATTATGAAAGTGTTCATAATATTTTGAATTGACATACCATTTTTGTGATTGTTTGGAAAGCAGTCATTTTCTATAAATATCTGTTGAAACAAATGGGAATAAAAATGACTTTGTGGGCTTCCCTGGTGGCGCAGTGGTTGAGAGTCCGCCTGCCGATGCAGGGGACACGGGTTCGTGCCCCGGTCCGGGAAGATGCCACATGCCGCGGAGCGGCTGGGCCCGTGAGCCATGGCAGCTGAGCCTGCACGTCCGGAGCCTGTGCTCCGCAACGGGAGGGGCCATGACAGTGAGAGGCCTGCGTACCGCAAAAAAAAAAAAAAAAAAAAAAAAAAAAAAAAAAAAGACTTTGTTATCTTTATATTTCTATGATATAAAGAGTATTTTTCAAAAAGGGAAATACTGGCTCCTAATCTTATGCAAAATGCATATGGTAGATGGATAGGGGTTTATATACTCACTAAAAGAAGAAAATTTCAGATTTTTAGATTGTAGTTATTTTATTTCATATTCAGATTGCTCCATCTACTCTTAATCACACCTGCTATATGAATCCAGGCAATTTTTTTCATTCAGTGACTCTTAAGTTTTCTAATCTGCAAAATGAAGGCAGTTGAACTGGAAAATTTCTAAGGTTCGTAACAGCCCTAAAGTCATGAATTTCTGTATTCTAAAAGGTTAACTAGCATGTTTTTTTAAGAAAATCAAAACCTAATCAAATCATATTAGTTGCCTTATTTCTGAGAATGGGAAAGAATGTGCTTAAAAAGCTTTATTCATTTTTTTGAGACATACTATTATGTAACAGTTATATTAAAACATAAGAAATTAGAAAATTTCATCAAATATCATGATTAATTATAGCCACTGATTACATAGAACTATACTGTGGGTGTTTCCATACTTCTTTATAATGATCATTATTAAATATTTGAGTTCTAACAAAAAGGTCTATAAAGAGTATAAATCCAACGGCCAGTGACCAAAGTCTAACTAAATAGACTAACAGTCTAACACACTGTTGTACAAACATGTGTAGGCACCAAACATGCATCAAAAAAAAAAAAAAAAAAGGAGAGAGAGAGAAAACCTGCTTAATTTAAAAAAAAATCCTATTATCAGAGTACTATTGGTTTTGACAAGACAGCCATTTCATTAAGGGATAATGAATGAAAATATTCGTTCATCTTGTAAGATAAAGGATTACATAAGAAAGGATGCATTATTCAGAATTTCAATAGTTTAAAATATTTGATAGTATAGATTATTTTGGTTGGCCCAATAAATACATTCCATCAAAAGTTATTTTTCAGGAGTGTTTTAGGAGTTACAGTCTTATCATATGAAAGCACATTATAATGTGCATTCTTGTTAGCAGTGCCTCTTTGGCTTCTTTTTGACCCTTTTACCCAAATCAATTTTCACATTCTTTAGTTATATCTAAACAACGCCAATATATTTGGTCACAACCTAGGAGAAAAGTGGTCAGAGGTTTTGTTGGGATCCTGTAGATGAGGACGTCACTTACTGCTTCCATTTGTCACATATGCACACAGCTGGGGCCTCGGGGCGTGGTCAGGGTGGCCACAGAGATCACCAGAGGGTCACTTCAAACATGACTGTGACCCATATGGCTTCTACTCTTCACTCCTATTTTTAAAATTGCTCAGACTTTTTCAAGAAATGTGTAGGAACATGTTTGAGGCGTAGCTTCACTTATTTTACTGATAAAGAGTCTCTGGCATTAGCCAAACAGACTTCTTGGAACAGTAACTGTTTTTAATGGCAAGCTACCACGTCCTCTAACAAAAACCTCTTCCCTTCACATTTTTCTGTAAGCAGTTTGCTTATTTCCACGTTAGTGTTTACATCTTTCTTCTAAAAGCCTAAAATGCCTTGCATTTTGGCCAAGTGAACTATTATCATTTTTTTGGCTTCTAAATTATTTTAAACAAACAAAAATATTGATTGCATGAACTTTCATTTTCAGTCAATATTCCAGATCTGTTAATAGGAACTAATGTTTCTGAAGGTGTAAAGAGGCCACCATTAGAGCACTAAAAATAAATAAGACAAAAGCATGGTCATTGACTGTTTTCAACTACCAAAATTTGTGGCAAAGAATCAAAATGTGGGTATTTCAACCTGCAAAATAGCTGTAGTTAAAATATAAGCTGTTTAACATTAACTTTAATGTTAGCAACCTCGCAAATGCCTTCTCTACAAGCCAGGACCTTGTAGAAAGCCATAAAAGGGAAGGAATATAATTTCGTTTGCTGGCACTTACTGAAAGGCTAAAATAGAAGAGTAACAGAAATCATATTTGCCAGCTCTAACTGAAGGAGTTGTGAAACATCATCTCAGAAGATTGTAAGTTATTGTAAAAATGTTGTCATTACCATGTTATGAACTATGTTTTATAGGAGTTGAAACTTTTATTTAGCTGAAAATTATTTGAAGCAACAAGCAGCAATTAAGTAACAGAAAGATCTAACTATGTTTTTCAAAATGTATTCGATACAGTGATATGGAACATTTTAAAATTAGTTTTGAGTTGAAATATGGTAATTTTTTACTCCCTGGTGAGAATTGGAATTTTCCTGGTGATAGTTTCCAACTATGATAATATAGTTTTCAAGTAATGTCTTTGAAGTAATTCACTTCTTTTTCTAGTTGATGGACTAGAAAAAACAATAAGACTATGTTGTTTATTTCATAAATTCTGAATATTTTTTGCCTTGATTTTTAAAATTTTATTGAAGTTGATTTTATATTTTAAATATAAATTATATATATATTTATATAAGTATATATTTTATATATAGTTGATTAACAGCATTGTGTTAATTTCTGCTGTATAGCACAGTGATTCAGTTATATATATATATATTCTTTTTCATATTCTTTTCCATTATGGTTTACACAGGATATTGAATATAGTTCCCTGTGCTGTACAGTAGGACCTTGTTGTTTATCCATCCTATATATAATAGTTTGCACATGCTAGTCCCAAACTCCCAATCCATCCCCCTCCCACCCCCTCCCCTTGGCAATCACAAGTCTGTTCTGTCTGTGAGTCTGTTTCTGTTTCATGGATGTGTTCATTTGTGTCGTATTTTAGATTCCACATACAAGTGATGTCATATGGTATTTGTCTTTCTCTTTCTGACTTACTTTGCTTAGTATGATAATCTCTAGGTCCATCCATGTTGCTGTAAATGGCATTATTTCATTTTTCTTTTATGGCTGAATAGTATTCCATTGCATATATATACCACATCTTCTTTATCCATTTATCTGTCGATGGACATTTAGGTTGTTTCCATGTCTTGGTTATTGTGAATAGTGCTGCTGTGAACATAGAGGTGCATGTATCTTTTTGAATTATAGTTTTGTCTGGATACATGCCCAGGAGTGGGATTGCTGGGTCATATGGCAACTCTATTTTTTGTTTTTTGAGGAACAACCATACTGTTTTCCATAGTGGCTGCACCAATTTACATTCTCACCAACAGTCTATAAGAGTTTCCTTTGCTCCACACCCTCTCCAGCATTTATTATTTGTAGACTTTTTCATGATCACCCTTCTGGCTGGTGTGAGGTGATATCTCATTGCAGTTTTGATTTGCATTTCTCTAATAATTAACGATGATGAGCATTTTTCATGTGCCTATTAGCCATCTGTCTGTCTTCTTTGGAGAAATGTTGATAAATTCTGAATTTTTTAAAGCAAATTTTGGCATATGAAAGTTAGCTAAAGCACACTTATTGTAAGAACTGGCTTGATTCTTACAGTGAGTTATTGCTCTCTTTTAAAATGGCTTATTGTCTATGGCTTAAGTAACATAACCCTTACAAGTATGTGTATGTTTCTATAGAGATTGCACAGATTTTGCAAAATTCATAAGTTTAGAATTACACATATGTATATGGAATTGTGAGTTACATAGAGAAAGTTTGAATAACATGCCACTCTATCAGAACTCCCCCAAATAAGTGTCAGCTATGGAGTCTTTTTGCTGTTGCTGCAATAATGCACACTTCAGTTCACCTGAAAAAATGACTCCCTATATTGACTGCTGAAATATGCCATTACATTCTCCTGGATTTTCAAATGTAAGTGTGAATGCTTTATGGAATTATTTTTCATTCCTTTTCTAATTACAGTTTTTCAATCTATGTAATACCCAAGGGAATATAACAGGAACATATATCAATTTATATCTCTGTGGGGTTTTTTTTGAATAAAAAGAAAATAAACTTTTCTGACTTTTTTTCTGAGATTGCTTTTTTATACTGTCTGAAAAACAAATTTATCTTAAAATTTATATTCAATATAAAGCCCCTTGCCAAATATGGATTTAGCTTTTTTTTTTTCTTTCAGAGAACTTTGTTCCCTTTAAGAACAATTTCTACTCTTGAGGCTCTAAGTCCCAAAATAGTTTTAAAGTGGAAAAAGTGTTTTTTAAGGAACCTAAATACTCATTTGCTATCTTAACTGAATTTACGAATGACTCTCTCCTTCCCTGCCTGCCTTCACTCACATAGACTTCAATAAGCCCACCACACACTATTTCCTCCCTGGATCAAGTGCTTTGCCGGTGCCTTATGTGCTGTCCATGGCCAAGGCAATGCAAATGTTATGCAAATGAGCCCCTGGGATACATGTTAATAAAAGGTAAACAATGCAATACTATGAACTGGCTGGCTTCTTTGTCTCCAAATACTGAGCTATTACATATTTGCAGAACAGATTGAGGCAATGGATGAATTTACATACAGCTTCATGCTCTGTACAGAAATATAGTTGCTTCAGTATCAGATCAGCAAAACATGACTCCTCTGAACCTAGAAGAGAAAATCTTGACTTTGCCTCCTTCCTTATTTTAGTGGTTTGGCTCACCAAAGACAAAGACCCTTAAACTATTTGGGGAAGTAGGTTCTTTCATCGGTTTGGGGACTTCTCTAGACTTCTGTTTTATATGCTCTCCAGCTCTGGCTGTGATATTTCCTGGTGTCTTCAAACACTTGAAAAGACAAAATCTCTGCTTTCAATTCTGCATTTGCTTCTTATCACACTAGGAATTCTCTCCCAATCTCAGCTGCCTATGCATTTTTTTTTCTTTTCTTGGCTTTCTACCCATGATATTCCTTAACCTAATTTACTGCTTTGAATTTCTATGTTGAGGGCCATCCATTTTCTGTTTACTTCCCTCCTCACTCTTCACTGCATCTATCAGTGCTCTGATGCCCACTCTTCTTAAAAAGATGAGAGAATAAAATATAAGTAGAAATTGAGGGGTTGTTTTAAATCTCAAACAAGAAAATTATTGATGTTACACCTAGTTGGTATGAATTATGGTATTACACCTCGCTGGTATAAACACGCAAGCATTCAAGAAATTGCATATTCTTTTACAACAATAATTTTTACAATGTAATTCTGACCCTGAGACCCCTTCCCATTGGGATGACAGGAAGTTCAACCCCAGGCATCTTCAGTCCTCCCTCCCTCCCTTCCCCTCACCCCATCCCAGCCCCAGAATTATGTTAGGGGAAAGAAATCAAGTGAGATGCAAAAGCAATAGCAAGTGGTACCGATATAAGCATTTGTTTCTCCTCTACTTAGGACTGATTGTTGATTCTGCTTTGACAGATTGTGTTTTCAACAGAAACCATAAATTTTTATTTTTGTGTGAATTGTCCCAAATTGTAAATGTTTATTTAAATGCTGCAGTTTATATAAAATACAGCTTTGAGCCAATTCAGCCCAATGGCCACCATTTTACGATTCCTGCCTTGGACTTGATAAATACCATAGGGCACTTGCCAGTAGGATGCTTCTGCTTTCTGCCCTGCCTAACGGCAAGAGGTCAGCACAATGCCTCTGAGATAGCAGGTGCTCAACAAAGGTTTAGTAAAAGGAAAGAAAGCCTTCTCATATCAGATAGACCTGGAAAAAGTATTTGACATATTGGTTTATTCTTTGCAGACATTCCATAACGCCAATACTATGGGGAGTATATTAGTAAAAGGAGAGACCTAGAGGCTGGGACTCCAGTGCATGATGTGCTTCAAAAGTCCAGGCAAGAGCTAACAGGTGAGGTTTGAATCTGGACATGGAGGATGGGAGGAATGGAAATCCAAGGTGCAAGAGATGATGTAGAGTAAAATGGATAGAGTTTGGTATCAAAGATACAGAGAGTGATTGGGGGAGGGCAGACTAGACATAGATGTCTAAGTTTTAAAGAGTGAATGGTTAGAAGGGTGAAGTTTCCCTTAATCAAAATTTTGGTAAATGAAGAGTTAGTTTCAGAGGCTCTGTAATCTGTTCTGTTTTGGATAAATCACATCACAAAGCTCTACATCTTAAAAGTCTCCATTGGCTCCCTAGTACCAATGGGACAGATTTTAACTTCTCCTACCTGGTCTAAAAAGGCCTTTAACATATGACCTCAAACTGCTTCACTAAGCCCTATATAGCACCCTGAATGCTTGATGTTCTACATCTACTCGCATACACTAAATTTTTCCAAAACATGCCAGGCAAGTGCCTCAGGCATGTTGTCTCTGTCTTCAATGCCTGCTTTCCTCTTCTCCACCCAGAAAACACATCCTAGTCCTAGCACCAGCACTGAAGATGTCACATTGGTGAAGCTGTTCCCAGCTCTCCCTGGCAGAGCCGATCACTCTTGTTTTTCTCTGTCATGATAGCTCTTGTTCATAACTTCAGTAGTGTGTTCCATCTCTAGTCTATGGGCTTCTAGTCTATGGAAAGGGACCGTATAATATTTATCTTTGTATTGCATTACTGCATGTAGTTGCAATTTAAATATTTGTTAGAAAGATGATTTAAACGTGTGAGAAGAAGAATGGGCTGCAGTGTTAGATTAAGAGTATTTTAGGGAGAGACACTGGATATGGGGGATTTGTATGGTAATCTGGGAGAAAACTGTTCCAATAGACCAGGGCGAGGAAGTCTAGACTCTCAGTTGCTAAAGACAATGCCAAGGAAGGAAGAGGGAGCAGAAAGAACAGACTACCTTTTAAAGAAGTCTAGTTATGAAGTAAGTGAAAAAGAGGATGGCTTTTTTAAAGTTGAAAGCAATAATGAGAAAAGCTTAACTTAAGTTTGGTAACAACTTGGGCCTTGATTTACCAAGGAAAAGAGGGATTAACTGAAAAAAAAAAACAAATGAGGGAAAATTAAAGGAACTAGAAGAAGGTGTGTTCAGAGGATGGGAAAATTTTGGAGAGATCTCTCTAAAACAAGAGCAAGAAAGGAAAGGATAGTTTAGATGAGTTATGAAGAGAAGGAGTGAAGTGGGGAATTCATATTAAATGGCCTAAATCTTCTCCCTGTTGAGAGGGAGACAATCAGAAGTAAGTTTTAGATAGATAACAAATAATAGTGAAGTCAACAGAAAATAAACCAATAAAATCAGAAAAATATTGTTGAGAAACACTGAAAACCCAGCTGAGGTCAGGGACCATAAATTTATGGTCCCTGTAATACACATCACTTTGCAACATCTTTCAGCAATATGCAGCCATGGAATAGGAGTGGAGAAAATAGATTGTGTCCAGGATTGGGGAATAGAGTGAAGGTGCTAATGAAAGGAAAGTCTAATTGATTCAACATGGGATCTTTAAGTAGGTAATGAGGCCAAGGAGGTAGTCGGTCTTTCTCATACCTGAGGACAGTACAAAGGGGTTAAAAACCAAGAGTCACGATGGGCACAAACAACAGATTCCATAGAGGCATGGGAGCTCATGATGTGAGGAGAAGGATGCTGTGGACTGAGAAACGGATTTCAGACTTTGATATCTTGAAGGACCAGTTCTAGGTAATGACCAGGATGTCTCTGCCTGAGTTGGACAGTTGGGCCGAGGGGGTTGGAAGGATCACTGATGATCGTGGTGGTGGGGCATGGAATGAAGAGACAGAGTTGGATCCAGGTGTTGAAGTTGTAGACACTGAATCTCCTGGAAGTCAGTAAATAGAAGCTTTAAAGAAAGCAATAACAAATAAGAGTTACAAAGGAGAAGGGCTTGATGAGCAATGGTTGCAGATCCTTGGAGCCTGAAGGAGAGTGGGCAGTAAGAATAATCTCATCCCCTTGTTCTGCTTTGGGGGAGCAGGACAAGTAGACATGTCCTTTTGAGAAGGCAGAAGGGAAGTGGTATCATGAAGGGAAACCAGAAAAGATAAAAAGAAGGAGGGAATGTCCTAGGCAAAGAATGAATTTGTTCACAATAGACATGTTAAATATGTACTAAGGTAAATATAACTAACACTAAAATAAATTGCCATTCAGAGGTTATCAGTTTAAGACATAAAATGTTTAGCAACCAAAGGATTTTGTAGCTAAATGTATTGCTGCTATTCATGAAATACTTTAAAATAAACTTACATCTCAAAATATCCTATAACCAATAGACCCTAGCCTAGGATTAATTTCATTATTGATTTACACTTTATTTTAGATCATAATTTTTGGATGCTTAAAATTTCCTGGATTTCCTCCAATATACAATATAAAATTTTAAAAGATAATAAAATAATTCACAGTAGTTCACTAAATTTTGTAGTTTACTAAAGTTTACTGAGTATAAAATATATACCAGTTATTGTGCTATGAACCAAAAATGCTCAGAGGGGTCATCAAAGAGTATTTCCGTTTTTAAGAATGCTGAGATTTCAAATGATTTTTCATTTAGTATAAGTATGCAAATAATATTTAAATATAATCAGAAAATTGGGTGGCATTTTAAAAATAGATTATTTTGAACTTTAACCTTATTATTAATAGATATATTTAAATGGTTCAAACATGAAAACAATTCTAAAAGATTATAATGCTGTTTTAGAACATTAAATATAATGAAACTAGGTTGTTTATGACTTCTTACACATAAGTCTTACACCTAAAACACTTCATCTTAATGTAAGTATTTATACTCTGAGAAGATTTGGAAAATGTAGGTTTGTGTCTGTCATGTCTGCAATTATATCTGTTTTATAAACTAAATAAATATTCAGAAATTAGTTCCTTTGGGTAGAAAGTAGAGCATAACTCTAATGTCTTATGTGAAACTTCTAAGTTTTGTGGTTTTTATATTATCTGAAGATTTACTTTATTAAAAGTAAAGTAAATTAAAAAACAAAGTCATTGAACCATCAAAGAGAAATGGTTTTGAAATATAGTCCTTCGTTGTGGTGTATATGAAAAGCAATTTTTGCTTATCATATAATTTTCCTATTGGGTAAAAAGCAGGAAAACTGTTTCATGATTAAACAGTAACCAAACTGCTCATTTACCCTTTCTGCCTTTTTGTAAAGTCACAGGTATATGGCTGCCAAATCAAAAGGAGCCAAGAAAGGGTATAGGACTCCATGAACTGAGTCACTGTAAATTGAATCCACCATGTCTAAAGATTCTGTTTTATAAACCAATATTTCTCCACACACTGAAAGAAAATTGCTAAACTAAAATGCTAATATTTTACTTTCTCTAATTATTTTACTACCAAAGCTCCTCTAGTTCCAGGTATTTATTTTCAAATTGGTATAATAAGTCTATTCAAATCAGTTTATATGTCCCCAAAACAGCTCTAAGTTTTAACTCTAGCCTATACTTCCCCTACCTTTGAAAATAACTTGAGGGAGTGTACAGAATTAGTATCATTCAGTAAGGTTTTTTTTAAGCTGATGATTTATTTCAGAGAAAACGAAAACTCTCTACTATTTTAACTAGTGACTTTGAACAAGTGGCTAAAAATCTTTTAAAAAAATATTGGAATGCTTATTGTGAGCATTAAATTAGACCATGTTTGTACTCAATAAATATTAGATTCAAATTAACTGACTGATATTTGGCCGAAAGAAAGAAAGAAAGAAAGGGAGGGAGGGAGGAAGGAAGGAAGGGAGGGAGGGAGGGAGGAAAGAAAATACAGAAAGTTGCATCCCACCAACCAAATTCCTTCAGATGCCTTTTACTCAGAGAATTAAATAGGCTCTTCCCAGAATATTTTAAATGTATGTTTGTTAATTTAGAAAGTGCTAGGAATATATCTATTTATTTAATAAAATACTACTTCAGTGGCAGAATTTGGATAGCCCTATGGATGCATTATAAGATTTGAGTCTCATATTCCATTGTGTTGGAAATCTTTAAAAGAAGTATTTTTCCATGTCAAAATCACACCTAATGCTGTATTTTTGCATAAAAATATTTTTTTATTCCTGACAACAGATGGGGGTGTAATAAACATGCTTGAATTTCTGTGCTTCCCGAAAGACTTCTCAAAGGTGAACTGTGAATGAGGACCATTTTTTCCATTGGCTGTGAACTGGGGTTTGAGAAAACAGGAGGGAATAAGCTTGGCCAGGAAAATGAGCCCTATACCTCTAATACCCTGGAAGGAAGGAAAAAAGGAAGGAAGGAAGGAGGAAGGGAGGGAGGGGAGAAATCTGGATTTGTCAGGATTTTCAGCCACAATTCCAGCCTTATATTTGCTAACCACCTGTTTCTTGTCCTCCAGCTTAGTTCTTTTGCTGTCCTGACCATGTATGGCTAGATACATCTTGATTCTCACGTACATCTCTGCCTTCAAACTTGACTCGAACCTGCCCTACTCTATTCTCTTTTCCCCAAAGGTATTATGTGCTCACTTCCAGCCAATGATTGTTTTGTGCCCAAGGTCATCCACCTACTGAAGCTTCCCCACCTCAACTCGAGAAAGTTCAATTCACACATCCTCCCACTTACACCTTTATCACTACTGCACAACCCCTCATTCTTTCCGTAAAACTGCACACTCATAAGGAGAGTATCTTTAGGAAAGGTTCTCGATGGCTATGGAAAGTTCAGAGCTCTCTCTCTGCCTCAAAGCAGGAGTTAATTTAAATCATCTCAAACAGATTAAGTCTCTCTCTCTCCCTCTCTATCTCTCTTTCCCCACCCCACACTCCTGAAAAATCATGTCTAAAAGTGATTTGTGATTCAGCTCTTGAAGCAAGGTGGGCAGTTTTAGTTGCAAGTTAGGTTAATCAGTTGTCTTTGTTTTAAAAACCTTGGGATGAGGAGGTGCTTCCACTGACAGACCAGTCAAGATAAGCTCTTCAAAGGGTCTGTCAGGAGGAGACAAATTACAGTGGAGATTACTAATGAGGGTAGTTAATTTGTTCCTGCTCTTCTCCTGTCCTATGACTTTCCAGAAAGGTTCAGAGAGAAAAAGTCACACAGCTTTACTGCAATTCATTCCAGTGGCTCTCCTAGGCTTGTGGCTAAAAAGTTTAACTATTTTAGGGCTTCCCTGGTGGCGCAGTGGTTGAGAGTCTGCCTGCCAATACAGGGGACACAGGTTCGTGCCCCGGTCCGGGAAGATCCCACATGCCGCAGAGCGGCTGGGCCTGTGAGCCATGGCCTGTGAGCCATGGCCGCTGAGCCTGTGCTTCCGGAGCCTGTGCTTCCGGAGCCTGTGCTCCGCAACGGGAGAGGCCACAACAGTGAGAGGCCCGCGTACCGCAAAAAAAAAAAAAAAAGTTTAACTATTTTAAATATCCATCTCCTTTCTTCCTATAGCTATTTATGTCCACTTACCTTTTTGCTGAATTCATGGCAGCTGTTCAGTCTCCCAGAGCTCCTGCCTAATGGTCTCTCATAGTATTTGATGTATTCATGATGTCTAACTTATATCAACCCTGTTTCTTCTGCCTTGCTGCCTTACACACAGTCTCAAGGTTTCCATCATTATTCAGTGTTTAAGATTTTCACCATAGTTACCTGTGTCCTTGTCTGTATAAGTTAAGGACTGAGACCACATAACAATCTTAACAGAGGCATAGAAAAAAATAATGTTTTTTTTTTCTCTTTCTCATGAAACAAAAAATCTGGAGAGAGTTACTGATGCTGGTTCATCAGCTCAAAAAATGTTAGGACTTAGGTCTTTCTGATCTTCTTGACATTTGTGATCACAGGGTGTCTGTTGTAGCTTCAGTCCTCAGGTCCAAATTCCAGGCAAGACGAAGGAGAATGGGGAAAAGGCCAAGGGACCACATACCAGCTAAATCAGCTCATCTCTTTAAAGAGATTTCCCAAAACTACACCCAGTCACCTTTCCTTACATTTCACTGGTCAAAAATAACTCTAGGAAAAATTACAAAGTTTAATATTCTAGGTAGGCTCATTGGCCTTCACACAAAAATTTTAGGTTTTGTTAGGAAGGGGAAGAGGAGAATGAGTGTTAGATAAGCAACAGGCAGCATATGCTACACTGTCCTTTCTCTTCTGTTGGATCGTAAACCGTTACTCATAATGAAAAGAGCATACAGTTTTGAACTAAGGACCTTGAGTGTGACGGTTAATTTTATGTGTCGACTTGGCTAGGCCACGATACCCACATATTTGGTCAAACACCAGTCTGGATGTCACTGTGAAGGTACTTTTTAGATGTGATTAACATTTAAATCAGAAGACTTTGAGTGGATACTTTCCATAATGTGGGTGGACTTCCTTCAATCAGTTGAAGGCCTTAATAGAAAAAGATTGAAGTCCCCCGAGGAAGAGGGAATTCTGCCTCCAGATAGCCTTCAGACTTGAGCTGCAAAAGCAGCTCTTCCCTGGGTCTCCAGTTTACTGACCTGCCTTGCAAATTTCAGACGTGCCAGTCCCCCCAGTTAATACACACACGCATACGTACATATATACACACACATCCTATCGTTTTTGTTTCTCTTGAGAACCTTGACTAATACACTGGTTTTGAGTTTTAGGTCCTAGACTTACTAGTTGGTTACTAGTTGGGTGACTTCAGACAAGATGCCTAGGACTCAGGATTAGTTGGACTAAATCAGGAATGTTAAGGCTGTGCTCTAAACATCTTGAGTAGGTGGGTTTATGGTGGGTGAGGAGGGAGGAATCTTGGACCTTCTCATTTCTGTACTCTTATTTCAACTGCACCTTGAGTTCTGTTTAGTTGTTTTTTTAATTGAGCTTCTCCATTAAATTCCACTTGAAGAAGTGGATCTATTGATTAAAATAAAACACCAAATGTAAATCAACTATACTTCAATTAAAAAAAAAAACACCAAGGGATCTTTAAGTCTCATTCCAGCTCTAACAAATGTGTCATAATTAAATGGATTCAGCTTGAGACATGCTGGCATCTCTGACTGGTGGGACCAGTTGGGATTGTGGCTAAGGGAACTGATCCTCAAAGTAGATGAGCTGCCCCCAAATATCAATGCCCCAAATGACCATGCCCTAAGAAGAGTTGTGAACCTAGACTAGATTAGTGTAGATATACAGGAGGTTCAGTCTAGTGTATAGGGAACAGCAGTAGGCATTTGCAGATGGTGATGATAGTTGAAGTCAGGTAGATTACGGTGTCATAGGTTAAAACCATTGTTTAGTTTGATCTGAGGCTACCCAAGTAATTGTCTGCTTCTCCACCTGAGGTGAGGGAGATGCTCCTGGTATACTCACTCCTGATCAGCTTGCTTCAAGAACAGAGGGGTTGGGGCTTCCCTGGTGGCACAGTGGTTAAGCATCCACCTGCCAATTCAGGGGACACAGGTTCAAGCCCTGGTCCGGGAAGATCCCACATGCCGCGGAGCAGCTAAGCCCGTGCACCACAACTACTGAGCCTGCACGCCTAGAGCCGGTGCTCCGCAAAAAGAGAAGCCACTGCAATGAGAATTCCACGCACCACAACAAAGAGTAGCCCCCGCTCGCTGCAACTAGAGAAAGCCCGCGCGCAGCCAAAAATAATATATAAATAAAATAAATTTTAAAAAGAACAGAGGGGTTTATCTTGATATGCGAATCTCTTTTATCATGGTGAGCCTGGCTCCTGCAAGTAAGGTCTAACACCGGTAGCCTTTTTATTGTCTGAGATGCTTTTTTCACAGGAGATACTCAATAAAACTATGTTAAATAAGTAAATCCTCTGTAACACTGCAGCTCCAAATATGAGCCCAAAGGTTGGCACAGTACTGTATGTAAAAACATCATTTCCGGGCTTCCCTGGTGGCGCAGTGGTTGAGAGTCCGCCTGCCGATGCAGGGGACACGAGTTCGTGCCCTGGTCCGGGAAGATCCCACATGCCACGGAGCGGCTGGGCCCGTGAGCCATGGCCGCTGAGCCTGCGCGTCTGGAGCCTGTGCTCCGCAACGGGAGAGGCCACAACAGCGAGAGGCCCACGTACCGCAAAAAAAAAAAAAAAAAAAAAAAAAAAAAAATCATTTCCACGTTCTTAAGGACATGTCCTCATTAAAGTTTATACCCCACCAAAAAAAATAAAAGCAAATCTTTGTTATCCAGTTGCAAGAACATTTCTGGCGAAAGACTTAAATTAACAGGAGAATTGACATATGTTGTTATAGACCATCTCACCATGCTATCTGAAAATACTTCTACAAAAAGAAAAAAAAGGCATTTTTATCATAATATGGTGAAATATAATACAAGTGGAGTTTATTGTTGGAACTCTTTTATTGACCCAAACTAATTCTCTGTGAAATTTGACCAGTCTGCTTTTTGCCTTTCATTCATTATATTCTATAACAGCTTTAGGAAAGGTGGTTTTGACCAAAAGGGTATCAGATATAGCTTAAAATTAATAATTTAAAATCTTTGGCAGTATAAGTGATTGAGAGCACTTATTTTTTTCTTTTTAATTAGTAGTATCTGGTTTCAAATCCTGAGTCTAAATACTTACTAGCTGTGTGACCTTGAACAAACTGCTTAATCTCTGTAAGTCTCAATTCCCTCACTTGTTAAGTAGGGATAATATTAGTACCTATTGCTTGATAGGGATTGATTTTAAAGATTTTATGAGAAAGTTTGTAGAGAATACTTAGTTAATACTTATCCCTGGCACATAATGAGAATTTGATAAATGTTAGCTATAATTATTCCACTTTGAAACAAAATGATGGCTGCATTTAATAGATATAAATCACCTTTAATTTCTAAATAGAAGTGGCATCTTGTAAGTGGCAGCAATTACAGTGCTCTTCTATTTACAGAGTTTCTTGTTTGCACATTAAAAATATTATCTTGATAGTATCATGGTCTAAAATGGCTCTGCTCACTCTGACTTTGGAGAAAGGTTCTCACGAAATGAAAAGTCATACTTTAGATCATCAGTATAGGATCAGAGAGGAGATGAGGTCAGGAAAATCAGTGATGAAGGATGAGGAGGGAGGAGAGGGATGGAGGAGCAAGGGAGGGAGGCAGGTGGAAAAAGAAGGAGGGAGAGGGAGGCTTTGTAAACAGCTTAGGGCAACTGGCTTCTGGGTAATTGGAGCTGAACCCTCAGGCACTGGGGCTGATTAACTACTGAACCTCGGCTCTCCCCTCCTTAGAGACCACCTCCACTGAGCACCCCTGCTGTTCACACTTTTTTCTTCCTAGTAATAATCTCAGGGTTGTCTCAAGGTGATAGTCTCAGGAGCTACTCTCAAAATACCTGCAGCTAGTGTTAATAAATTGCAGCTAGTGTTATTTTACTACTTATAATTTAGGAATTCGAACACTGTAAGATCACAATTAAGGAAAAACTATGGGGAAAGTTATGAAAGATACTAAGTTTACTTAGGAATCACCAACGTAAAATTTAGCTCAATGACCTAAGGATAAGTTTGGAATTGCTGAGTATTGTGAAATGAGGAAACTAGTTTTTAGCCAGTCAATGGGCTTAAAGCTAAGACTGAAATCAGAAAGACTGGCAACTGGCAAGAGAAGTTAAAAACAGGGCTGACTGAGGATACCTGGTTGCATTAGTGAGAAGGCAGTTGGTCTCTCACGGAGACTGGCACCGTTGACATTTATTCTAGCTAAGAGTCAAGCTGGGGAACAAGCTGGAAGCCTGAAACTCCCACACACTTCAAGAGCATCTTGATCAATACCTCCAATCCATTCTGCTATGATAGCAAGTCTGCCTCTGTTTATTTAGCTTTAATCGCTACTCAATTAGCAATACCAGAGTTGCTCACAAATCCATATTTAACTAACATATGCTGTACACGTTTTCTCTTCATTCTTATTCTACTATCAAAAGCAGCATACGTTTTAAGTTCACATCTGTAACTAAGGATATCACATTTCTATTTTTCAGTTTTTTTCTTTTGTTGTCACTTGTTCTGGTGCAAGGTCTTCATCTTAGCCAAGAAGAGTGAAATGCTCAGTAACTGAGGAAGACAGTTTTCAGACCAAGTGGGTGTGTTATCTTGGGAAACCCTTAACCTAGAATTTTGTAACAGACGTAAAAAAGTCTCAAACTCCAAGTATTGAATAATAATATTCAAAGCTTCTTGCATGAAGAATTCACACATATGCCAGTATCATTATTATTTTCCTTATTTACACTGAGTGATAATGTGATGAACTGGAAAGAACATTCACTCTTGGGCCACACAAACAATATTTGAATCCTGACTCTCCCACTTACTGTAGTTGTAACCTTGAGCAAATGACTTGACCTCTTGGAGTATCCATTTTCTCTTCTATAAAAGTGAGATGCTGGGCTTCCCTGGTGGTGCAGTGGTTGAGAGTCCGCCTGCCGGTACAGGGGACACGGGTTCGTGCCCCGGTCCGGGAAGATCCCACATGCCGCAGAGCGGCTAGGCCCGTGAGCCATGGCCACTGAGCCTGCGCGTCCGGAGCCTGTGCTCCGCAACGGGAGAGGCCACAACAGTGAGAGGCCCGCATACCACAAAAAAAAAAAAAAAGTGAGATGCTGCCCATTTTGGAGAACTGTTAGAATGAGAAGAGAAGATGTATGGACAGATATAGCACATGATAAGCATTCAGTAAACTATTATTTTCATTATCCTTGTTATCACTAATCATATTTTCTCATATTGTCAAATCACTCTAAAATATTGTTGATTTTGCATATGTTCTATGAAGGTATCATATTTCATACATTTTACTAATTAGAGAACATCTGTCATTGGACAAGGCTCTTGAAAAGATAATGCTCTTAAAGCAGAGAATTTATAGAATTTATATGGTGGTAACAGTGGTGGTGGTAGTCATATTTACTTTCAGAATCTTGGTGTTCAATTCTTTTTTAAGAAATATTGATCACTTAATAAATGCAAAGTAAGACAATTCCTACTGTCAAGAAAAATAAACTTAGTGTGGGGTATGGACAAAACACAGGGAAGAAAATCCAATGGGTGCGGTAAACATGACACAAAGTGAAGAGAAAGTTGGATAGATGGACCAGTAAAGGCTTTGATGGTCATGGAAAAATTTAACCTGAGGACATGAGGAATGAGATGAAGAGGAGGGAATTTCCAGTCAAAGAACCAGCATCATAGTAGATACAGGGAACTGGGACATGTTGGGAGATAAAATGATAGCATGCTATAAAACATTTCCCCAACTCTTTAAATAGGTCAAAAATTTTTTCAAATAAAATTTTATGCAGAGCCCTAATACGTAAAATATTTCAAAGTAGTAATTATTCTATCAGTTCAAATTTAGCACAATTATTCCTATAATGTTCTGGTCTAATGACATGTAGACATTTGAACCCCAAGGCAATAGACAATAGTTGCAGCCTCAGCATCCATTGCACTGGACGAAAATTTCATGTAACTTCTGAAACACATCTTGGAATTATTAGGATTCCAGATAATTCATTTGAAAAATCACTGGGATAGAGGGATTTGGAGTACAGCCTGATGGGTTTGTCTTAACACAATTAAAAATGGGAGTCTTTGAAGGTTCCTTAGTGTGGGAATGATACAGAACAGCACTGCTCTAGAAAGATTAATCTTATCAATGAATAGGATAAACTGGAAGAAAAAAGATTAGAGATAAGGAGATCTTTTAATTATCAGACTGTTGAAATAGTACAAAGGGCTGAACCAGGGCCTGGAACTAAGATGGCGGGAATGAGGTATTCATTTGTATTCTACTTTAAATTGGAACTTTGTTTTCTAATAAGAGAACCCTGTTTTATGGGGGGGTTTTGAACATCTTTATTGGAGTATAATTGCTTTACAATGGTGTGTTAGTTTCTGCTTTGTAACAGTGCAAGAGAAGAGAACCCTGTTTCAATTTCACAGTCTTTAAGGTACTATTGCTATTATTACTTCTATGTCGAGCACATAAATTTTGTTGGTCTTTAAAATTTTCAGTTCTTTGGAAATTAACTGTTACATAAGAAATGAAAGGGGCTTCCCTGGTGGCGCAGTGGTTGAGAGTCCGCCTGCCGATGCAGGGGACACGGGTTCGTGCCTCGGTCCGGGAAGATCCCGCATGCCGTGGAGCAGCTGGGCCCGTGAGCCATGGCCTCTGAGCCTGCGCGTCCGGAGCCTGTGCTCCGCAACGGGAGAGGCCACAACAGTGAGAGGCCCGTTGTACCGCAAAAAAAAAAAAAAAAAAAAAAAAAAAGAAATGAAACCTTTTGGTTGGAAATGTTGATCTGAAGATTTTTCCTTTTTTTTTTTTTCTTTAGAGTTTTAGTTATTTAGCTCTTGGTTCATAAAGACTCTTAGGTTACTTTTCCTGATTACTCTTAAGGTACTTAACTAAATATAAATCACATGTCACTATTTAAGTGTATAAAATTTTTAATAACTTGGTTTAAATAAGTCCAGACCCTTTAATTTCTACAGTATTTCTATTTTTTGTTACATAAACTTAAGACAGGATGTTAATTTTCCTTAACATCTTTCCTAAAGCGTAGGCTTTTCTGACACTGGAACCAGAGTGTAGAGAGAAAAGATTTTAATAGCTTTGTTGCAAGGCTTCAGAAATCAGAGGCAAATATTTTGAAGACATAAATACTATGTCTAAAGGTTTTATAACACCTTATTTATCAATCATCACCAATAAAAATAATATTCCATATAAGTAAAAATTCCAAACAGTGGAAGCTTATTACTTTAGATGCCTTCTTTTTCCATTTTGATCACTTTGAAGGAAATCTTTTAAAATGCACTCCCCATTGGCTTGCTGTTGGAATGGCAGTATTATTCAAATCTTAATGCCTTTTTTTCAAAATTCAGATATCTTTCTGATTCATATCTTGCCACTTCTATTTCCAGAGTGCATGATTTCTTCAGATTTCTCATTTGTTATCACTAGTCAGCCTGTGTGGACCACCAAAACAAACAAGAAAGGAACACAAAAAAATGTGTTACAATTGCATATAAAATAAAAGTCAGTATAAATCATGATCTTCAAGACTACTTTGTGGCAGCCATGTAGCCATCAGAAGTATTTTATTGGTATCCTTTATATTGACTCCCAATGGGTAAGGTTATTGAATAAGGATTTCTGATTAAGTTGACTATTACTGTAATTTTCTGGGACATTCATAAACTTAAATATTTCCATTTGATTCTAGGTGATTTATGTTAAAAGGTATGATAGGAAGGACATAGAGAAAATATCCCAAAACATAAATAAACTGTTGTTTTTTTTGAGAGTCATGGCTGCAGGAAATGACATCCACTTGGTGTTTGGTTTTGCTAGCTATTACAGGGAAAGTTTATTTTTCTGAGCAGATACCCCTGCACTCCCACTGTACCCTGCGCTGCCCTATATCATGGTTCATGTCATGTTGTCTTATAGAAATTTTTGTTTAAAATCTATCTGCCCCTCTAGGCTTAAAAACAACTCCTAAACGGAAGGATATGCCTATTTTATAGACACAAATATGTACCCAATATGCACTTATTAATACTTTCTGGTTGTAACTGAAAAGAATATTTAAGATCAGTATAAAACCAGACAGATGCAAGAAACTGAGACAATTAGGAATAATTTACACTTTCTGGTTCCAGTCCTTGAGGGAATCTTCTATGTAAAAACAAAAACAAAAAAACAACTTCTGCCAAGCCTTACATCTTATCTCTATCCCAGCCTTCCAATCTCCTTTTCCAGCACTTCTGGATAATGATTTAATGATTCTCTGCTCCAGGCAAGCCATTTCTTTGTGTTCATCACATGCTCCATGGAAGTTCCCTTCTATACCTTCTTTGAAATCTTTTGGAGTCAGTTCCTGGCTCTGACTGACTCTCAAGTACTTAAGGCAGAGAGGAAAGGACATTGAATATGGTCATCATTTTTAGTTCGAAATCAAAGGTTTATAAACTTTAAAAGTGACAAGGGTGGCAGGTAATTCCAACAGTAGCTCCTTTTTGTCACTTCCAATATGCACTTTATACAGAACTAGGCCTTGTGTACACATCATTTATTATCCTGATAAGTTACTTTTAGACCCATTTTTAAGGACATAAAACTGAAGGTCAGAGAGGGTAAGAAGTATGTCCAATGGCACAAGAGAACATTACAGATTCAGGATCAAAGCCAGGTTTATCCCATAGCGCTGCAAACAGCATCCTCATGTTTTCTGGTCTCCTTTCTTTGTAAGGAAGTCTACGTTTTCAGAACCAACCTGGCATTTTCGTGAAAACTTCCCCTGACAAACTGCTCTCTTTAGTTGCCAAAGCCCTTTTCCTTCCAGGTTCTAAACCTAGGAGAATTAACCTGTTGGGTTACAAATAGCTACATATGGAAACCAGATTGATACACAGCAGCCAGGAATTTGCATTTTAGTAATAAACTTTGGACAAACTAAAATTTTTCTGGAACATGCTGGGATTTCAGGCGCTGTGACCAGATTCTTGGAAGGTATTTTGAGGCAGAGATATTTACTGGAGATCCATCAAAGGCATAAAGCTGTTTCCTTAAGTTTGTACAATCTAATCTTTTCTAGTTGCAGGATAACAATTTATAGTTAATATTAGTGATAGTGGAAGAGTTGCTTTATTTAACAGAGAAGGCTATGGATGGTAATGGTTAATGTCTCTGTGTTTAACGTGTGGACTGAACAGGAAAGATGAACCCTTAGAAGTAAAAGGCATACAGGGGGACATGACAATTGAAAGAAATGTCAGAAGGAAAGCAAATGCACTAGGTATTCTTTTCAGAGTAACAGTTTCCTTACCATGACAAGAAACAGAGGGAAGGAAAGATTTCATGCTTATAGATGACAAGCAATTTTCTTCAATTACAGTATTTCTCTAGTACAGTGCTGTCCAACAGAATTTCTGTAATGATGGAAATTTGTTTATATCTCAGCTGTCTAGTGAAGTACCTGCTAGCCACTTGAAATATAACTGGTATTACTGAGAAAATTATTTTTTTTAATTTCAATTAAATTTAAATAGCTTGATGTGGCCAGTGGCTACCATATCGGACAGTGCAGCAGGCAAAATAGAAACTGAAACCATTTCTCCAATTTTCATTCCCGTCAAATTAAACACGATGATTTTTTGTTAAGTTTTTCGTTTTTCTAAGTATTCTGAAGGATTCGGAGTTATATTACTGGTAGTACCACTTAGCTTTTACCTGTGAGAAATCTAAAGCGAGTGAGATGCATCAGACTTCCAAGCCTGGATCCATCACTTCAGCTATCACAAATAGTGTTATTAAAATAAAAATAATTTCACAAACATACATTAATGATGCCTGTCCACAGAGCATGCAACTCATTTACATAAAATTGTTTAGGCTATTCATAAGTTAAAGTAAAAATTATTTAAGGTGATGGTTCCCTTTGTGCCAGGGGAAAATGTGCTCTCTAGGAAAACATCAGCCAGTGACATGAACCTCATTCCTTAGTGATTAGACATTGAGTGGAAAGAAAGAATGAGTAAAAAGAAAGAGAAGGATATAATGTAGGCTTTGCAAACTCAGATGTCTACAGGATCAGGGCATATGATGTAAATATGTGACTTGCAAAGTCAGGCTGAGTGTGAAGCAGAGGGCGCTGCCCGACCCCCACCCCTGCCCCAGGGATTTTACTGCTCTGGTTATTCCAGGGGCCACCTGCTCAGCCAGTCTGTCCCCAGCAGCATGCCACTCCTCCAACCTGCTTGAGGCAGCCACCTGGCCTCTTTCAAGCAAGTTCAAGCACCACAGTACTACAGGATTTCTACACGATTTCTACAGTTTCCTTCAGTTCCAGTACCCTTTGAATCTAGGATTGTCAATCCAATAAAAGTTTTGTTTTAACCAAAATACTATATTTGGGAGTTTTGATGCATAAGGATAAGTTTATAAGTAGTACAAGTATTTATGGGGTGGGAATTTGGAGATTATTACATGCAAATTTTTCTCCTATGTAAACTACTATTCAGTGTTTATTTGCATACCAGCTCATAGCCTCTAAGTTAGGTGGCTGCCATGGGCATAACCTAACTAGTAATATGTGTGCCTTATATATTTGCATAAATACTAACATATAGTCAAGGAACTAGTCAAGGAACATGGTGCTCAATGAATGTTTAATGAGTGAATGGTGCAGAGATGCCTATTATGAATGTAATTAAGCTTTTGCACAGTAAGAATAATTACCCAACATCTTCATGATGAAAAAAATTATAAATCTTTTGATTGTGACAGTGCCTGACATGGTAGTACTCCTTTCATTTTGTGCTTTTGATGTAGTTTATGGCTCATTATGTAGTGGCTTAACTATTCCTTTTACAATAGGTTACTAGGGTTCCTATTTGAAAGCACTAAAAAAAGTGATATTTTTTAAAAATTAAAAATCTTCATGAGCTAAGAAAACATACTAATTACTTTTAAAAGATGTCTCTTTAGTGGTCCACAATTAACAGATATCACTAGGAATTAATGGTGTGTATGGGGGAGTGGTAGGCATTACTACATCTTTTTAAAAATAAATATTCCTTATGAATCACATAATTGTCACTAATATCTTAGAACTACTGAGTTTATTAGACGCTTTCTTCTAAGAGGAGAGAGAAAATGGATAAAATAGGTTATTCTGTAAATGTAAATTTAGGGAAGAACCTCTGAAAAGAAAAAAAAAAATTGCAGCTGGGTGGAAGTTAGGGAGAGGCCGCAGATGACTTCTAGTTTTCGGAGGGATAGTGCCACATACCTGCAAAGAAGAAATCGGGATAAAAAAGAAATTAGAGATGGGTGAGTTATAAAGTGGGACAAAATAAAGTCAGATTTTGTGTCTTCCTTGGACAATCTTCACAAGTAATATTACCATTAGTATTTATAATAATACCACCAGAAGAATGAGTGATTGATTTACTTTTAAACTCCAGATTATTTGTACTGATGGTTGGTTGTTATATTCAATGCAAGTACATCTGGTATTTTATGTTTCATTTTAATACAGTGAGAAGAATTCTAGGTCAATGGAGAAGGGCATAGATTTTTAGATAAAGAGTACAAATAAATGATATGTTAAAAACTCTCATTTTGTTCATATTTACTTTTGGCTGCGTTGGGTCTTCATTAGGTTGCAAGGGCTTCTCACTGCAGTGGCTTCTCTTGTTGCGGAGCACGGGCTCTAGACTCGAGGGCTTTAGTAGTTGTGGCTCTCAGGCTCTAGAGCACAGGCTCAGTTATAGCACATGGGCTTAGTTGCTCCCCGGCATGTGGGATCTTCCCGGACCAGGGCTTGAACCCGTGTCCACCGCATTGGCAGGCGGATTCTTAACCACTGCGCCACCCGGGAAGCCCTGTTAATTCTTAAATATCATCATGTTTTGAAAGTTTTGAACCTTGGTATTGATGGTATGGTTTTCTAGGTTTATGAAATTAGAAATTATTTTTAAAGTTCAAAAAATATTAGAGCTGACAAAGATCTTAGAAATAATTAGTCCCGACCCCAACCTTTTATAAGTAGAAGAACTAAGCCTCAGTTTGAAGGTGACATGGCTGGTTGATGGCTGAAACCAGTGCAGAGGTCACTACACCCAGCTCCCCCATTCAGAGCTCTCTCCACTCCATCTGACACCTCAGCCACAATTAATACTCCAAGCGATCTCATCAGAGTCTGAGATGACAAGACTCATATACTTATGTGGATAATGAGACCAGAGGTTGGACACCTGGCAATGTGATGCATCACATGATCTTTCCAAGTTTCCATGTTGAAATATGTCCTATCTTAAATACACTGCCCAGCTCCCAGCTGTCTGTCTCTTTAGAAAACATGCCCTACCCGCTACCAAGAAGTAAGCATCTCCCACCAAGTTTGAGCCAGGTGGAAGTGCTACATAAAAATAGAAGAAATGACATATGTTAGTGATACACTTTCTAAAATGAATGCATTTTCTTAAAATCTTTCTGTATTTCTTTTAGTTTTTTTTAAAATCATGTTACAAAATATTTTAGATAAAATAGTTTTCTATAACTAGTTGAAACTTATAGTTAATTTATGGTTATATCAAAAAAAATTTTCTCAAAGATGTGTTGAGCCACTTAAAACCCCTAGAATATAGATTATTTCAGGCATTATTTTATTCATCTAATTAAAATATTTTGAGGGTCAACCATGTAGAAACAATCAACTTCCTTTTTTTCTTTAAACACACCTGGCTGTTAGGATCCTGTTGATAGCTTCTGCTTAGTTCATGGCTAGTGAACTACTAGTCTTTTCTCTTAATGTTGTCAGGGCCCTGTGGCCCTCCCTTGCTGACATAAGCCCATCTTTCCCGGTCCTCATCACAATAGCCCCCTAAGTCCTGTGACCTCCACACCCAACCTCTAGTCTATCCATTCACTATGATGGTATATTCCTACCTCAGCTCTCACCAGTGTCCTCATGACCAGTATCTCATCACCCCAAAGAGAATGCAAGAACCTTGGGATTCGTGTCTGCCACTTGTCATTGAGAAAAAGTTGGCAACTATAACTCAAGATATTTCTGCTCAACTACACCACAGGCCCACAGTATGAACCTAAGTGGACCAAGGTATCCTTTGGTGGCCTGTGGCCCTTCTCATAAACTCTGGGAATCAGGCTACAGCCCTTTATCTTGTGAGATCTTTCCAACTACTCATGCATTTTCATCTTTTCATCAAATTATTATCCCCAACTCTGGGGCCCAGTGGGTGTCTAGACCCTGGGTTCTCCTCTTCATTTCCCTCTCTGACTCTTTTATATTCCCTAGAAGTTCTGTTAGTTGTCCTTCTGTTTGGGTAGAATTTCGTATTCTCCATTTTATTTTCTCCAATATCATGCTATATCCTTAATAAAGAGCAGATGAAGAGAGAGGAAGGTGGAGGAGGAGAGAATTTACAGAATAAAATATCACAGTGAGAGGGCTTGAATACAAATGTAATACTAAAGAAACATAGCATTATTCCACATATACAAGGAAGACACTTCTGATGGGGTAGCTAAAAATTAAAATAAATGACAAATGATCCATAGCTTCCCTTTACCCCATTCTCTGCTATCACCCACACCCCCCATATATCTCCAATTAATATCTTTGGCTATGTGTAGGGTGTATATTTTTCTCAGCTTTGGATTAAGTATTCTTGATTTTGTTCACTTTTAATGTCAGACTAAAAAAAAATTATGCCAGTATTTAAAGTCAATGTTAAGTATTTATACCTGCTTGTTGTGAGTCCTCAAGGAGAGGTCAATGGAATGCTTCAGTTATCTGGGGCTTACCTCAGTCATAACCCTAACTCCATCTCCATCCTTCCCTTTCCCTATACCCATCTCCATTCTCAAACAGCAGTTTTCAGCAATTTGCTTGTGTTATGTTTTGGGATAGTTTTCATTGTGTTTATTTTGCTTTGGGATTGTAAGCTTCATGGAATTGAAGAATTTTATCTATTATTTCTGTCCCCTGCTCTCCCTCCTTTCATTCTGGGTCTTCTGTAAACTAGACTGCTTTATATTGTCCCTCAGGTCACTGAAGCTTTGTTTATATTTTTTAGTCTTTGATCTTTCTATATTTTGCTTTAGGTAGCTTCTTTTTCTATGTCTTTACATTTACTGATCTTTTCTTCTGAAATGAATATAGTGCTGTTAATTTTATCTAGTAAATTTCTTATTTCAGGTATTTTAACTTTCATCTCTAAGAGTTCCAGTTTTTCTCTTTTATATCTTCTACTTGTATCCTCATTATGTTCATGTTTTCCTTTACGTCTTTGAGGATGTGGAACGTATTTATATTGATATCTTAAAGTCCTTGTCACCAATTTTATCATCCCTTTTATTTCTAGGATTGTTTCCTCTGACTGATTTTTCTTTGGGTTAGGGGTCAAATTTTTATCTTTCTTCATATAGCTAGTAATTTTTTATCAGTTGCCGAACATTGTGAATTTTAGGTTGCTGAGTGCTGGATTTTGTTATATTCCTTTAAAGATTGTTAGACTGGGTGCACATTTTAGAACTTTGATGTTTCAAGGCTTTTTTTTTTTTTTTTCCCACACTGCACAGCTTGCAGGATCTCAGTTCCCTGACCAGGGATTGAACCCAGGCCATGGCAGTGAAAGTGCCATATCCTAACAATGAAACCACCAAAGAACTCCCTAGGCTCTTTTTAAACTCATTTTAGGGAAAGTCTAGAATAAAATTTTCTCTTGGCTATTTTGGTCCCACTTTTAAGATACAGGTTCTTCTGTGTACTCTACTGAACATCCAACAAGGCATCTCTACTCTGGTTGATGGGAACTCAAATAATTCCCAGCTCTGTGTGAGTTTTGGGAATTGTTCATCTTACAGCTCCAATATAATTATTCTTTCCCTGGAAGATGTTACCAGTCTGGACTCATGAGTCTTCATGGTATTCATGTATATTTGATACTTAGCCAAAGACTCATAGGAATCCCTAGTCAGATTGTTAGAGTTCTTTCTCTACACACTTCCTTTATCTCAGATACTTTGTCCTACAAGTTCTAACTGCTGCAGCCTCCTCAAACTGGGACATCTATCACCCAACTCAATGAGATTTCCAGGCTCATTTTGGTTTCCCTATGTCTATACTGCAGCCCAGAAATTACCTCCAAGCAAGAAGCTCAACTCATTTGCTTCTTCTCTCAGGGACCATTAGGTATACTGCCTATGGTCCAGTTTCTGAAAATAGATGTATTCTATATTTTGCCCAGTTTTCTAGTTGTTTATGGATGAAAGGCAATTCTAGACTCTGTGACTCCCTTATGGCCAGAAGCAGAAATATCCTGCTTTTCAAACACGACTTCCTTTTAGGCTTGTGATTTTACTTCAGTTGCTTTTTAACACACAATATCCTCTCTCACCACTGTGCTTATATATGTACAAAATAAAATATCCCTGCATAAGTGATTGCTTTCTCTTACGTTGTTGCTCTTCTCTCCTCTCAAGAAATTCTAAATATTTTTTCACCTAAATTCTTGACTGAATATGTGATACCACTTTAGGAAAAAGAGACATTTGTAGTATAGATGGAGAAACAGGTGGAGATGTATGAGAAGATAGAACTAGGTCCTGTTTGCTCTCAGTTCCAGTTATCATGGGTGGTACCTGGAGTTGCAAGCCACCATAAGGATGAATTTTAGGGCTTCCCTGGTGGTGCAGTGGTTGAGAGTCCGCCTGCTGATGCAGGGGACACGGGTTCGTGACCCGGTCTGGGAAGATCCCACATGCCGCAGAGTGGCTGGGCCTGTGAGCCATGGCCGCTGAGCCTGCGCATCCGGAGCCTGTGCTCTGCAACGGGAGAGGCCACAGCAGTGACAGGCCCGCGTACCACAAAAAAAAAAAAAAAAAAAGTGAATTTTAAACATTAGTGAAAATGAAAATTACATAGATTTTTATCACAATTAATTAATAAAAGGTAATTGAAAGAAGACATTTTCTCTTCATGGTTGACTTTTGTTTCCTATTCTAGGTGTTATATGCACCTCTAGGTTTTCAGTAAAACTCAAGATGATGTGACAGAAAGGTTTTGTATTAAAATTTTTTGAAATCTGGTCTTAAATGTAACTATGAAGTTAGGCAATTACTATTCATTCCAAATCCAGAAAAGGAAGTAGCTGCAGATCAAGTTAGGCAGAAATTGTCATATTTTTTTACCCTAGAAGATGAGAAATATAGAACTATTACCAAAATTGTTCTTAATATAACCATCATCATGAAGCATTAGCGAACATATAACTGAATAACTTTGTTCTGTTTGAATAAAAAAATTCACAGATTTTATGGGATGCAAATGGTGCAAAGATTATATTGTACCAGTGTTTTTTATCATTATTCATATCTCTATAACACATTTCAACTGAAAAAATGATTTTTAAGTGCATAATTAAGATGTACTATGGGCCCTAGAGGGAGAATAATACTCAATTGATTTTTTTGTTATTGACATAAATCTTTATTCAAGGACATTCATAGTTTAATAATAGTGTTGGGTAGTGTAAATCTTATGAGTACATAGAATTACATTTTTAAAAAAATACTCATTTATGCATAAAAGTCATCCTAAGTAAAATTACTAACTTATTCAGGTAAATAGCAAAGGCCTTTATGCAACATATTTAAGTGCAATAGCCCTGTGACTTTTTTTAAACTTCAAATGTTCAGTAGCATAAACAGTGGTGAGTTTGCCTTAGATAATTTGGAAAATTGCCTGAAAAGAGTCAGGGTGCTGCAAATTATTTAATCCAACATGAAATCTATAAATTGGAGAGCTGTAAAGCACTGTGCACATAGGTTTCAAGATGTTTTCTTATAGTTATAGGACTATAGTCCCTTATAGTTATAGGACTTCTTTCTAACAATATCCCTTTCAAATATAACTGTTGTAATGGATGGTGATTCATTGATTCAGTCACATTTCTGGTCTTTTGTAATACAGTTCAAGACTGTATTGTTTTCTTGACCAAGCTAAAATAAAACAGATGCAAGTAAATCAGACAAAGATGTGAATCTGGCATATGAGTAGACAGGGGGTAGAATTAATGTTTCTTCCTCGTTTAGTTAAGCAATGCTAAATATATTCTGTTATGGTGAACAAGGGGTAATGCTTTAGTAGTAAGAACTGTTATGTTTTGCCAATTCTGAAATTTGTAATAAATTAAGCATTAAAAAAAGTAGAAGAGGAATGGGCAGAAATATGATACCAAAGTCTGGGAAATCTACTAAACAATAGGAAGACCTACAGATCTCAAAGTGTTAAGAGCAAATGCTCATATTAATTTTAAAAACAATTATTTATTACATGGGAACCTTATCCTATAGCCTTAAGCACCTTCTTAGTTACCAGGGTAGTCCGTTCATCGAACCACTCATTCAGCAAATATCTACTGAATATGTGTGTGTGTGTTTATATATATATATATATATATATATATATATATATCTGTAAATAATGTTGTATTAAGTGACGTGGGGGATGCAAATTACATCTGATCAAAATGCAGCCATCTTAATACTCACTGTTAGCTGAGAGCAAGACTCCATCAGTACACAACAAAGCAGAATTTATTTTTAACCCAATACATTTACATTTGCGTTTTACAAGAAAAAAGAATCACTTAAAAATGTACCAACATGACCAAGGTTTATAAAATTAATTTACCCATCAGTTTGGATTTTACCAAGGGAGACAAAACAAAGTTTTAGTCAAAGACAAAATAGCCAGTTGATGCATAGGTGCATGGTCTGTGATGTTCTTGCTGGCAAGAAAATCTAGATATAATATGAAGACACACTGGAAAGATGCTCAGATTAGTTAACAGGAACCTGTAATGTTTAAATAGGAAGCATGTGTTTAAAAAAACATATTCTGGACAAATCTTTTAATATTGATACTTTGTTGAAAACTTTACCAGGATATATCATATCCTATTATATCAGTTTTGCTTTTATTCTTAACTACACATTATATGTAGTAAAATAAAGAGTAAAAAAATCTCAACTTTAGATTAATTTTCTTCATTTTTTCCCTTTGAACACAGTTTTAAACAGAAATTATGATAGATTTAGATGTATAATAATTTTTAATAAAATACTCCAATGTAAATAAACCATTAGAGGAAAGACAATGTCAAAAATTATTCATAAAAATTGATTATATTTACAGTATAGGCAAGGAATCATCTAAGAAACATTATTTATTTACAGTTTTCTTTCTAACTGAAGGAGAAGCTTCATCCTTCTTATCTTTTCAAATAATATTTTATGTCACTATGGAGAAAGAATATGATTCATCAACAATTCAGTATATTTTATTTAGGCTCTCTGTGTAACATTTTTGGAATTTTCAAGTGAAACAGCTAAAATTCTTACATTTAGAGTATATTTTAACATATTTCTGTCCTTTAGTATTGCTACCTAATTGTAAATGTGACATAACAAGATATAATTTTTAATTGATGCTCACCAACTGAGAATTGTTAATTTTTCTAATTTGCTAGCTGCTAAAGAACGTAGATATTTAGTCTGCTGAATGAAAAATTAAAATTACTTCCTTAACTTTATTTTAAAGGAAAAAATATTTTATAGCCTGATTATTTTTCTAAGGCATTAAAGTAAAGAGAGAAGGAGCATATTGATATGAGTAACTTTTAAAAGTAAATAAATAAATAAAATAGGAAATGGTAAAAAGAGAAAACTCAAAAACTATAGTAGTAAGAGGCCTGAAGAGGCAAGATGCCTAATGTCAGGACCTGAAGGACGAGGAAAAAGGAGGGGAGGGTAGAAGGAAGACAAAGAATACAGAAAGAGAGTAAAGGGAGAAAGGAGGGAGTGGAGATAGACAATAACTTGTCCAAGCCCACTAGCCAAAGAGTGCCAGTGTGATTCTATAGAGGGTTGATGTGGAAGCCAGTTATGTAATGAGTGGTGTCAGGAAGTGGGGACAACTGGGTTAACTTCATACTTTTCATCTAGAAGGTGGGAGGAGAGTTGTCATTAGTAAAGACGTACTAATCATTCATGTTAGAAGAGGACTTTCAGTTGTGTGATTGTTTGTGTGTTGATAGTGTTCTTGTCTCTCTTATACACAAGGTTACAGAATAATCATGTCTCTGTATTGTTCTACCACAGTCATATTGTCTGAGCATTGTTTATACTCTGAAAGTTAATCATTTGGGAATACTATGGCCTAGCCACCAGAATAAATGTAGATCTGAAAATGTCCTGATGATCAAAGTATTACCTACATAAAATAAATTCCTTAATTTTGAAAATAAAATAAAATTACTTCCTTAAGAACTAATAGTAGAAAAGAATGTTTAGTACTTGAATAATATATCATACATACAAAGTTTCTATGGTTTTAAAAATTTCTCCACTATATTTGACCGATAATTACTAATGAATTTCTATTTTTCTCAAAAAATATATTCTGGATATGAAATAAATAGAAGTCCTTATATATATCAACCACATAACTGTTATTCTCAAAATGGAAATAATTTGGGCCTTTTACTATATTTAATATTTTGAAAGAATCAATGTGTAGTGTAATTCCATTAACAAATTAAAACACCATAACTAATTATGTGCAGGGCAGTAGACAACATGCTATTTTTTTTTTTTTTTTTTTTTGCGGTACGTGGGCCTCTCACTGTTGTGGCCTCTTCCGTTGCGGAGCACAGGCTCCGGATGCGCAGGCTCAGCGGCCATGGCTCATGGGCCCAGCCACTCCGTGGCATGTGGGATCTTCCTGGACCGGGGCACAAACCCGTGTCCTCTGCATCGGCAGGCAGACTCTCAACCACTGCGCCACCAGGGAGGCCCAATGCTATTTTAAAAATTGTTTTAAATTAACTGCCCATGTCATCAGCATCACGTTTCTTATCATTCTAGTCTGTTTTATTAAATTCTTTTTTTTTTGGGGGGGGTGGGTACGCGGGCCTCTCACTGTTGTGGCCTCTCCCGTTGTGGAGCACAGGCTCCGGACACGCAGGCTCAGCGGCCATGGCTCACGGGCCTAGCCGCTGCGTGGCACGTGGGATCTTCCCGGACTGGGGCACGAACCCGTGTCCCCTGAATTGGCAGGCGGACTCTCAACCACTGCGCCACCAGGGAAGCCCTGTTTTATTAAATTCTTGAATAATTCAGCTGCTGCTTTGTCCTTTGTTTCAATTTACATTTAATCAAAGAATAGTCAAGAACTTAGAGATTATTTATTCAAACCCCCTCATTTTACAGATGTAGATAGAAACTAAAGTCAAGCAAGGTTGTATGAGGGGCTTCCCTGGTGGCACAGTGGTTAAGAATCCGCCTGCCAATGCAGAGGACACGGTTGGAGCTCTGGTCTGGGAAGATCCCACATGCCGCGGAGCAACTAAGCCCGTGCTCCACAACTACTGAGCCTGTGCTCTAGAGCCTGCAAGCCACAACTACTGAGCCCGTGTGCTGCAACTACTGAAGCCTGTGCACCTAGAGTCCATGCTCCGCAACAAGAGAAGCCACCACAATGAGAAGCCTGTGCATGGCAACAAAGAGTAGCTCCCACTCGCCACAACTAGAGAAAGCCTGCACACAACAATGAAGACCCAATGCAGCCAAAAATAAATAAATAAAATAAATAACTATTTTTAAAAATTATTTTTTAAAAGGTTGTATGATTTTTTCCTTTATATTTGAAAGTTTAAACCTATAGAAAAGTTGAAAAAATAGTACAATAAAGCCTATATAATCTTCACTAATTGTTAACATTTGACAAATTTGTTTCTTCCCTCTATCTTCACACTACACATATGTACATGTGTGTATGTATATTAAACTTGCTGTTAAAGATCATAATACTTCATCTCTAAATATTTTAGAACATATCTCCTGATTAGGACATTTTCCTACGAAAGCACAATACTGTTATTACCCTCAACATTATCTACAGTAAATCAATTATAGCATCTAATGTTCTATTCACATTCAAATTTTTTTCTCCAGTATGTCCTCATAAACATTTTCTTCAAAGCAGGATCCAGTCAAAGCTCATTTACGGCATTTGGTTAAGTCTCACTGGAGTATTTTAATCTAAAACAATCCCTATGCTTTTAGTTTTTGTTTTTAATGACACTGAATTTTGTAAGAGTTCAGGCCAGTTGTCTAGTAAAATACTCCATGCTTTAGATTGGATAATTATTTTCTTATGACTGTATTCAAGTTAAAAATTTTGGGCAGAAATGTTGCATAAGTGATAGCAATTAACTCTCATTGCATTAATCAGGAATCATAAAATGACATTGTCTCACTATTGGTTATCTTAAATTAGACAGCTCTATTAAGGTAGTAATTGCATGATTGATCCATTATAAAGATCCATTTTCCCTTTGTAATTTTTTTTAAAAAAGCTATTCACAGGGTGATATTTTAAAACTGAATATTTTGTTCTCTTACAAACTTTCACCAATTGATTTTCATATCTCTGATATCCTTGTCTAAATTTCCTGTTACATCACAGATTGCATAATGGTAATTTGCTAATTCTATCATTTCTTCTACATTTATTGCTAACATTTGTATGGAAGACAGTTCTTCTTTTTCAGGCCTCCTTATTTCCTTACCCCTTCCAACCAGTGTAAGGTTGATCACAATTTTCCCTCGGCCAGAGATCTCTGTCTCACACATATTCCTCACCTTCAGCATAGCAAATGCTCTGGTCCTTATCCATGCACTAACATTTACCGTCCTGGCCATCCTAGGTATGCCCAGGGATGCACTCGGTCCCAATTTCTTTCATGGATTTAAAATGCTGAGGAATGATTGGACAAGGGATTCAGAAGAAAGGAAGGAATCAGGCTCTGAGTTTAAACTCAACAAGATTACAGTTCAATGGCATCAAAGTTTATTTATTTATTTACTTACTTAAAATTTTAGTGGATATTTTCAAATGTAATAGAAGCAGAAAGAATAGTAAAATAAACCCCTAAATACCCATCATTCCATTTCAACAACTCAATATTTTGACAATTTTATTTCATCTATTTCTCACTTTATTTTTTTTCTTGTTGTTCGATTATTTCAATGCAAATCCCATGCATCATGTCATTCCATCCTTCATATGTCAGTATGTATCTCTAACTGACAGGGTTAGTGGTAGGCGGAATTCTAAGGTGGTGCCCCTAGATTCTTGGGCCCTGATATGTACATATTTTCTCCTAGTTATTCAATCAAACACTAACCTAGGCACTGTTTTAAAGGATTTTGCAAAAGTCATTAAGATTCTAAATCAATTGACCTTAAAATAGGAAGATTTTTCTAGGTGGGCCTGGCCTGATCATATGAGCCCTTTAAAACTAGGCCTAGAGATCAGAGACAGAGAAAGTCAGAGATTCAACACATGAGAGGGATATGATATGCAAGATACCCTCCATTACTAGCTTGAAGACAGATGGGACCAGGTGGCAAAGAATGTGGTCTGTAGGAGCAGAGAGCAGCCTCTGGTCAACAGCAAGTAAGAAAATGGGGACATCAGTCCTAAAGCCACAGGGAACTGAATTCTGTCCACAACCTATTTGACCTTGGACCCTAGGCCTCATATGAGAATAGCAACCCTGAATGTCGCCTTGGTTTCAGCAGTTTGAGATTCTGATCAAAGAACTCAGCCATGCTGTATGAGATTCCTGACCCACAGAAACTGTGAGATAGTAAATTCATATTATTTTAAGCTGGTAAGTTTGTGATAATTTGTTACACAGCCATAGAAAACTAATCTTTTTTTTTCTAAATATAACCACCCTACTATTATCAGACCTAACAATCACTGCTTCTTATATGTGATGTATGAGGGGTCCTAAAGGAGCTGGTAATATTGGCTGACATGTTAAATAGACATTTATGAACCAGTCAGGAGAGTTAACAACAGAATATAACCTTGTAACTATGGGGGAGCAAATTCAAACAACTAAGACACAAATTAACTTTTGGATCACAGCCCAGTTAAACTTGGAGTCTGTCTGTATTTCTGAAGTTAATCAGTTAGAGTTATAATCAAATGACTGTGGAAACTAAGGAACTTAGAACATGTTAAATCATGTCATAGTTAACCTCCCATCTTTGATGAGTCTCTGCAATTTTAAGTAATTCCAGTGAGTCATTTTTCTAAAAGTTTTTTGAGTGTGTGTCATGTACATTATGAGCTATGTCTCCCAAAGGTGCTTTTTCCTTTCCATTTTCTTTTATAATATCCCCAACACTTTATCAACCACTCCTTGTACTTCAAGGTTTGATTTTTAAATGAGCTATGTAAAGAAAAATTACCTAACAAAAAGATACCTAGGCATTAATAGCTTTTTATTCTGATAGTGGTTACACAGTTGTTCATCATATTATTTTCTGAGCTTACCTTTATTTTGAATTTTGTTCCCAAATTAAAAAGAAATTTGTCATGTTCTAAGTATGACTTCTGCTGCTTCTAACATAAATCCTTTGTGAATTTTGATCTCTTGATCATCCTCAGTACAATACTCACTGGATATTTCTTTTGGATTTTGACTGTACATCTCCCTGAAAGCTTCATTTGCCCAACTAACTTCCTCAAGTATTATAACTCCTTCTTTAAAGACCTCTTCCGGATCTTCTTTCTTTTTAGAAGTCTTACCAGGTTTTGTGGAAAGAAATTATTGATGCATCTCACTCACCTTTAGCCTAAGAACCATTAATGATTAATTCCTGAAGTCATATAATTACATAATCAGACAGGCTGATTCCTAAGCCTCTCTCTTACAAGTTGAGGCCTATTCTGGTTTGTAGCAAATATTCCATGTGTGTTTCTTGACAACAACAGAAGCTATGTCAAGTGAACTTGCTTTGGATGTAGAGCAATCAGCACAGCCACACAAGATGGGCTTGTTGTGAAAAAATTTCAATCAGTGGTTCTAAATATGAAAGACATATTTTTTTTTGTTTGTTTGGTTTTTTTTGTTTTTTTTGTGGTATGTGGGCCTCTCACTGTTGTGGCCTCTCCTGTTGCGAAGCACAGGCTCCGGACGCGCAGGCTCAGCAGCCATGGTTCACGGGCCCAGCCGCTCCGCGGCATGTGGGATCTTCCCAGACCGGGGCACGAACCCGTGTCCCCTGAATCGGCAGGCGGACTCTCAACCACTGCGCCACCAGGGAAGCCCGAAAGACATATTTTTTATGAAAGATTTCCAAACCATACATCCACAGTTATTTCAGTAGCCTGGATATATATGTTCTATAAGAATATGTTCAAAGGGATGGAGGTGATGGTGTGAATAAGAAGTGTTATTGAATGTATAGTAGCTTTGTCATTAAGTATTTTCCCAGTCTGTGAATAATAAATATAGAAATGCAGTTATATAGGAGTCTGCTATATTTTTATGTAATCCATTTCTGAAAAATTTATATATATATATATATATATATATATATATATATATATATATATGAATCTGGAAGGCTGTATATAAAAATTGAATTGTAATAATCCCCAGTTGATTGAAACAAAAATGATTTTTATAGTTTTATTACCCTTATAGTTTTATGATGATCACTTATTACTTCTATAACTCCCATTCACCAAAAAAATCCATTTATATACATAGCATGTATATATACATATATACATATATCTACATCTCTATCTAGCTATTTATCTATCAAAAAAGAAAAGGCAGTATTTCCAGGAATCAAAAGTGCTTCATGTCCTGACACTCAGAAAACATTGGGAACCACTGATTCAGTTGAGAACACAGAATAAAGGATTTGAGCTTTGATATTTTTGTAAATTTTCAGCCACTATGAAACATAAGTGACTTCATTTGAAGCCTTCTAAAAGCTGAGTAACTGCTGGTAATTGGCTTTTGGGAAGAACAGAATGCATTAAGCCTCATATAAATGTTTTGTAACAAAAGGCACATTGTAAAGCTTTATAATATGACCACCAGGGGCTCAGTCAGTAGTGGCCAAATGGATATCCATACTTGCCATCAAGTGTCAGAACTAGTCTCCAAAAGTAAAAAATATTTAACTGTATTGACAAAGACAGCCACCTCCAAAGAGCAGAGATTAAATCCCACTAAGAAATACCTCTTCTCTTTTGATGCTTACAGTCCCACAAACTGAATCCCCACGACATTCTCAAATATATATCTCATCATTGCTCAAAACAAACAAACAAAAAGCAAGTAAATGACACCAATGTATCATTTTACAAGAGCTTCCACCATTATATAACACCATTGTTCCCTGGAAGTCTTGTTATAAAGGGGACAGAGCCATCTCACAGGGGCTATGATTTGCTGCAGTCACCACCAATGGCTGTTGCACTGTTTTCTCTAGTTTTAGGTGTGGCCAGTCCCCAGCAGTTTTCCTCTGGGGACTTCTTTTCCTGACCTGACCCCCATTTTGAAACATGTTCCTCTGTTGTAGCGGTTTTGTGCCACTGAAGAAGAACATATCCTTTCTTTGTTTCACCACAGAAATAACAAACATAGCCCTTTCCCAGTTGGCAGAAACAAAGTGTTTCACTAACCATGTAAAATGCCTCTGCTCAGGAATTTGAAATGTTCGTACAGAAAAAGAGTGTTTCTGACAAGAAAGTTTTTTGTTAATGTAATTCATCTGCTAGCAAATGAAGACTCTTAGAATTCATATAATCATTTGATTAAAATCATAATGAATGTTCCAGGAAAGAAAAGTATTATATCTTTAAATCATTTTGTTTATGAAAAATGGAAAGAAAATGGAATGTTGATCAGAAAATTTTAATCAAGAAGTTATTCAAATATGTTAAATAGATTAAAAATTGAAAAATGTTTTCAAAGTTCTCTGTTTTATATTACTTATCCAAGAAAACTTGAAAGACTATTATTTGTATTTTATAATTCACTAGTTCCAAATGCATTTTTTTGAGAAACTGTTATGGGCAAGAACCTGGGATGGGATGAAAGCAAAGTAAAGCAACTTTTTCCCACTTTGGAGCTGACAATATATAGTATATTTGCTTGACTCTAAGACTCTTATTGTTTTCCTATTTGAATACGTCTCAAATCAAGATTGACCTTTAAGTTAATGCATAAATTAGGAAAAAAGTTTTAATTATTTGTTCATCATACATTTGATTCCATCAATCCACTGTACCTGATTGTCTAGAAGCAGGATTCAGAAGTTCGCACACCACGTAATGCCATGGGAATGTTCCAAATCTCATTAGGGACAAAGGAAGGCATAGCAAGGTCTTGAAAGAATCCTGCTGAACACCAGATTATTTTCCTGGCTACTTCACTCTAAGAGAATAAGTATTTCTGCCCATAGAGAATCTGACATATGTCCTTATAACTCCATACAAGAGGATTATAGAAAAAGGCATCATTAATTTGACTGGGAAATCAGGAAAGCTTTAAGGATGCTGTAGGTGCCAGATTATTTTTCCTGAAGCATTGTTTTGCTTACATCATTTCCCTGTTCAAAAATGTTAACTATCTCCCTATTCTAAGACCCTGAACTTTGACTAAGGACTCAGTTTCAACTGGACTTCTGTTGACTCCTCCTGTACTCTAGGATCTGGTCTAGGGCTGTGCTGTCCAATGTTACTGAGCACTTGAAATGTGGCTAGTGTGACTGAATTTTTAATTGTTATTTAATTTTAATTGTTAAATTTAAATTTAAAATGATACAATTTCTATATTGATTACATTCTGAAATGGTAATATTTCTATACATTGAGTTAAATAAAATACCTTATTAAAATTCTTTTTACCTGTTCCTCTTTAATGTAATAACTAGAAAATTTTAAGTGATAGATGTGGCTTGTATTACATTTCTGTTGAACAGTCCTGGTCTAGGAATAATGAAAAAGCTTTCTTTTACTGATGATATTCTATGCTTCAAGAAAACATGCTTCCTCCTCCAGAGTTTCCCTCCTGATGTAAAAGGCTCTGTAGCTGCAAGTGAGAGAAATCTAAGAATTTGTTGGCTCAGTAAGTGAAAAGAACAGAGATAAGAGTTCAGGCATAGCTGGAGTCAGGGACTCAGAGGATGTCATCAGAGCTCAGTCTCTTCGATAGCCAATCTCAGCAAAAGCAGAGTTTAAAATGTCCAGAAATAAATCTCATTGGCTTGCTTGAGTTACATGCCCATCTTTGAACCAGTCACTGTAGCAAAGGAAAAGGATTAAACTTGCTTGCCAGACCTTGGTCACATTACACCAATGTCAGAGTGTGAGGACAGTCAATGCCATTTACTTTACATGGGCTGATACCAAGGGTGAGCCTGTTCGTCAGAGAAAAACCACGAAAATTGTTTCCAGAAGAAAAAGAATCAGTAATGTGGGTAAAAAAAAGTACAGCTACCTGCAAGACTTGATTGCCATGCTAAAAAAGTGTTTTTTTTTTCCTTCTTCGGGAGTCATATTTCAACACACCATTACTTATGGTGCCCTTTGTCATCTTTTGATGCCTTTTCTCTGGCTTCTTCTATTATAGTCCTTCACCATCCCTTTCCCAGCCCTTCCAGCTCACATCTCTTCCTCTGACTTCCATGCCTTTTCCATTTGCAACCTCTCATTTAAATACCCATAAAGTCCTACTCTTCTTTCCAGTTTCAGTCCAGTTATCACTTCCTGTGAGCTGTGATTCTCGATTCCCCTAGCCTAGGACATCTTCTATAATTTTCCACTTTTGTGTTCCCTCTGAAACTGTACACCTTGTAATATGTCACTCTCAAATTAACATGTATAATCTGTTTGCACGACAGAACTAATGTAGATGTTGAGAGTAAGGTCTGCCTGAGATGGTGCATTTTAAAGGATCAATTTCAGGTGATTTAATGAAGGAATGATTGAGAGGTGTTGGAATAATTAGGAACCAATCAGGTACAATAAAGCACCTATAGGTTGGTGATGGTAGGAAGCCATTGCCACCTCTAGACCTGAAAGGCAAGAAGAACCGTGTTACTGGAACTTGGTCAGTGCTATGTCTGAAGAAGAAAGACAGGCAGAGAGGATCTGCAGCTGCAGGGAGAGGAATCCTGTTACTTCCTAAACTGTGCCCTGACAGGATGAAGGGGATAAAATAAATACTCCAAATTCTCTCTTCTCTATCTTATGCTGGTACATCCATTGGCTGAATTCAACCAGAAGGAAGAGGGCAAGGGAGCCTAGTAATGTGGTGAGTAGAGATCAGCTTCTCGGCAAAGAAGCAGGGCAGGAAAGAGTGAAACAGAGAATAACCTGCAGAGTCCAGTTGTTCTTTTTGTGTTCCCAGCTCCTAATATAAATCCTTACATATAGCAGATAATAAATCTTAAACAGAAGAATGAATGAATGACTCTCCAGAAATCTCCTATATTCCTGGCTCTCTTCATTCATTTTTCTTAATGAATACAATAAGTGTAATATAAATGTGGAACTAGATGTGATTTACTTTGTAAACCTTTTGCAATGTTTTCAAATAAATAAATACATTCACAAATTAGAAGAAAAATTTTTGTCCAACTGTGTGTTCTCAAATTAGATTTGGAAATTATCAGCATCATACTTATCAGGAAACTTATTCAGCTTTGCCCTTTACCTGGATATCCAATTAAATCTTCCAGCACCCCAGTGAAGTTGATATTCTCATCCCCTTTTTCAGATAAGGAACTGAGCATTAAAGGTACTTGAGAATGATCAGACATTGCTTTCCTCTTCGATTCTCTAGCTGCACGAAAACAAAACAGAAAATTACATGAATGCTTAAATATTAAGGGCATTTCTATAGGAAGTTAAAAATAATATCAGTGAATCAGAAGTACTTCTCTCACCATTAAGATATGCAGAGAGAAATTGAAATATTGCTACTTCTGTAGTTTTCAAGTGACCATGAAAATATATCTTCAGAAAAAATAGTGGCTAAAAGCATGAATATATTTTATTTTAATTGAAATCTGTTTTCAGGGACATATGCACAGATGCTTGCTTACTTTTAAGTGGTAAATGCATAATAGCAGGAAAAAATGAAGGGAACAGAGATTGAGAATCATAATGATAAATGTGGATGAAAATAATGGAAAATATGAAAGCTGTGTAATATTTTTCCAATCTAGATGATTTTTGAAATTTCTTTGGAAGGGTATTTTGAACATTCTGAATGCAAACTATGACAATTACTATGCTATTGCCTTTCTTTATCAAAATATCCTTTCATAAGAAAATAACGCCCAATTTTTATTTAAAAAAGGTATTTTCTTAGATATATTATTCCTATATTATTCTTAATGCAAAATATGTAATATTAACACATAAACTTCTAACACATATTTAAATATATCTTGCAGTTAAGTGCTACTTGGCATGTAGAAAGAGCTAACATTTTATTCACTAACTCTAATGCTTGTGATAACTCGGTACCAATGAACACGATTAAGGTCTAAACTGTAGTCTCAAAAAACCCTGTCCTACTAAAAAGGAACCAGGGTCCTTTAGAGAAATGACTAAGTTCACGCCTATGGTAGGAAATATACAAAATAAACCTCGGTCATCTTGCTGTTCCAAAAAGCAAGTGTATTATCAAAGAATATTGGAGTCATCTCAAAAAGTTAGAGTAGCCAATTACTGGAGCATTGAAAAAGAATGATGACAATGCAGTGAAACAAGATAAATTTAACCCTACAAATCAATAAGATGTTGACATTTATCCAATAAACAAATGTCTAGAATGAAAGAACATACAATTTACAAACGGGAAGTAAAAAGTGAGATACAAATATTACAATATGTTCAGTCTCCACAATAATCAGAGAATATAAATTAAAAACATTAAGACACCATTTTCTTGTCCATTAGATTGGCAAATCTTTAAAAGTTTCAGTCTATTAAATACTGACAAAAGAGCCAAAAACCAGGAGATGTTGGAAGCCAAAAGGGTAAATCTTTTCTTGACTGGGCAATTTGGCAGTGACAATTAATATTTTAAATGTATATACACTCTGGAGCAACAATTCTGCTTTCCTGTATCTACCTTAAAGAAAGACTTGCACATATTTTTAAAGAGACATTTATAATGTTGCTGACTGGCTCTATTTTTGTGAAGAAGTTACACAAATTCTGTCAACAGAGGAATTAGATATATATGAATCAGTTCAAAAGAATAACTTGGAGGGCTTCCCTGGTGGCGCAGTGGTTAAGAATCCACCTGCCAGTGCAGGGGACACGGGTTCGAGCCCTAGTCCGCAAAGATCCCACATGCTGCGGAGAAACTAAGCCCGTGCACCACAACTACTGAGCCTGCGCTCTAGAGCCCGCATGCCACAACTACTGAAGCCCACGCACCTAGAGCCTGTGCTCCACAACAAGAGAAGCCACCGCAATGAGAAGCCCGCGCACAGCAACGAAGAGTAGCCCCCGCTCTCCGCAGTTAGAGAAAGCCTGCCCACAGCAACAAAGACACAACGCAGCCAAAAATAAATACATAAATAAATAAATAAATGTATTTTTTTTAAAAAGAATAACTTGGAGATACCTTCAAGCTATGTTTTAAAGTTAAAAAAAGCCACAGTGAAAAACATACAGTATGATGTTATGTATATTTTAAAAACCCCAAAACAGGCTTCCCTGGTGGCGCAGTAGTTGAGAGCCCGCCTGCCGATGCAGGGGACACGGGTTCGTGCCCCGGTCTGGGAAGATCCCATATGCCGCGGAGTGGCTGGGCCCGTGAGCCATGGCCGCTGAGCCTGCGCGTCCGGAGCCTGTGCTCCACAATGGGAGAGGCCACAACAGTGAGAGGCCCACGTACTGCAAAAAAAAAAAAAAAAAAAAAAAAAAAAACCCAAAATTATTTAGTTCCATATGTGCTATAATATATGTATACGTATATTATATATACATATATAACTGCACAGGAAAGAGGTCTGAAAAGATATGCATCAAACTGATATCATTTGTTACCTTAGGGGAGGAGAATCATGTTAGAAGGAAATAGAATAGACTTCTGCTTTATCTGTATTTTTATACTATAAACACAATAAAATATTTAAGTATTCTTTATTTCATGATTTTTTGAATGTTAAGAAAATCATCTTCCAATGATTCTCTAAGGAGGGCATTTAAGGCCCCATTCTATGGATGAGGAAAGAGGGCTCAGAAATAATGGCTGACATGTGCAAAGCTAAACAATAGTAGAGGTGAAAATTAATTCAGGCTGGTCTTGGGGTTTCCAGGCAAAATCTTTTTCTCTAGATGACAAGTAAAAATGATCTTGTATTTTGCACTGGTCAAAACTTCTTTAGAGAGATATTTAGGTTGGAGACAGATTTGGGAGCAGTAAGTATTTGCCTACTGAAACCATGGAAATATATTGAGGAGATTGTGGGTAAGAAAGAAGGGCAGGCCCAGAACAGAATCCTGAGAAATGGCAACCTTCAGTGGATGAACACAGTTAAGGAACCCTATCAGAAAGTCAAAGAAGCAATTGCTCCATAATCAGAAGGAGAGGGTGAAGTCAAGAATTCAAGCACAAAGAGCACGTCTAGGAGGAGGAAGTGGTCAACAGTGGCAAATGTTGCCAAGAGGTCAAGTACGAGGGCTTTGACGTGTCGTTTGGATTTGGTAACAAGGTCATTCAGTGACTTTGTCAAGAGTCTTGGTGTATAGGAGAGACAGAAACCAGAATGCGGAGGGATGAAGCATGAGGAAGATAGGAGGATTTAACAGTAGGGTAGGTCCTCAAAAATTTAAACAGAATAATCACATGATCCAGCAATTTTACTTCTGGGTGTATACTCAAAAGAATTGAAAGCAGAGACTCAGATATTTGTACGCTCATGTTCATAGCAGCATTATTCACAACAGCCAAAAGGTGGAGCAACACAAGTATCCATTAAAGGATGAATGGATAAATAAAATATGGTATATACATATAATGGAATAGAAACAAACTATGGTATATACATATAATGGAATAGAAACAAACTATGGTATATACATATAATGGAAGAAAATTCTGACACATGCTATAACTTGAATGAACTTAAGTGAAATAAACAGCCACAAGGACAAGTGTTCTATGAGGTACCCAGACTAGTCAGTTCATAGAGACAGAAAGTAGAATGGTGGTTGCCAGGGAATGGGCAGCAGAAGGAGAAACTGGGATTTATTTTTCAATGAGTGCAGAGTTTCAATTTGGGAGGATGAAAAAGATCTGGAGATGGATGGTGGTGATGGTTGTACAACAGTGTGCAAATGCTTCATTCCTCTGGACTATATGCTTAAAAAATGACAATAATGGTCAATTTATTTTATATATATTCTAACACACACACAAACACATATGCACATACAGAGGGTATGAGGAATTGAAGGAAGTCAATGGTGACAACTTTCTCAAAAAGGAAAGTAATAGGGCAGTTTAGTCAGAGGAGATTTTTTAAGATGGAGGAACCTTGAGCATATTCACCAGCCTGGAAAGGATTATTAGAGAAAGAGAGATACACATCCACCACCTGGTAAAAGGGACACAAATACTGAGCTAGCACATTAAAATCATCCACAGATATTGAACACTATGCTTCCAGGAGTGATCCTGGGTCTCTGGGGAGTAGATGGGCTTAATGTTTTATAATAATACTCATATACAGTAATATTGAACATTTCTCAAAAAACACATAGCATCTAAGCAATGTTAATTACATCAATAATAACTTTTTCTTCAAAAGTTTTTCTACAATTATCTCACTAGAGAATTCAAATCAGATTTTATATTGGTGACGCTATGGAGGGGTTTTTGTTTGGTTGGTTTGGTTTTATGGTTTTTGTGTGGGAGTGGAGGCAGCTTTCTTAGTATTGTTTATTCATTTATTTTTACTGCAAATTCACATTAAGTATGACTTTAGGTGAAATGGAAAATGTTTCCATTTTTTAATCATCCCCTAATTACTTTTTATTGCCTCTTTGAAAATATGGTTAACTAAAAAGCAGAGTGTGATACCCTGAGAGCGTGGTAGTTTCTAAAGTCCAGAAAGTAATTCTTGCAATCTGTGGAGGTTTACATAATTACTTAATTATTCTTGCAATCCACCCCCTTCCTCTTCCCCAACGACCAAGGGAGGTTGGGAGAGACCGCCACATACAAATTGCAGCTACCCATTTGCTTCTATTATCCAGTAACCTGGGAGAAGTACATACATGAGTATTTCTTTTTTTTTTTTTTTTTTTTTTTGCGGTACGCGGGCTTCTCACTGTTGTGGCCTCTCCCGTTGCGGAGCACAGGCTCCGGACGCGCAGGCTCAGCGGCCATGGCTCACAGGCCCAGCCGCTCTGCGGCATGTGGGATCTTCCCGGACTGGGGCACGAACCCGTGTCCCCTGCATCGGCAGGCGGACTCTCAACCACTGCGCCACCAGGGAAGCCCCTGAGTATTTCTTTTTATTTGAAGTTGGCAATAGTATTTGTGTTGCTCAACTGTTTTTATGTCCTTTTTCAAACATTGTCCCTACTGTCCTATAGATATTTTTAATTAATGCCCCATCTTGTTAGAAACTTAACCAGTTAAATGTTCAACATTGCAGGATCTGCACCTGTTTTTTATTCTTGTGGCTGAAGTTGAGAGAGACCATAGCTCATGAATAAGCAACAGTTTCAGTTTTGCAATGCTTTATCTATATGTAACAGGCAACTATTCATGGGAAAGGAAGTTTAAGACTTGTAGGTAAAAAACCACTACTCAGATTCCAGGAAAATGCCCGTTTATTGAAGTTTTTTTTTCTTTTTCTTTTTACAAAATATTTGTAGTCAGATTAGGATTTAGGTCATACTCTAAAGACTTTACATTAATTAGCCTTATAAAAACAAGTTTATTTCTCATGTATCAGCTTGATAATTTTCTTCCACACAGAGAAGTATTTTCTGTTCCTCTATGATTATCATTTAGCCACACAGGAAATGTTTCCTCATGTAAATGAGCATTACTTAAGTATAGATTTCAATAACTTTTCTAAAATTTGCTTACACATATAAATATGTGTATACATTAATTATGTATGTATACACATAAATTATAGCCTGTTACCATGATTTCAAGTGTACGCTTTGTGAATAATTTTCTGTTCTCCATAGAATTTATAAAGCATAATGACTCTGGTGTTTCACAACTTCCTCTTCTGGTAGACTATCCTTTTGCAGAGGGAAAAAAAATGTGTCTAGAGAAGAGAGCGGAGCAGAGAACAGAGCTCTTAACTCAACTATTTAAGCAGCTCAACAAGCAACTGTAAATAAGACATAGAGGTAAGAAGAAAGTTTTACTTGTTATTTTTCATTTTATTTGGATTGCTACTTATAGAATAACAGTTTAAATTGCTGGCCAGATTACAAAGTAGGTTAGATAAAACCGATACCTCTCTCAAGTAAGTAGTCAATATTTCAAATGAAAAAGTTTAGTAAATTTACGTTTCAACTTCATACAACATTTAAAAAGCTGGAAATTTTAAAAGTTCTTATCAATCGCTGAATTATTTTAACTGCAAAGTAAAACATTCTCTTTTTTTCATAATTTTGTACACAGTTTAGTGCTAAAAGTGCTAAAATAACTTTTATATTAATAATAAATTTTGAGAACTTTTTTCTTCCCCAGCTCTAGCAAATTCCTAACATTTGTAAATTCTCCTACATATATTGGCTTGTTAATTTTGCATATTATTAGTTGAACGTTTTACAGGGAAAAGATATTCTTGCATTTGTTTACCCACGGTGGAAATATATTGTATTAATTAAAATGTGACATTTCAGTGTTATTTTTCATATCATCACATTGCAGTGATACATAAATACTTTAGGAGCAGTTTGTAGTGTAGATGATATGACTTAAAAATCTAAATAAGTAAATCTAATTTTAGAAATTCATGTTTGTCTTAATAAGATTAATTACAGTTTAATGCATAGCAATGGAACAGGAACTAAAACAAGGTAAGACCATTTGCATTCATAACTGGAGGTCAAACTAAGCTGAAACTGATCTCATTAAGAAATTCTAAAGTAATCTAAATCCAGCAGAATTTTTTTTCTTGTTGTCCCAATCTAGAGTAACGTTTACACATATTAACATTAATTAATTGTATTAACACAATTGTATTCACTATATAGCAATTGTATTTAATACAATTGTATTCATTATATAGCAATTTTTAAATCCTTTTAAAAACAATTGGTTTCTATGTACTTTGGCAAAACATTACAATTTATTTTAATACATCTTTAAAAAGAAAAATGCAGTTATATACACATACATATAAATAATATATATAGTCAAATAATAATTTGAATGCTTACTTAACTTGGTTTGCTTTTTTAATTAGAATACTCACATGGCTTCCAATAAAGAAAGTCTACATTGTTCCATCACTTAATGGATTTAATTTTTACTGTTTTGGTAAACAGTACTGTCATACTGGTTCTACTACATTACCTGGAAAAAAGCTTTTTTTTTTTTTTAAACTATTTTCATGCAATGTGATGTAACAAGAGTTGCTGTCTTTTGCTTATAGGGAGAGGAAAAACAGACTGTTAAAAACAGACTGTTAGTATTATAAATTCAGGAAGTATAAAGTTTGACATCCTTAACTAGATCAACATTTTAGGATTGAGAAATCCATTAAAATTGTGCATCTTCATCTTTATGTATCATACACTAGTTAAACACTACTTCCATCAGAACTTCGTTATGTTATTTGCAACAATACCATTTTTAATGCCCCTCTCTTTTAAAAAATGATGGAAGTATATTTAAATGTCCAGAATTTTAAGTATGAGATATTTTGACATCATGAACTATTAAGTGCTGTGGGTGTGCTATACATAGTGTGGCATTACGCTGAATAACTGATAACAACCAAGAGAAAACATAACCCAAGGAAATTACGATCTAAATTGATCACCACTGCAAATTCAGAACCACAAATGAAGGCTAAAGAAGTAGAGAAAATGCTATCTTGCTAGCAGGACAGATGTGTTGATGTTGTTGAGAATTACTGAAGTCTCTGAATGAACAGTCTAGTCCTAGACTATGCAAAATAAGCTTAGAATTTTTTCTGCCTTTGAGAAAATTCTATCTACAGAAAAAAATTAGTGCCTATATGGCTGTGTTTGCATAAATCATATAGATTGTTGAAAGGGATATTCTTGGCATTATTAGGAAAACAGCTGGATGCATTGCATAGGCTTTTTATTTCACATACTGTCATTACAACAAACATTTAGACCCTGCTCACACATCCAAAAATTTTAAGTGATGTTAGATATAATATTGTAAATAATTCATTTCTGGAAAACACAAATTTTGACTTTTGAACTATAGACACATATTTTACTATGTTTCGTTAGGATTACATTCATGTGACCCACTATCTAAGACATAAATTTTCATTGAATCTAATAAAAGTTAAAACTGGATGACCGCTGTATGGCATTGTGAAATTTTATACCTGTCTTAATAAGACACGGTTGACTATGTGACCTGTGGTTGATCTTGCTTGAGATCTGTCAGACTATCGAGATCCAGGGTTGATCCAGCTAATCTCACAGTTCCCTGGCTGTCTCCTCTTTCGCAGTATGAACTTCCCAAAACTGCCCACCTGTGGAAGAGAATGCTGCTAACAGAGGGCTCTATCCCACCCGAATACATCATCTTTCAAATAATAATTTTACTTTGAAACAACGTTATTTGTTTTTGACATAAATAACTGGATTTGCAAAAGAACTTTTGAAACACTGAAACATTTCTTTGTTTGTTTTGTTTTCCCTCCTTTTGGCTATTTCCCCATTTGCAAAAACAAAAGCAAAGACAAGAAAGTTTGTTGCCTGAAAGAAAGATTATGGCTTAAGCGCAGACTAAGAAGGACGCAATGTTTTAAATTCAGAAACAAAAATACCCTAAATCTAGGTAACGTGGGTCTTTCAGCATTTTAAAAGCAAATTTGTGTCCACCTACATCTGTTGATCTTCTATTTATTTATAATGTATATGACTTCCAAATAAGTGCCACATGTAGCCTATTCATATTTATTTTATTAATAAAAATATGTGCTAAATAAGTCGGAAAGTTCTTGTTTTCCCAAAAATATGCACTGTGGAACTATGTGTTGTCTGTGAGATAGAATATGAATCTCATTTCCATATAAGAAATAATTTCTGTAAATATAAAGAACAAGGGCAAGTCCTTTTATATTTCTGAGTATTCCCATTTAAAACAGTATGTTAAGTGCAGTCTAATTTACACATCTGCACTGAAGAAAATAAATACACTGCTAATTTATTGTAAATCAACTATACTCCAATAAAAATTTTTAAAAACTGCTAATTTTTAAAATATTTAAAATGCAAATTGTTTGTTTTTTGAGCATTATTGTTATATTTCCAACACTTACTTGACATCATTGATATTTTTAATTATTTTACATGAACTAAAATCAGGCAGTTAGATATGATGTTTTCCAAATTGCTTTAAGCTTTATGTTTTCATTATTCCATGCGTGTACAAGAAATAAGTTTTAATTTTTCAGTATTATTGAGGAAAAAGCAAAATTTGGATTTTAAAATCCAAATTTAAAGAAAATTTGTTCTATTTTACAGATATTTCATCATAAGCCTTTAGTTTTTTATGTATGTAATCATTCTCAAAATTCTTCTTATTGATATAAATAGTAACATGATCTGCAAAAACATCACCAGTTCTGATTCTGAAAATAAACTTAGTAGAATTTTTCTTTAAATATAACTTAGTTCAATTTATTTTTCCTTTTCATAAGAAAAAAATATAAGGAGATGCATTTATTCTTTTCCTGTGTTGGTGAACAGATCTGAATTAGAGGAAAGGCAAAAACATTCTCTGTGCAATTAGGCGGCTTTCTGAGTAAAATAAAATCAGATAGCTGATGGCAATGGACTTTTTAAAATGCTCACTAGAAATGCTTGTTATACTTCATTTACTTAAAAGATTTTTTTATTTAGAAATAATTTCAAGCTCAAAAAAGTTGTAAAAATAAAACAGTATAATGAACTCCCATATACTCTTACCCAGGTTTGCTTAATCTTAATATTTTACCCCATTTGCTTTATAATTTGCTCTCATTCTTTCTTTCTATCTTTCTACCTCCATTTTTTTTTCTGAACCACTTGAGGGCACATTACAAACAACCTGACCCTTTACTTCAGTGTGTAATTACTAAAAATAGAAGTCTCTTATTTAACAGTTACATATAATTATCTACTTCATAAATTTACATGGATACAATACTTTAATCTCATATTTGTTCATATTATGATTTTGCTATTTATCTAACAATACCCTCTATAATATTTCCCCTTCCAGTAAAGGACTCAGTCTAGAGTCATGAATCACATTTAGTTGTAATGTCTCTTTAGCCTTCCTTAATCTGGAATATTTCCACACTATTTCTTTGTCTTTTATGGAATTGAAAATTTTAAAGAATAAAGTTTATCCACCTACTCTTTTTTCTATTCTTTTTAACATCGAGTTCCTCATTTTGTATTTGACATTTTTTCATGGTTAGATTGTGGTTATGCATTTTCTGCTAGAATACTGCACATATAGGTGATGTTGTTCCTCTCATGCTATCACATCTAGAGGCACATGATGCTCATCTGTCCCACACTGGGAGTGTTAATTTTGGCCACCTAGTCAAGGTATTACTTAATTTCTCCATTTTATTAGGAAGGCTCCTAGTGAAAAAATTTCCAGTTGGGCTTCGCATTAACTGGTGTTCTCATCTGATGCAATCTGTACTATAATGGTTACCAAATGATGATTTTCCAACTCCAGCACTCCCTGCACATTTTCATCAGTCTTGCACATTCTACCGTAAGCAAAAGAACTCTCTTCTCTCCCATTTATTTAATTATTAATTTATGTATCTATCTGTTACTGGTGTGAACTCATGAATTTCTGCCTTTTCAATGGTTATAATTCATTACTGCTTTAATTATTTTGGTGCTCAAATGGTCCCTATTTAGCCAATGGAGCCCTCTCTTTCTGACTTCTGATGCCTTTGTGGCACATCCCCATCATGTTAGTGAGTACTTTCTTACTTTCTGGCAAAAGAAGATGTTGTAGGCTCGTCTGATACCTATCCTGTCTCACCCCTGGAATCATTCATTTCTCATCTCCTTTAGTGGGGAATGGTGTTAGAGGCCCAGATCTGCATGTTTAGCATACTCACTGCCATTGAATATTTTTGCCTCTTGACTCTTTCAGGAGAAATATGTTAATGCTCATACATATGTAGAGACATAAACACAAAAACATGCATTCACAAATGCTTATGCATAAAACCTTTTGTATACACACACCTCTCTTTTGGACATCATGAGTTCATCTGATAGCTCCAATTCCAATCTATCCATGTAGGGTTCTTTCTTGCCCTTCCCTCTTCCATATTTGTGTGCTCCTCCTTCCACAGTGTGAGCCCTGGATCCTAACATCAACATGCTTACTCGTGCACTCAACCCTATGATACATCTCTAAAGTAATTTCTAAATTGCTTTACCAAAACCACTACTACAGTAAACAAACCTACTGAAAAAGAGGGCAGGGCTTCCCTGGTGGCGCAGTGGTTGAGAGTCCGCCTGCCGATGCAGGGGACACGGGTTCGTGCCCCCGTCCGGGAAGATCCCACATGCCGCGGAGCGGCTAGGCCCGTGAGCCATGGCTGCTGAGCCTGTGCGTCCGGAGCCTGTGCTCCGCAACGGGAGAGGCCACAACAGTGAGAGGCCCGCGTACCGCAAAGAAAAAAAAAAAAAGGGCAGAGTTTGTGTGCACTTCTCTCCCCCACACCCATACCCTACCAAATATTGTATTTGTAAATTACTGGATGAGTAAATTTTCCTTCCTTCCTTCCTCTTTCCCTCCATCCCTCACTCTCCTTTTCCTTTTCAGTCAGGGTTATCATAATATTCATTTAAAATACAATTAGATTCATTTGTTTCAGTTTGTTTCCAGTTTTAAATTTTCTTCCTTTGCATTCTTTTTGCTTTTATTTTATTTTTTGAATTGATTTAATCTTTTTTTTTTTTAAGCCATGGAGATGAATTGCTACTTGCCTGGGGACATTTCTATTAAACAAGCTTGATACAACCTAATTCAAATGTTATGATACAATTCAGAAATACCTATTCGAGTTGCTGGTTGAAGTTTTTTTTTTTTTTTTTTTTTTTGCGGTACGCGGGCGTCTCACTGTTGTGGCCTCTCCCGTTGTGGAGCACAGGCTCTGGACGTGCAGGCTCAGGGGCCATGGCTCACGGGCCCAGCCGCTCTGCGGCATGTGGGACCTTCCTGGACCGGGGCACGAACCCGTGTTCCCTGCATCGGCAGGCGGACGCTCAACCACTGAGCCACCAGGGAAGCCCCACTGGTTGAACTTTTATCTTTATATTTCAATTCTGTGCAGTCTACGTTTAGGCTAAAGTCAGTTATTCTCTTGCATATTGCAAAAAGTGACCATTTCAGATGAGAAAGTAGCTATCTGTAGTACTTGGCCAACCTTATGAGTTTATCATTCCAGATATTTTTTAAAGTTAATTGTGTGTATATCACCACATTTACAAAAAATAATTAGAAAAGAAAGTCAGATAAGAAGTAACCATGAATTTGTGTAGTCCATAAACATTGGAAAAAATTCTCACCCTTCTATATAAGTGATTCTAGAATGTTCCTGCCCCCAGCACTCCACCATATTCTATTCCAGTGCTTATAACTATGAATACATTCTAATATTTGTGGCAGCAAGAGCAAGTGGGTCTATGTCAAAAGATTCATTTTCAATTTCAATTCTGTCACTTACTGACTATGGATCTTAGATAAGTTACTTGTTTTCCCTCTCCAGATATCTAGTCCCATACCTTTAAATTAAAAAAAAACAGGGGCCTCCCTGGTGGCGCAGTGGTTGAGAGTCCGCCTGCCGATGCAGGGGATACGGGTTCGTGCCCCGGACTGGGAGGATCCCATATGCCGCGGAGCGGCTGGGCCCGTGAGCCATGGCCGCTGGGCCTGCGCATCCGGAGCCTGTGCTCTGCAACGGGAGAGGCCACAACAGTGAGAGGCCCGCATACAGCAAAAAAAAAAAAAAAAAAAAAAACCATACCTCCTTAACTTTCTGCCAACTTCTGGATTCATACCTCAAAGTGATTATTAAACTTCTTCACTCAGGTATTAAGAGATATGTCAAAGTCAACAGGTCCAAAAAAAAAAATCTCCTTATTGCCTACCCTTCTCTGCTCCATCCCCAATCTTCTTTGGTCAGTAAATGGCACCATCTTATACTCAGTTATCTAGGTCAAAAGCATCATTAATTTCTTTCTTTGCCTCACCTACATCCTACTTATCAGCAAGTCTGTTAATATATTTTTCCAAAATATATCCCAGCACTGATCAGGCTTACCCCTTCTGCCATCTTGAGCACCATGTGAGACACTGTCATCTCTGTTGAAGGCATCTCTGTTCTTGTTCTAGCCTCCTAAGAAACTTCTCTTTTTCTACTCATGCATCCTTGCCAGCATGACTCTTTAAAACATAAATCATATCATATAACTCGCTGCTCAAAATTCTTCAATGGCTTCCTATTTTAATTGGGATAAAATTCAAGTTTTTCCTGTTAGTTTATATGTCTTGTCCTCCACCTACATCTCCTCCTTCATATCCTACTCCTCATCCCTTCACTCACTATGCTCTGACTCCACTCTTCATTTTGCTCCTAGGGTATCTTAACCTCATTTCTGACTCAGGGACTTTGCACATGCTCTTCCTTCTCTTTTCATGGCATGCTCTTCCCACACATATTGTGACACAATCATTCTTTATTCAGACCTCTGCTCAAATGTTCCTTCAAAGGGTTGTCTTCCATAACCAACCAAAGATTTTATTGTAGTGTCCCTATCCCAGTCGCCCTCTATCCTTTTCCCCATTTAAATTTTCTATTATTAGATAGCACTTAATACTAAAAAAATTTTTCATCTTCATTTCTTTATTCAATTATTTATTGTCTGTTCCTCCCACTAGAATGTAAGTTCCATGAGGGTAGGGATTTGGTCCGTTTTGTTCATGATATATTCTCAGTATCTAGAACACTGCATGGAGTATAGTAGGTACACAGATAAATCATTAAGCCAAAGGCTTTGATGTTTCTAAGCCTCATGTACAGGCATAATAAAAATAACAGCTATCTCCCAAGGTTGTCTGGAAGAAGCCAAGGTTATGATAGTGCTCTAAACTGCCATGCAGTTGTCAGGTGGGGATACTTCTGTTACCATTGAGTGAAAGGAACTGAAACAAAATGTGGTCCCTGGAGACAACAAATGGACCAAGAAGTTCTCTTTTTTGTGTCTGTTGGCTTTTTTCCACTGAGCTAAAAAGAGATGAGTTCACAGCGGCTGCCGCTACCCTCTTAGAATCCAGAGGGACAATTGCTGTGCATTGCTGCCCCGTGGCTTCTACACTCTTTCTGCCCTTGCCCTCACCACCAAGAAAAACATGCACCCATTCTTCTTGGCCAGTTAGGGTTCATTGCTTTCTCCAAGCCAAATGAAAGAGCAATCTCCTTCCAGAATACTTTCTTGATGAACCATCTGTCTGTGCTGTCCTCATGGCTATGCATGCAGTTCACATATTGTTTTGTAATTATTTCCTGGTTCTATTTTTGGTCTTGAAGTGGATTATAAAGCTACTCTAGGAAAACTGTTTTGGGTTTTTTTGGGGTTTTTTTTTTGCCTGTGCAAAATGTCAAGTTTCAGGTTATAAACATAAAACTTGGTTCTTGAGATTATTAGGCCCCAAATAACAGTGGTGGTGATGATGCTGATTATAGCTTTATTATACATTTAGCACCAGTTTTTAGTAACATTGTATGTCCCTTTTCAGTACTATTTTTTAGTACCATTTAAAAATATTATTGTATTTCAGGTGCTTCCCATGAGTAATTTAATACCCTCACCAACACTGTGAAATTAGTACTATTATTCTCATTTTACAGATTTAAGAGAAAAAAGAGAGAGAGCTTCAGAGAGAGGTAGCTTGATAATGCACAAAACTGATCTTGGTGTGTCTTTCTCTAAGCTGAGTCTTTTTTTTTTTTTTTTTTTTTTGCGGTACGCGGGCCTCTCACTGCTGTGGCCTCTCCCGTTGTGGAGCACAGGCTCCGGACGCGCAGGCTCAGCCGCCATGGTTCACGGGCCCAGCCGCTCTGCAGCATATGGGATCCTCCCGGACCGGGGCACGAACCAGTGTCCCCTGCATTGGCAGGCAGACTCTCAACCACTGCGCCACCAGGGAAGCCCATGCTGAGTCTTTATCATGGTATTATACTGCCTCTACTACTTATTTACTGAGAAGCAAGGTAGGCAGAGCTGTGGCTTAGATACTATTAGAAATTTATAGACTATGTGGTATAATCCCTGCCTCAGAAATCTTACAATCTGGTAGATGAAATATTAAAAGAAGTGGATTTTGAGACCCAGTATGAAAAATATATAAGGTGTATTATATACCTTTTGAGACATCAAAATAATTGAAAGCTATACTTCTGGGTATAGTGATGGCACAGGCTTCCTGAAGGAATCGGCTTTAAAGTTGAACCATCAACATTTAATTGGTAGAAAAGAGATAATAAATTTTTTGGAAAATTTCAGAAAAGTTTCAAAGAACTAAAACAATGTTAATATTACATGAATTTAATATTGGGTAACTTTTTTTCTATTTTACGGTCCTCCCACACAAGGTATTTGGTGACCCTGACTTTGTGGTTCTTCTCAGGAAGTGGCTTATGTGAAGAGAAGATTTTTAATTCTTGTGAGAAGACTCTGTTTTCATTTTGAAGTGTGTTTATTCATGTATTCCTACATCAAGCATCATGCATTGAGCAGTGTTCTAGATGCTGGGGGAACAGTGATGGACAGGACCAAGATTCTACACTCAGCATTCTACCCTTCAGTCTAGTGGGGAGAGACAGTGAGTAAACCAATAGACAAGTACATTTTTTAAAAGGGAATTTCAGATGAGGGTAGCAGCACGAAGAAAATTAAGCAAAGTAGAAGGACAGAGAGACAGCTGGCCTCCCGAGGTGGCCTCTCTGAACACGTAATATTTAAGCCAAGACCTGAATGACGAGAAGGCTGAGAGAACCATGGACTCTGGGAAGAGTGGCCCCGGAAGCATAATGGGCAAGGGCAAGTGCAGAGGCAGGAATGAGTTTGGCCTATCTGCATATCTGAGAAGCAGAAAGAGTCCAGTCCTCGGAGGGAAGTGGAAGATGAAGCTAAGGAGAGCTGAGGTGGACAAAGGGCCAGGGAACCGACGTTGTAGGCCAAGGAAAGGAGTTGTACAGTGTGAGCAAATATTTGCAAGGACGTGCACATGTGTGGATAGGGTAGAGGAGTACATGAATGACCCATTCATTATCTGTGTTTAACACAGGCCAGGAAAAGCTGTTGTTTGAAGAGAAGCAGGAATTACTACATAGGTCAAAAGCTTTCTTAGGAGATAAATTATTATATTTAGATAAATTTCAGATAAGCTAAGTTTACCTTCAGAGGTTAACTACATTTTCTTGCCTTTTCATTTCCATAATAGGTGTGAGTTTGATAAAAGTGAAAAGGTCTCAAATATCATTTAAATTTGTCAACTTAAGATTTTTCAGCAAGATTGCCGTGGACTAACTGACCCCAACTGTGGTCATTGAAGATAGGTTCACTGATGTTTGGTAATGGGGTCATTAGGCGCCTTTGTTTCTGCATGGATGTAAAGCAGAAAAGACTAGAGAAAAGGCTGTTTTCCAGTGCCTGGAGACAACAGATGTTCCTTTGTTTATTCTTCCTAAATCACAGTGCCAGTGATGATAGAGACCCTTGCAATATCAACCTGTTCCTCTTCTAAGTAGTAGTAACTTACTCTGCATTTTCCATGGTAATTATAAATTTCCTCTGATTTATTTTTATTATCCCAAGAGCTCTAAATGACCCAATTGCTACCATTTAAATCCTAGAGTTAGTTGGACACAACTTTTTGAGGGAGGTGGGAGGTGGAGTATGATTTGGGAAGGGAGTATAACCTAGCTTACTGAAAAGGACATATTCTTTTTTTTTTTAATGGAGTAAACAAACTCAATATTTAAGAATGATTGGCCTCCCCCTATACTTAAGAAATGAATTACAACTAGTATGGCTGCTTCTCTGTCTGGTTTGGGTTAAGAGCTGAGAAAGAAAAAAATCTACTTCTGACCTTGAACTGAGTATGTGCTAGAAGGATGGCAATGGGTGGGGTGGAGAGGAACACAATCATAATTTCCCCAAGGCAGGCAGACATGATACTGTAGGAGTCAGAAGCTAACTTTTGAATACTCCTGACAATGCCTAAATAGAAAACCATTATGCTACTCGTATTGGGAAGTGTGGAGGGATGCAGATGGCTTCTGTGCTATTTAAGCAGTGCATTCCATCCTATAACGTAAATATGTGGGTGTGATGACTCACCATGTTATCGGATTAATGCAAAGTGTGAGATGGTGTGTGGTTCCCAAGTGCATGAGGGAATAAATGCATGAATATCTGCAGTGTGTGAATATTAGAGACCAGTCCTGAAACATGAAGCCACTCTCTGACCTGCCACTTACCATAGTTGGGCAGTTTAACCAAGAAGCAAACCTACTGAAACTATGGAGTTGCAGGTTTTCTGCAATAAGAGTAGTACATATTTGCTGACGTGAACAAGATTGAGGACGGAAGCACAGAAAGAACACGCAGGCTTGGGGTGTGACTCTATTTAGTTAACTTGGGGCAGATAGTTGTCCAGAATTGGATGCTAAGAATGCTTTCTCCAGGCCAAGCAGACTCTCCTCCTGCCTTATTTGGCTTTGTTCTTCTGACGGTGACCCATCATGTTGGAAAAGAATCTCTTTCAAAAGTGTAAATGTTCCTCTTTCTGCGGGTGATGTCATCATTCCTGTGGCCCAAGCCTTTGTTACTAAATAGCACTTAGCAACACATAATCATTATTTTCTCCTCGTAGAGTTCTGAGCATGTTTGTTCTAATGAAGTTGAGAGATATATTTTTTTCAGGGAGGTAGGAGTAAAATCTGAAAAAGGGGAAGCTATGTCTGAAAGGATCTCTTGACTAGTGTTACTTAAAAGAAGCAAGTAGACAACGAAATTTTTATCCTGTGGCAACAGCTTTGACTGGGTTAAAAACAAATCATAATTTCACGTACGGTTCCAAAGGAAGTGGTTTCCATGCAACTGTGCATATAAACTGTTCTTTAAAGTGGTAGTTGTCTTTTTTTTTAAATTTAAACTCTATTTATTTTTTTATTTATGGCTGCGTTGGGCCTTCGTTGCTGCGCGCGGGCTTTCTCTAGGTGCGGCGAGAGGGGGCTACTCTTCCTTGCAGTTCACAGGCTTCTCATTGCGGTGGCTTGTTGCAGAGCACGGGATCTAGGCACATGAGCTTCAGGAGTTGCAGCACGCGAGCTCAGTAGTTGTGGCTCATGGGCTCTAGAGCGCAGGCTCAGTAGTTGTGGCAAACGGGCTTAGTTGCTCTGTGGCAGGTGGGATCTTCCCGGACCAGTGTTCGAACCCTTGTCCCCTGCATTGGCAGGTGGATTCTTAACCACTGCGTCATGAGGGAAGTCCCTAAAGTGGTAGATGCCTTTTGCTTGGCTTGGCTTGTCCTTATGATTTCCCTTGTAAAGTGGGTGGGGAAAGTTGGACAAAAGAAAGCTGTTCACTGGCCAATTAAGAGAGATGTTTCTCAAGCACCTGTTTATCATTCCAGGGAACATCTGGGATTTCCTTTTAAATTACATCCTACCTGTCTATTCAGAAAACTGTAAGAGAGGGCTTCCCTGGTGGCGCAGTGGTTGAGAGTCTGCCTGCCGATGCAGGGGACACGGGTTCGTGCCCCGGTCCGGGAAGATCCCACATGCCGCGGAGCAGCTGGGCCCGTGAGCCATGGCCGCTGGGCCTGCGCGTCTGGAGCCTGTGTTCTGCAATGGGAGAGGCCATAACAGTGAGAGGCCTGTGTAACGCAAAAAAAAAAAAAAAAAAAAAAAAAAAAAAAAAAATTGTAATTACTATCCACTATTAATTTTATGTAATTAAAATAATAACAATGGCTATAACGTATCAAGTGTCTCACCCATGTTAGGTTAATTCTCATGAAGTCTTTCATCAGCACAATTTTATGAGGTAGACATTTTAAGTTCACAGGAAACTGAGACTTGGAGAGACTGTCCAGAATCTCATGTCTAGTAGACTCCAAAGATTCTTTTATCTCACAGGAGCCAAGGTCATGGGCAGAGCAGCAGCTTTTGAAAAATTACCCCCCATTTTTTAACCTGATTCTTCTAAAGAGTGTGGTGCAAACACAGGTCGTTGCACGAGGCTGGGGGAGATGGATATGCCTTGTCTCAAGAGCACGCAACAACACAGGCAGAGGGGCAAGGTGGCAGCAGCCGTGACTCTTGCCAGTGGACACTGGCCCATGTGTCATATCTGGCATGTGTATACCTGTTGCCAGTAACCCCAAAGTAGACAGTGTGTTCCCTTTAGTCACCCAGTAAGTTAGTCATAAGTGAAATGGGCTTACTTCAGTTGTCTTCGTCCATGATGGTCAGGAAGATATCCAAAAGTGTGCCAAGTATCATCCACGTACTCCATTGTCCTAATAATTAATTTGGCTGCCTCACATAAATTGGATATTTGGTGACAAATATGCCCTTTTCTACAAGCTTAAGTCTAATCTGAGTTAACTTCCCAGGGACCATGTAGAGTTTTCAGTATTTAGGGACCTGACGAAGTGTTTACAGCTTCTTCCAAGAAAGACCTACCAGTATATTATAAGAATAAACAGACTTCAAAGTCATCACAAGGAGAAAAACTGTTCTGGCTAAGTCTGTAATTTAGAGTATCTTTACAGAAGAAAGACTTTATGAAAAGAGAGGCTCAGAGTGGCCAGCCTCTTTTATACATTACTTTTATCTTTATTTAATTGTAAAGACTAAATGACAGGTAGGAAAGTGCTTTTTTTTTTGCAGGAACGTGGGCGTCTTGAAGCTGTGGAAGGAAGTTACATTGTGCATGGGAGTAAGCATGTGGGTAGGAGTTGTACACCACCACTCTATTGCTAATCTAGAATAATCATGCATAAACATCTTTACAGTGGCACATGAACAGAATTAATAAACTCCTGTCAAAGGCACTTGATACATTATTTAAAATAAGCACATACTACCTTTTTTTTTTTTTTTTTTTTCCTTTTTTTCTTTTGCGGTACGCGGGCCTCTCACTGCTGTGGCCTCTCCCGTTGCGGAGCACAGGCTTCGGACGCCCAGGCCCAGCGGCCATGGCTCACGGGCCCAGCCGCTCCGCGGCATGTGGGATCCTCCCGGACCGGGGCACGAACCCGTGTCCCCTGCATTGGCAGGCGGACTCTCAACCACTGCGCCACCAGGGAAGCCCCCACATACTACCTTTTATATCCAGGAATAGTAAAAAAAAATTTACATCAGGAACAAGGATAAAAACGTCCTGTAACTTTGACAAAAACAAAGATAATACAAGTGGATTTTCATATATTAATTCAAAAGCTGACATACTGTACTCTCCAAAAGTGTGAGAGAGAAGCTGGCTTTGTCTGTAGATGTCATAGCCTTAAAAGATTAAACCCAGGAAATGAATGAAAGTAAACACCAAAGAACACAGCAAGGGCAGGGTAGTAATGATCAGTCACAGATTTCTTTAAACCTTGCCCTCGGGGCCTGTGTGGTGGACACCCTTCATCTTAACAGAAATAAAGTCACTGTTTCACACAACCAGTAATAGAATTCTGTCTTACAGATGAGGAGGAATTCAAGCAGTGTAGATGTGTAGTTTAAGTACTGTGATGGCTCTCACAGAGCTATAATTTCAGATGTTTGAATTCAGTGAAATAAAGGGGAGATCATAAAAATAATAACTGTCTGTCTTTTGAGTTTAGATTCACTTGTTCACATCTTTTTCCTTCCCTTTCACTACACTTTGCAAATTTGTATTGTTTACTTAATTGATTATAATTACTTATTATTTCATATCTATTGCCCCTGTGGAAATGTATGTTTCAAGAGGCTTGGGGTCTAGTGTTACCCTGTAGCCTCAGATTCCAGGAAAGGCCAGAATTATGCCAGGTACTCAGTGACTATTTGTGGACCAGATAGGAAAGTTGACAGCAAAACGACTTAGAGTGAAAATGGAGCAGTTACCAGTGAGCTGGTGGCCTACGGCCAGAAAAGTTTGAAAGGGAGAAGAATGTTCAACATTGTCTAGAAATACATAAATTACTGAGAAGGCTAGATGGGATCAGGTCCTGTCAGCAGTTACTCATTGCTAAGCCGGTGACAGAAATAAAGGCATTTGAGTCCAGCCAGGTGTGGCCAGGAGAGCCACATTCTGGCTGATGGCACATTCACAAAGACAGTAAATTAAGACTTCTAACATTACCCGCAAATGAGATTCAAATGAGAAATGTCCTATTAATTTATTTGTATTTATGATTTAACTATGTTAGTTTGTTGAGTGAATTTATAAAACATACTAAAATTTGCCAAAGACTTTTTATTTCTAAAAAAGTCATATATATACATATATACATATATATTCATATAACATTTTCATATATATGTATGCATATATACATATATGTATATATTGAATACATACATATTCAATATATGTATTCAATATATGTATATACATCATACATATATGTATATGTTGAATACATACATATTTATACATATGTATTCAATCTATACATATATGTATAGATTGAATACATACATGTTCATACATATGTATGAATATATACATATATGTATATATTCTAGAATATATATTTTTTTCTTTAGTCTGATATAAATAAACCCAAAAGGAAGTGGCCCAGGATACTTAGAGGCCCTGATGTCATTCTCAACTGTGCTCATGATCACAGTTCTCAGAAAGAGACAGGTTATAGACTTTTAAGCAAACAGCAACCTAAGCCTTATAGAACATGTAGGATTATCCTCTGTGTGGGCTTGATTGTTTCTCTAGCTTGTTTTTAAGCCCACAGGTCACTGATGCTTACATGGTACAAAGTGAGACATATTTTGGTGGCCTAAGGAGCATCATGTCCAACCAGGTGCATGACAAAGGCGCCGCAGCATCTAACCTCCTAGCCGCCTCCTGCATTTCTACATGCATGTGGGCAAACCTAAACTCGATTTGAGATAAAGTTTCCTGCAGAGAACACTGTTTCTATTGTGCCAGACAAACTTGCCAAGGGGAGGGAACAGAGTAGGTCCATACATTGCCACTGATTCTGAGGGATTTTATTTCATAAACTCTAGCTCAGCAGTAGGAAGCCTTGGCTGCATAGCGGGATCATCTGAGAAACTTAAAAAAAATATTGATGGGGACTTCCCTGGTGGTGCAGTGGTTAAGAATCCGCCTGCCAATGCAGGGGGCACAGGTTCGAACTCTGGTCCGGGAAGATCCCACATGCCACAGAGCAGCTAAGCCCATGTGCCGCAACTACTGAGCCCGTGCTCTAGAGCCCGCGAGCCACAACTACTGAGCCCATGTTCCACAACTACTGAAGCCCACGCACCCAGAGCCCGTGCTCCACAACAAGAGAAGCCACTGCAATGAGAAGCCTGCGCACCACAACGAAGAGTTAGCCCCTGTTCACCGCAACTAGAGAAAGCCCACACACAGCAACGAAGACCCACCACAGCCAAAAATAAATAAATAAAAACCTTGAGGATATTAAAAAAAAAAAAAAGTTCTTTAAAAAAAATTGGTGCTTGGGTGCCACTCCCAGAAATTCTGATTTAATTGCAACCCAGAGATAGACGGTTGCACTCTATAGATCCAAAATGTAGCCAAAGTCAAGAACGACTGCCCTAGTTTCAGTCTCCTCATTTCTAGGAGGGCCTCATACATGCCATCTCACACGTCTCTTGTGAGGGTTCAAAGAGATAATGTGTGTAATAGGAATCCATAATATTGCTGAATTCACCAGTTTCCCTTCTTTATTTCAGGAGGGGAAATAGAAAGGGAAGGGCGTGGGGTTGGGGGAGTCTGGGAAAGTGAGGAGGAGGGATCCATAGAGCCCTCTAACTTCTGCCTATTAGCAGTTCATTAGGGTTAACAAGCTATCCTTTTGTCAGAGCAAACACTTTTGAAGGATTAAGCCTCATTCTCGCCTTAGTGTGAATGACTTTAATCAGATAATCTCCTATCACCTAGTTGGGGATTTACTATTGAAGGTCTGGGGGAAACAAGGAGAGAGAGAGTTGCAAGGGCGGCCTGGAGGTTTTTGAGGGCAGGGTGAGGAAGCCTGCCTGTCTGGAGCCACAGCGTCTGGGAACTAGACTTGACACTCAGTAGGCTTTACATAATGGCAGCATGAAAAATAAGAAAAACAAACTTCTCCTCACGTTGCTAGGGCAATGATTTGTTAAAGTGTTCCTACTGTCAGGTCGCTTGTCTGTCTGATGGCTCTTGCTGACTTTTCGGTGTCTTTCTTTCTGCCGTGAAGCACTTAACATGTGCCAGGTAATTATACCATTTGCCAGCTGGTTGGGAGTCTATGAGGAGCAAGGCCTTGCCCAGCCCTATCCTCTTTGCCATCTGCTTGGCACATGGGTTTAATTGAATTATTTCACTTGCTACACTCTTTTCCAAATGTGCAGGGTTTTTTTTCCTATGTCTGTCCCCCTCTACTAGATTAGACTGTGAGCACCTCGAAGAGATCTTAATTTCCGTGTCCCCAGTGCAGTTGTAACTCTTGATACATAGTGCTCAATAAATATTTGTTAAATGAATCAAGGAGCAGCCGGGAGCACCCTGATGCCTACATTAAGACATTAGAATTAATTTATGACTGTACTGCTTAGTTCCCACACTACTGGACAAGGCAAAGAGGGAAGAAGAGAAAAAAGATGTGTATATGAAGCTCCCACCGTTTATTCAGGTGACAAAAGTTGTTCTTATTCAGAAGTCCCTTTAGGACAGCAGTCCCCAACCTTTTTGGCACCAGGGACTGATTTTGTGGAAGATAATTTTTCCACAGGCCGGGGTGGGGTGGAGGGGCGATGGTTTTTCAGAATGATTCAAGAGCATTACATTTATTCTGCCCTTTATTTCTATTATTATTACATTTTAATAATATAGATATTATACAATTACAATTACATTGTAATATATAATGAAATAATTATACAACTCACCATAATGCAGAATCAGTGGGAGCCCTGAGCTGCTGCTTCTTCTTTTTTTTTTTTTTTGCGGTACGCGGACCTCTCACTGCTGTGGCCTCTCCTGTTGCGGAGCACGGGCTCCGGACGCGCAGGCTCAGCGGCCATGGCCCACAGGCCCAGCCGCTCCACGGCATGTGGGATCCTCCCGGACCGGGGCACGAACCCGTGTCCCCTGCATTGGCAGGCGGACTTTCAACCACTGCACCACCAGGGAAGCCCCCTGAGCTTCTTTTTACTTGCTACTCACTGACAGGGTTTTGATATGAGTCTGTAAGCAACTGATTTATTATGGTCTCTGTGCAGTCAAACCTCCCTGCTAATGATAATATGTATTTGCAGCCGCTCCCCAGCGCTAGCATCACTGTCTCAGCTCCACCTCAGGTCATCAGGCATTAGATTCCCATAAGGAGCACGCGACCTAGACCCCTCGCATGCGCAGTTCACAGTAGGGTTCACGCTCCTATGAGAATCTAATGCCGCCGCCGATCTGACAGGAGGCGGAGCTCAGGCGGTAATACGAGCGATGGGGAGCGGCTGCAAATACAGATGAAGCTTCGCTCGCTCGCCTGCCACTCACCTCCTGCTGTGTGGCCCGGTTCCTAACAGGCCACGGACAGGTACTGGTCCATGGCCCAGGGGTTGGGGACCCCTGCTTTAGGACATCGCTTGAGACATGGTCTGAAGGTAATTTCTGGAAACAGAAGGGGAAGCAGGAATAAGAGATGCCGACAAAACATCCAGAGAGAGAAAACCCAAACAAAGGAATGAGAAGAAAGAAGGGTGTAGAATATCATAGAAGCCAAAAGAAAGGAACTTCAGAAATAAATGAGTAAATAGATACAGTGGACGTTTAGGAAAAGAAAAATCAACCTTGCTATTGGCAATTTCAATTTTTTTTTTTTTTTTTTGCATTTAGGAAGAAATAAGACAATGGCCACATTTTCCAGATGCTTTTATTCTACATAGAACAGAGTTAACATGTAGAAATGTTTGGATTACAGTCCATAAGATAGTTACACTATAACATTTATACTGTTAGATCTAATAGATACTGTTTTTAAAAGATTACAAGGAGACTCTCTGCTAAACCACAGCACACCATTTTATGAGATGGTAGAAAGTATTTCACAATATTACATGTAATTATATATTGTAAGGTAACATAATATAGGTAATATGTCCATTTTGACCTGGTATCTGTTTCATACTTATTTTTGTAACATTTTTACTTATTAAAAGACCATGGGGCCTCCCTGGTGGCGCAGTGGTTGAGGATCCGCCTGCCGATGCAGGGGATACGGGTTCGTGCCCCGGTCTGGGAGGATCCCATATGCCGCGGAGCGGCTGGGCCCGTGAGCCATGGCCGCTGGGCCTGCGCATCCGGAGCCTGTGCTCCGCGGCGGGGGAGGCCACAACAGTGAGAGGCCCGCATACCGCAAAAAGAAAAAAAAAAAAAAAAAAAAAAAAAAAAAGACCATGACTGTACATTTTCTTTTCCTTAATGACCGTCTGTATTAGAAGACAGTGTGTATATCCTAGATAGAGTGTCTAGAAATGTATTACACATTAGACACATGACTTCAGGATCTGGGACGTAGGCTCAGAAATGCTGCACTGTGGGGCAGGAAGCTTGACCCCTTATTAACTGTGAGGTTTTGGTCAGGGGTCAATTCTCCAGTCTCTGTTACTTTATGTGACAAATGAGGATTATAATGAATATGAATAACATGGAGATATTATTTGCTTTATAAAGTTATATTATGAGGTAAAGTGGGGAAAAAAACCAGCACAAAATCGCACATGTAGTACAATAACAATTGGGTAAAAAATGTGTTGAGGAAAACCTGGAAAGAAGTAAACTGTAATATTATCAGTGTCTATTTCTGGGAACTGGAATCACTGCTGAATTTTATGAAAATGTTCTGTCTTCAGTAGTTTTGAGTTTCTATCCTGTGTTGACTTGAGGGAAGAAATAAACCTCTCTTTCGCACGCACACACATACACACACACACACATTTCACTTCTCTCAAGGCCTGGAGCTGGTCATCTTATGGATTCTCTTCAGCTCTGAGATGGAAGATTCTAATGTTTACTGTATCTCACTGCTATAGGCAACTAAATCACTCTCTTCTCTCAGGTCTTCAGCCATTTGCTGCCTTTGCTGTCCTGGCCAGAGCCCACTCTTCTGGTTTGCTCTCATTCTCAGCGGCGGTGTATTGCCTGCGTTCTGCTCTGCGATTAGACTATCAGGCTCCTGCACACAGCAGTCAAGTATAATCTAGTTATCTCCATGAAAAGCAAATCTGGATCCTGTGCCAATTATACTGCCCCCCCCCCAACTCCAATATAACCAAACATGTCAATGGTTCCCGCTGAGCAAAATTATCATGATTGGAGCTTTGCATTTTGAGTGTGATTAATTTTATTAAGATTCATCGATTCTCTCACTGGACTGTAAACTCCTTGAGGTTAGGGATCCCATTAGTTTTGATCAGTCCTGGGATTTCCAGCCCTAGCATGAGCTCAGGATTCAAGGTTCTAGACCTGCAGTTCCCACTGCTTTGAATGAGTTTTCCCCAGTTCTCACTTCTTTGAGGACTCTGCTTACTTCTGACCATCTCAGTCCTTGACCAACCATCCTGTTTAACACACAACCTCCCCTCCTTTTCCCCTCCACCTGCTTTCTTTTACTTCATAGTACTTACCCCCATCTGAAATTGCCTCAGATGTTTATCTTTTTCTACATATTTATTCTTTACTTGTTTAGTGCCTGTCTCCCTCTAAGAGACTGTAAACTCCTTGAAGGAAGTGATTGGGATGTGTTGTTCATTTCTGTAACCGTACTGCCTAGAACAGGACTTAACACAGTGGATACTCCATGAACATTTGTGAAGCAGAGGCATTGTGTGAAGGTGTTTCCTATAAGGAAAGAAGGAAGGACGGATGGAAAAATGGAAAGGAGAAAAAAAGAAAAAACAAGGAAGAAATAGAGGAGGAAAGTATTATATTCCTAGAAGTCTAATGTGGCTCTTCTTCACATTAAACTTGGGGAGCACTTAGGCCTATATGCTTGTTGCCCCCGTGTCTTTAAGAAAAATGATGAAAATAAATGGCCTGAATCAGAAGACATTGATCCTAGCTCTTCTCTGTCATGGTTCCAATTTGCTTATACAATATTTTCTGGTCTAACAAGGGAACAGGGCCAGATGGGCTCTAATGTTCCATTCTCTCCTAAAATTCTGTGGTTCTAAACCTTTAATTCTGAAACGTATTTGCTTTCTATTTCCCTATTTCTAGATGCTAAAATGATTATAATGAAGATTTAGATTCAACGTTTAGGTAAAATAGGTTAATTGAAAAATGCATGATAAAATGAATATTTTAACTCAGTTTTAATCTTTATAAACATTTTAAGACAAATATATTGGTTTTATATATTTTTACATTTATGTGTTTTGTACATTAAGTGGTATATATTATATATGCAATATGTTCTATTATATAACATACTATATATACACACAATAGAATATATATTATTTATATTTAAATACTAGGCATAATTTAAAAAACTTACTTGATATGTGAAATATATAAAGGTCCTAAACTAAATTTAGATAAACTAAATTCATACAATTCTATCAAGTATATTTGTTCAGATATCTGAACAAGTTTGAATCCAGGCTACAGAAGAATGCTTCCACCCCCTTCCCTGCTGTGAAACTGAATGGAGATACATTTAATGCATCTACTTAAAATAGATTCACCATACGAAAGTGTTTCCAATTCTTCACTGCCTTCCAGCAGCTTCTTCTCTTAACCATCTATATTTAAACATGGGTCAAAAATCATGGGGCCTGAATTTGGGTCCCAGTTTTGACACTATCTTGCAATGGATTCTTTTTACTCTGGTATAATAAAAAACAGTATTCCTAGATCTGCGATTCAAGACCTTTTCATATATCGAGTTTTAAGAAGCATACCTTGGGATATTTTCATTTAGATGATTTGTTGGGGGAGGGGCAGAAAAGGCAAATATTTGGACAGCAGTGAGAGCTTACTGAGCTATAAATGTGGTGTGTAGGACAAGAAAGATACAGTTCACACACACACACACACACACACACGCTTACACAGTGCCGTAAAGACTCTCATTTGAATGAAAAAGATAAATGCTGCCATTTCCTTTATCTGTATTATTGGTAAACCTGGTGGCTGATGTTATCTCTGAAAACTATATTCCTTAACTGTATTTCTATTGCGATTCATTGGTATAATTAAGACTTGAATGGTCTGAAATATTTCAGGAAACTGCAGTGAATATTCTTTCCTTTATCTGAAAATGTAGTTTTATTTCATCTGAAATTGTTTTCTATGATTTCCCTCTCCACCCACAAATGACATTCTTTTTATACTTATAGATATACTTACTCATAAGCCTATGGACTATAACTACACTTCATAGAAGTAAGAGAAACCATAATGCTATCCTAGCACTGAGGGAATATGATTGGTATTATAAATGGGAACTATTTACTTTTTATTACTATAATGATTTTTTAATAATTTCCACAATTTGAAATGTGGTTAGAATGCCACTGGTAGTTGAAAGCTGGCAACATGATATAATATTTTTAACATATGATCTGGTGTTTGCTGCAGTGCTTCAAAACGTTCAATGTCATTATTCATGTTATAGTATTATCAATGATAATAACTTAAGCTAAACCAGTGGCAATGCAGTTTTATATCATAATTTATTTTGACTCACTTTGGAGTCCTAGGTTGACCATTGTTTTGTATGAGTTTTCTTATGTGAAATAACATTTTTTCCTCTCTTCTTTGTCATTTACTAGGATGTTTATTCTACTGTTTCTAACATTCAAGGGTCTTTCTTGTGTTTCTTTGTATTCTGTTCAGTGGAGCAGAAAATTTGTCTCGGCTTCAATTTTTTCTTTTGTTCCCAGAACGTCTCCCCTCCTCCAGTGCTGAAGTGGAAAAATAATTTCCACTCTTGCACCACACAGGTTCAAAGTCTTGTTTTTCACCATGTTGCTCCCAACAGCAAATTTTCTAACCCACATGAAAGAAGAACACCAAAGCTCTGACCTGGAAGTCTGCAAGGGTCTGAGAACAACTGAAAATAAGTTCCTACAACCAGGATTAGCCCTCAGCGGTTCACTGGACATTCTGAGGAGAGGCACATGGAAGCCAGTGAGGGCACCCACCTGCTGGCACAGGCATAGGTGGCCCAGCTGAGAAGTCAAGGTCTATTGTCAAGGAGAATGGAGGCAAACTGGAGAAATTAAAAAGCAAGTAGCCAACAATCCAGGAGGCTAAGCCAGGGACTTGGGAGTCTCCTCCCTTCCTCATTCCCTGCATGAGTCATTCTTCCAGTCTGTCCACACCCATTCACCCTTCTTCCATCGGCCTCCACCCTACACTCCCATTCACCCTCCAAGCTGTTGCTACAGAATCTTTCTGAAATGCAAGTCCAAATTTCACCTATCTCCTTGCTGTGTAAACTCATCTAGATCATCACAGTTTTCAGAGTAAAGTTGAGACTCCTTGGGTTAACACAGACCTACTTTTAGCTCATTTGCTGCCACTCTCCTAGAAGTATCTGGCTTGCACTTCTAACAGAAAGACTGGCAGGTCCACTGTATTTGCCAGGCTCTTTTCTCCAGTGGACCTGGACTCAATTCCCTTTATCTTGCTAATTTCTACACACCTTTCAAGGCACCTGTTAAAGTCACTCCTCCAGGAAGCTTTCCTGACTCTACTCAGGCCCATCTTGGGCTTGCCTTCATCATTTTAGCATTTATCCTTCAGGCGGAATTAATTGGTTTATTTTTCTCTTTAGTAGTCTCTTCCTTAGTAGAGGTATTATCCTTGAGGGTAGGAACTCTGTGTTATCCATTCTTGAATCTCTGGCATAGCAGGCACTTGATGTAGTTGTTGAAATGAATGCTGAATTAGAAGAAAAGAAGTCCTCATAGCTTGGGGTAGCTACCAACTGGCAGATAGAGAATGCCCATCCCTGTTCTCTGAGAAAGTGTCGGTTTCCTTTTAAATTTGCTTCCACTGTGTGTGCACTTGGGTACTTTTCAATGATTAACACTGAGAAGTGGCACCATCTAATTAATTTATTTGTTCTGGAAGGGAGCAGTGCACAATATTAACTCAGTGTTTTGTGGATCTAGCCAAGCGTCGAGAACGCAAGTCTGTTATTAATGCCTCTAGAAGTATTTTTGTGTTTTAGCACCTTTCATGATGTTTTTCCTTCTCCTCCTGAAGCTGTCCCCACCCTCTCTAACACAACCTAACAAACTTGTAGGAAGTACATCGCACAGTAGCTAGCATTTGGTCCTAAACTGTGTCCAAAACATGGAAAAAGATGTTTTTAATTAGAATCGTCATTGAACACGTTATTCCCTAAATCCAAAGGAAGTTCTGCGCCCCCCAATCTCTAAAACTTGATCACATAACGATAGTCCAGGATTCTTTCTATTCAAAGTGAAGGCAAGTTACATCTTACGACACCCAGTGAATTATGATCTGGGGCTGTGGTTTCCTTTGTTCCAGCAATGATATGACTTATTTGCCTCGGAGTATTACAGTATTTTAGAAAATGAATATTTTATGTTGAAAGGGGGGGCTCTTCTTTCTATAAATCATATAATGCAGAGCTGGGAAGGAAGGGGATTTTACATTCCACATATTATTTACAAAGTAGATGGGAAGCTGGTGAGTGTTCGTGCTTGTGTGACAGTAAGTTTTACTAAGGAATTCCAAAACCGGGGACACCCTGTTACTTGAGAAAGATACACACTGGCAGTCGTGTGGATGTCTTTCCCGCCTGTGGGCCATCCAGGTTCAAAAATTGTGTGGTGCATTTTAACGCGGCAGCCCCACCAGCTCCTACTGTTTTATCCTGATTTTGAGACTCACCTTCAGTCTAACCTTGCCGGCTGCCTTACCAAGTCCCATCCACGGGCCTCTTTCAACAACGAACCGATTTGTCGGCTCAGCCAGTCGGAAGGAGCAGAAAGTAGTAGCGGTGCGTCCTCTCTGCACTATAGCTCGGAGGTTATAATGCTGAACGTATAAGATGGAAGATACCACCGGGAGGCGGCGGGGATGCACCTCGCCAGCTCCAGCTCGGGTTTCCTTTTGCTCTCCGCGCCGGTCGGCGGGTGGCAACGACCACCCCCAGCGGACTTTGTTTGGTTGAGGGGCGACGAGGTGGCGGGGGAGCAGAGCCGAGGGGCGGCGGAAAGTTGAAGAGCGTTTTTTTCGCCGCCGCGTGGGTTCCGGGGCTCGACGAGTCCGCCCAGGGCTTCCTGGTGGGGCTGGGCCGGCGGGGGAGGGGCCGCGCAGCAGCAGCGGAAACCAGACCTCGGCGATAAGAGGCTGCACAGCGACATGCAACAGTCTTTTCACTGCAGCTGAATGAGTTGTGGCGCTCACAATGCTCCCGTGACCGGGAACTGACAAGTTCAATTTTAAATCGCGGGCCTCTTGGAATCATGACTCCCACAATGCCTTGGGCACTCGCTCGGCAGTCGGGCTGCCTCTGAAAAAAAAATGTGAGAGGTAAGTTTCCATTTTCACAGTTTGCTCGCGCTGGTCTGCTGCTCTGCATTGTTCGTGTTCTTTCGGGGCTGTACATGGCTGAAGGAGGAAGTGAGAGGAGGCTTGGGCCGGCTCAGCACGCTGGATGGTTTCCTATCACACACCATCTCGAGCTAGAGGGAAAGCGGGAGGCTGCAGCTGCAGCCCAGCTGCGAGGAGCCCTTCCTGGGCTCTGCGGACACTGTCAGCACTGCCAGCTTCCCACTTGGCAGCCTAAGAGAAAGAAAGAGAAAGAAAGAAGGGGGGTGGTGGTGGTGGCGGATAAAAGAAACAGGTGCGTGGAAGTGTACTTACAACTTAACGACCTTTGTCGGGGGGAGATGGGAGTCCATCCGATGGGAGCCACGGTTTCTCCCAAGAGATCCCGCATCCCTGCCCCTGGGGCTGCCGTCCAGCCCGGTTTTCATCTGGGCCAAATATGTGCACGGAAAGGTTAATTCTCTGCCTGCTACCCATAAATTACGCATGACATGTTTAGCTGGGCTTCCTTATATGGAGAGTGCTGTATTTCAGTCCAGTTTGCCTTTTGCCAAGTTTACAGGGCGGAAGAAGCCCTGCATGAGAGGGCTCTTTTTTTTCCCCCATCGTTTTATAGTGCGTCACTCAAAAACTGTAAGAAAAGTAAGTATAGGCGCTCTCAGGGTGGAGCCGCAGTTAGTGGACTGAATTGCTTTCATGAAAGGTTGAAAAGAATGAAAAGTAGTTAGGACTTGGGTTCTGGTTTTTTAGACAAAAGCAGGACAAATATGTAGCGCGGCCTCCCCCCCCCACCCCTTTTCTTTTTTTAAACGGAGCCGGAATCTGTTATTGGTAGTAATGTGTCATGTGAGAATACTTTGATTCCAGAGCCTGTAACACGAGCAGGTATATGGTGGAGCTTATGCTTGCCCCTCTCACAGCACTTTACAACTACAGTGGTGAAGCTGGGAGAGTAATTGTGTTCTTAAATCTGTCCTGGGCCGGGAGAATATGCGGCTATTAGGATTCTGTGCTGTATTTCCGTGGAGTGCGCTTCCCTAGGATTAAGATTGAGTAAGAAGCTGCCAGAAAGGTTATTGCCACTGCCTTTACTTTGCGTGCCCGCCAGCCCAGGCACAGGCCGATAGCAAATGGATGGTAAACTCTGCTCTACTCGGAGGAATTTCTCAAACAAATTAATACAGTGAGAGAGAAGTCATAATTAATGCCTTTGGATTTGCAGGCCGTCTGCAATGTGCTTTGAAATACTACACCAGTGGACACAATGTTCCCCCCTCCTGGGTTTGAACACAGTGCCTGTTTATACCTAGAGGGTATTTAGTACATAACTATTCTATACCAGCATAAGTGATCCACTCCATGTTATCTCTGTGGGTTCCTGAGAGCGTTGGTGTTTCTCCCTGTCTTGCTGTTGAGATAAAATGTTATCACTGAGACAAGTTAAAATGAAAGTTCAAAGACTGTAAAATGTATCCCAGGAACACTTAGTTCAGTCCTTAGAATGTCTTAGATATGGTGCTATAGCTGGAGACTCTGAATAAAGTTATTTTGTAGCCTGTGAAAGCACATTGTTGCCACTTGTATCTTTGCTTTCTTAAAGTTGGCGACAACTACAGCTCAGAACTGTGTTTTAGGAAATCTCCAGCTTTCTGATTTTCATCAGTGTTGTGTATTTGCATGGGGGTGAATTTTTTTGGGGGATTACTAGTGTGTTGTTAGGCCTTCTTTCAAAAGGTAGACAAAGCTTTTAGTTTTATTTGTTTAATGGGGGGTTTCCTTGCAAAAGTTGCCTTTTGTGTTTTAAGGAACAAGTTGGGTCAGCACCAGAAAACCTGTTTATCCATTCGTCTATAATTACAGTGTCACTGAAGACGTAATAATCAGGTTGTATTATTACTAAGAGCCTCAGAAAACCTCACATGTGCCTAGTTTAATTTTTTTTCCTCATGTAACTAAGAACAAATTTGTGTGCAGACACACATAGTGTGTGATACTCTATGCAGCCATGCCAACAGAGAATCCAAAGTGTTTTATGGTTTGAGATATTATTGCTTGTGTTTACATTTCCACATTTGGGGCAAACTTAGACTCCAAGTTGAATTCATTAAATTTTGATTCCAACATTCTGTTCTTCCTCTGGGCACAGAATTCCTATGAAATGAAACACTGGGTTCTGTTCCAGAACAAGAACAGAATATCTCAAGGTTTCTCCTGGTGGGGGAGGGAGGGAGTAAAATCGTATTTCTGATTGAGGAAGGGTGTATTACTTTTTTATATAAAATTTCCTGTCTTTACTGTAAGCAAAAAAAATTGCCCTTGCATTTATCATTGTCGCCATAAATTAGGCCTGTATTTGATATATCTATTTATGGAAACAGAGAGAATAGCCTTGCTGCACCTCTGGCTTTCTGCTAGGTGATAGAAGATGCAGAGATTAGAGAATATCTCAGATCTTGCTTAGAAGAAGATGAAAAGAATAGGTGATTGGGGTTTCTTACACTCTGAGGCATCAGGGTGGGCAGTAGATATGAAGGTCAGGGGAGCAGATGAAGGAATTGAAATAGTCACTTAAATATTTGGTTCAATATAAAATCCTAATGGCAATACCAATCACAGAGGATGTTACATAGGGAGACTTTAAAGTGTGTGGCCTTTTAGGCCAAAAAGCTTCATATTTTTGGAATCTAGAACGTGCTGTCCAGTACAGTAGCCGTTGGCCACATGTGACTATTGAACACTCGAAATGTGGTTTTCTGGATTGAGGTTTGCTCTAAGTGTAAAGTACATACTGGATTTTGAACACTTTGTACGAAAGAAAGAATATAAGACATCTGATAATATTTTTTATATTGATTATATGTGGCAGTGATAATATTTTGGATATATTGGTTTCAGTAGAATATATTGTTAGATTAATTTCACGTGTTTCTTTTCACTTTTTAAAAAATACTGCTACTAGAAAACTTAAAATAACAAGTGTGGCTTGCATTGTATTTCTATTGGACAGGGCTGTTCTAGAATAATGCAACAAAGCACTATTCTGGTAGAAAGCCTAAGGAGTTTGCTGGTCAAAACACAAGAAAAAGGACTTTTATTTTTACAAGCTAAAGAAGTTTATTATACATAGGAATACCTCATCTTTCTTATCCATTGTAACCAAAATTTGAGAAAACACACCACCTAACATCTATTTTTGTATCCTCAAAACTACTATTTAGTTTAGAGATTTAATGGTGAGGTAGTAATAACAGAGAAAAGGCTTATAATTAGGGGATGAGTCTTAACACCTCTCAAAGGCCAGAATAGAGTATGATTGCTACTTAGGAACATGTTAGAGACACTATAGTTATCATTGTCCTAAAGTTACCAAACACAAACGAGTCACTAAAATTTATTTTAAAATAGAGTTTTCAGTAAATAGCAATTATCTTCAAATGCTTCATATATATTTTCCTTTGCTGTGACTTTCCACCTTTAGAGAATAAAACCCCAAATAAATCCAAACAAACTCCTGACTGTATGTTAATCGAAGATTAATGAATTCACAAGAATGAAAGATTTTTCACCTGGAGGGAAGAGGGCATTGTTTTGAATGTTAGGAAAGGTAAGAATACGTTTCTGTAGTAATGTTCTGGGCTTTGAGGAATTGCTGTACACGGAGACATTGTCTTTATAATTTGAACACATTTTGAGAAAGCATCTGACTGGTAAACAAAGCACAGTGGCCTAGGTCCTGGAAACATTCCTTTCAGACATTTTCAAAACTGAAGTACATTTTGCCATGCACAGTGAGTGTTAAACTGAAAAAAAAAAACGTGGTTCTTTTCTATCCATATAACATATGCTTACTTTTATTTCCTTGAAGGATGCCAAAGATATAAGACAGGTTGGATGCAGTGGGTTCTTCTTTGGTGGGGGGGAAGGGAGCAGGTTTTATGGAGAATCTCGGAAGAGTTGCCTCCCGTCTTGGTGCCATCTTGAATCTGTCCCCCACCTACAGGAGGCATAACTGCCATTAGTGTCAATGCGTGTGTGGAACCTGCTGGGGACAATGATCCCCATTAACTTGGTAGATCATTTCTGATGAGTCATGGAGCAGATTCACTAATGGTTGGAGAATTATTGATCGCAAAGCAGAGGATTCAAGAACAGCTATTGACATAGGGCACTAAAAGTCTCTAGACGTATTTTGTATTTTTAGAGTTGAGGTAGGGAACTCGGGGTTTATGTAGTAGTGTTTTCGTATTATAAAAATATACATTTATATAAGCATTACAGCTATATCCTTGGAAAAACACTTAGCAAATACGAGGTTATAGTTTTCTACATATTGTTGTTAGTCTTTTAATGATTTCATTAGATCTCTTTCAGATAATTATTCATGTTTTCTGAGAGGCATCTTATCACTTCTGCCTGGGATGTCCATAAAAATGAAAAACCTTTGAAGAATTTATGTTAGAGTTTTAGGCATTCTGTATTTGTTACTTTTCCCACTATTTTTGAGATCTTACTCTAGGATTCTGTGGTGATCCTTTGTCAAAAAGAGTTCAGGATATATTAATCTCAAGATGAAATGTAGGCATATTGGATAGAGTGGAAAATTACTTTTCCACTGAGATCAATTATTTTAAAAAGGTGAAGGTATTTATGAAATAAGTATCATCAAGTAGTGTATATGCTCCAAAGGAAAAAGCTGTCATCTCTTTGGACATTGTTTTAAGAAATCGAGAGGTGTATCTTTCATATACCCAAAGAGGTGAATAATAGCTAATAAGGCACATAGTCCCATCAAGTGTGGATACAATTTGTGTGTGAATGTATATATGAAGATAAAACTTTTCCCAAGGCAATGCCAATTTATTCAAATCACCTGGATATTAAATAACATAATATTATTAAAAAGAATTGTGATAACACCATTGTAAAGCAATTATACTCCAATAAATATGTTAAAAAAAAAAGAATTGTGATAAATACTACGTAATCCAAAGGCTAATGTCCATGCACACATCAACTCCATTCCAGTCCCTCTTTAGCAGAATTCACAAAATGACAATATTTCTTCCTCCAAAGGATTCTTAAAAAAATTTATCTTGAGACTGGACTTTCGCTATATTTCCACTTTTAAAATAGTCGGGGAGCTCTTAATTAAGAATAAATTTGTTTTAAAGAGCTAACAAGATTCTAGGATCATGGGAACACATTTAATCATGTGAAATAAGCATTGCATGCTGATTTGAGATATTATTTTATTTTGTAAAGTTGATTCATAGGAAAATACGTATTTTGGCAAAAATAGCAAGCTAGGTTCAGTGAGATCTACCAAACTTAAGATATACCTTTTCCTCAAAGAGATGGCAGTCTGGTAGGGGAAGTAAGAATTTTGAAAATAACTGTAAAGTGGAAAGTGATATTTCATAAGCAGAGGCTAGGTAACATGGTATGGAAGTTGAGATAAGGAAAGGTACGTTTTAATGTAGCTCTGACCAATACGTGTAATAACGGGAACAAACAGTTCTAATGCATTAATAGTGGAAAACAAAAGGTATTCTTTATTTTTTAACATTATAAAAATATTATTCTGTTAAAGCAGCATTAATTATATCTGTTTAGTGATATTTCCATATTTTTCATATGTATACATTCAACATCCAGACATAATTTTCATACATGTTCTAGTTCATTTATTTAGTTCGTTTTGCTGGTAGAAATATATAGATTTCCAAACGTCCTATACTAAAATATTGATAGCTTTGTCATTAGTATTACTGTTGAATACCATAAAATATCAGTTTATGAAGCCACCAAATAGTTACAAATGTATCAGAAACCAAAGTGGGTAACTGGGGTGAATAGTGGATGTAGAAAATTTGTTCAAGAGGAAGCTAGGTTAAAAGTAAGCTGAGGGCTTCCCTGGTGGCGCAGTGGTTGAGAGTCCGCCTGCCGATGCGGGAGACATGGGTTCGTGCCCCGGTCCGGGAGGATCCCACATGCCGCGGAGCGGCTGGGCCCGTGAGCCATGGCTGCTGAGCCTGCGCGTCCGGAGCCCGTGCTCCGCAACGGGAGAGGCCACGACGGTGAGAGGCCCATGTACCGCGAAAAAAAAAAAAAAAAAAAAAAAAGTAAGCTGATAATTACAAGGTTGTTTGCTAAAAAATCTATATACTAAAGTTAAGCTGTGGAAGTAATACTAAAATATACCAAAAACCCAGTGATTTCATTTTGGGAAAGGAAATGTATAATATATAATGAACAGCAATGAGAGAACTGTATATTAGCAGGGAGATTTTAATCAGAGACAGCCAGAGTATACAATTTAATGTGACGTTGAATAGAAGAAAAGTGAAGAAATAAAAACAAGATATAGCTGATGACTTCAGGCACTGGTAGAAGTGTCACAATTGTGAATACAATTTTGTGGGTTTTTAAAAATAATTCATGAATATTTTAAGTACATGGTTGTGAAAGATGTGGTAACATTGTATATACTTACTGTACTCCAAATCCCTGCATACTGACATTTGTCTACAATGATTATGACTGAATAGACTCTTTCAGAAAATTCGAAAAATGTATGGTAACAATAGTATATGCAGTGGGAGTGTGAGGAAATCTAAACAGTGAAAGACTTTACAGTTTAATAGTCAAAACACGTCAAAAGCAGGTTAAATAACAAGAAGGCCAAATAAGGCATTAAGCAATTCATATTCATATTTAGAACATCACTAAAGATACTTTTTGAACTTGACTTAGTATTAAAACTTACAGACCATACACAGCTTATTGCATCCAAAAAATTTAATCTAGGGCCTCCCTGGTGGCGCAGTGGTTGAGAGTCCGCCTGCCGATGCAGGGGATACGGGTTCGTGCCCCGGTCTGGGAGGATCCCATATGCCGCGGAGCGGCTGGGCCCGTGAGCCGTGGCCGCTGGGCCTGCGCGTCCGGAGCCTGTGCTCTGCAACGGGAGAGGCCACAACAGTGAGAGGCCCGCATACCGCAAAAAGAAAAAAAAAAAAAATTTAATCTAATCGAGTATTCAACAATCTGTTTATCAGCATTGTTGATGATAGTAATAATGATAGGTTAACATTTTATTTGTCTCTGTCTTATCTGATTACAAGAAAAGAATTACCTTTACAATGACCTTTTAGCACTCTATGTGGATGGCTAGCTCTTATCCTAGTAGAAAGAGAGTCTGGGGTGGGATGGTGATATCAAGTTAGGCCACAGATGTAATAGGAGGGCAAATGGCCAGCCGGGCGGGGTGGGGAAAGTTGGAAAAAAAGCTCTGAGCCATTGAGTTTGCAACTCAGTATTCTCCACAAAGATTCCCTCACTGATATTTCTGTTTACTAAATTTTAGTTTCAAAAAGCCATGCTATGAAATGATACATCAGTTTCTGTAAACAGTATATCTAAATTTGTTTTGAAAGTACAATCTTTGTTGCAGTGCAGGTAGAAAAACAAAAACAGACCTCATTTGGGGGTAACATGTTTTGAAAAGTGGAACACTTTGTAAATATAAGAGGTGATACTGATGTTATTATCATTTAAAAATTATCGTATCTTTATATATTTATTGCATTTTGTCTATATCTTGAAAGGAGTAATAGACTTTGGGAGGTGGGGCACGAAAGTCTCACAATGTATAGATTTTATTTCACCAAACCAGATGTGACTAGGTATGTGGACTGGGAAAAACCATTTACTCTGTCCATTGTTTAATTCTTACCTCTGTGAAATTATAAACATGTTAATAATAGAAGTGCCACTTGCTATACATTTCTTTACAAAATATCTCATTTAATCTTTCTGACAGCTGTAAAATATCCCTTATGACTTTTATCTTAAAGATGACTAGCATGACTAGAAAACACTTTTTGTAGTTTGCAGAGTTGTAAGATCTTTTTTCTTCTTTATTCCAGTGTCCATATTTTTAACCAATTTTTTTGTCTTGCTTGCAGTCATATACAAAGAATTGTGATGAGGAGAATAGCTTTAACAATGACTACTAGCATCTTGAACTACTTTCTTTGTGCCAGGGTAAAGTGTATGAATTAATTCACACATTCCTCAGAACAGCCTTATGAGATGGGTACTGTTAATATCTCGGTTTCAAAGATGGGGAAACTGAGGCACAAAGTTACTTGCCCATGGTTTCTTAACTAGGAAGTGGCACAACAAGGAGTGGAACCAAGGTAGTCCAGTTCTAGAACCCATGCTTGTACGTCAAAGAATAAAAACAAAATTGAAAAAACACTTGTGTTCGGTACTGATAAGAGATTGAAACTGTAAACATTTGGGATAATCCAGAAGAGTAAAACTTCCTACAGCATTTGAGGAGATGCTAGAAGAATGGGTAGAAAGTAAGAGGAGAGAGAGAAAAGGCCTGGGGAGGGGCATTTAACAGGGTAGAAGAAACAAAGAATCAGGTGGGAAAGGGAGATAGGGGCTCCACTTTGGAGGGCCCTGAGGACCAGGTAGTAAGTTTGATTCACAGTGGGAACATTAGGAAACATTTGCTTTGGCAAGTAACTGTACAGAAGTTGTGTTTTAGTGACATTTTTTTAGAGGAAGAATAGGACATACATAGGATGAAGTGGAGATTGTAGGATAGAGATGAGGGACTAAAAAAGAACAATGACAGGAGAATGAAAGGGACATGTGTGCTAGGGAAAAAGTGACAGGCTTTGGGTCCACAGGATGTAGCAGCTGTTAGATGTGGATGTTAAAGGTGATGGGAGGTATTAAAAATGATTTTAAAAATATGGTAAGAATTTTTAAAACTTTTCATCCAAAATTTCTAAAACTTTGTTAATGTTATCTCTGTTCATCACATTGCCCCTTGTGAGCTCTTTTAGTATAAAGAACTATATTTTAAAATATCAGAGAAAAACACTTAAAATTATATTTTATCAGGAACTGTAACTTGGGTAAGTGGAAGATACCTGTTAAATTCTTAAAACAGTTCATTTCTGTGTCAAGCTCTTTTCAAAGACAGGGTTGTTAAATTCTTTATTCCAAATTGGTCATTCTAAAGTAAGCGTAATTTCATCTTTAGGGGTATGTTGTTGTTTACTAAGAAATGTCTCATTGACGGCTAGGCAGTTCTGGTCCCCTGTTAAAAGTTCATGCAGAACACTGGTGTAAATGATCCTCAGTGATAAACCAGGTGGCAGATAGATACATGATAAAACAAGTTTGCAATGTGCTCAATGTAGCTGACATTTATACTTCTCAGACCTTGCTATTTTAGGGAAGGTATCAGTGTAACTGTGATATTCTTTTTCCTGGAAATAAAGATCCTTAATAATCAGACGCTCTTATAAACAGAATGATTTACCTATGGGAGTAAATAACCAGTTACATTGAGTTAACAGTTACCTGGAGTTGTGAGGATAGTTATATTTCAAATAGAATAGAAAGCTTTGCAGGAGTACTCGTAGGCCTTTTTACATAAGGCACTTACATGCTTTTTACAAGTAAATGGCTTAAGAGAGTTTAAGCAGAGCATGTCAGAACAATGACTGTATTTAATACACATGGAGAAGTTCATGAAATCAAGACAGTTTTCAAGAAAAAGATTCTATTTATAAATATTTACCACCTTATTTAGATGGTCTGTATCCACAGAAAATAATTTTAAAATTGCACTGTTGATGTCTTTAAATGTAGCATGCTTATGTAGAGCTAGAGAAAATAATGTTAACTGTTTCATTTTGCCTTTTGTTTATATGCCTTTTAGTATTATGTGAAAACCACACTCAGAACATACGTTTTTCTATTATTAGACTTTTTTTTTTTTTTACCTTATCTGGTTTTGGCCTTGTGCTACAAAGATATGGTAAGAATGTTTTCATTGAATTATAGATAATGCTTAGAAAATTTCATCCTAAAGTAACTAAGATTAAATAGTATTAAAATTAGAAATTCTTCTTTGCTTTCTCTATTCATTGGGCCAATCTTAAGTAGACAAATTTACTCCAAATTATTTTGAGCCATTATTTGAATTTTCATTATTTGAAAATTTCAGGGAAAGCTTCATTGTCAACTTAATGGCCTTCATATAAGGCAATTGGTCTTAAATACCTTATCCAGAAGACTTTGAGAGGTTTGATGAGCGTCACGGAAGTGAACAACAGGGAATACAAGCACATCTTTAACCCAGGTGTAGAGTCTCTCTGAGGTATTGCAGGACCTTTCCAAAAATTAATTTGAAGTATCCAGAACAATAATTGAGACTATTGAAAAAAATGTACTTCAAATGGAATTCTGCGTAATGCTTTCTGGGGGACCACATTCACTGAAAATTGTCCGTGGGAAATGACTCTCTCAGAGAAATATAGTTTGAGGACTGGATTTTAAAAGTAAATATTGTTTTAGGAGCAGTTAATATAGGAAGCGATTATTGTGTCTGTTTCTCAGTAATGGATTAAAGTTTATTATGTGCTGAGGTCTTTTCACTTAGAAAGTTATTTTCCTATGTTAACAATAGGCAATATAGGGAAATCAATTCATTCTTTGTGCTCTGCTAAATAGTCAATTAACAAACATATTTTGAACACCTGTCAGAAGTAAGGGATTGTAGTAGGTCAGGAGAAGAGGTTTCAAAGGAGAATTACACAGTTTCTATTCTTCTTTGACATGTAATTGAGTTGGGGAGAAAGACATGAAAAGTTAACAGTACAATCAGTATTGGCACCATACAGTTGAGTACCAAAGGAGGAAATTCACAGAAGGAAGTCATGGGGCTTCCCTGGTGGTGCAGTGGTTGAGAGTCCGCCTGCCGATGCAGGGGACATGGGTTCGTGCCCCGGTCCGGGAGGATCTCACATGCCGTGGAGCGGCTGGGCCCACGAGCCATGGCCGCTGGGCCTGTGCGTCCGGAGCCTGTGCTCCGCAACGGGAGAGGCCGTGGTGGTGAGAGGCCCGTGTACCGCAAAAAACAAACAAACAAAGAACGATGTCTTTGTGGAACTGAATGGTTAGGGCACGCTCTGTGGAGGAGGTGGGCCTGCCATAGGCTGAAGGTTAGGTAATCTTTTCAGAAAATAGAGGGAAACGGTACGAACAGTAGGAACAGAATGAGGCTAGCTGCCATATTTGAGCACCTTCTCTACGTGAGACATTCTTTCCAGAAAAGAACCATAGTGCTACACAATTAGGGAACAGGCTTGTGTGGCAGGAACCACCATCCTCTTGATAGAGATGAGGAAGCTGAAACTCAGAGAGGTTAACCTACTTGCCTAAATTCACGCAGCCTGGTGAGCAGCCAAAATGAATTGAGGCCAGGTCTTTTCTCACTTCAAAACCAGCATTCTCTTTCCCCTTTATGATTCTGCTGAGAATGAATGTGGTATAGTTATGATACAGTCATTTTAAAACTTCACTCATAGAATTGACAGGGCTCAAGAAGGTATAAATTTAAGTTAAAAGGCTGGCAAGTACATTTCATTCTTTGGCTTTGACATTGGATTACAAATGGCATGGAGTTTTACACCTGTTTGTATTCTTTGCTTCTTAGGTTTATAAGCCTCCTGTCTTTAGCAGATATGGTAAGGGCATGCAGTAGTGTGACCCATTATAACATTGCATTTGGGCCATCTGGGATCCAATCAGAGGAAGCTTTGTGTAGATAATGTACTTTCACACCAATAACATGATGCCATAAAATTTTCACCAAGAAACGATAGGCATAGCTCCAGAACACATGCTAAATTTATTTATCATCTTCATATGGTCATTTTATGCTTTCATGTTGCATCATTTTCACACACCAGTCTGTACTCTCTGTCATTATGTGGCATAGCCTAATGACTTAAAAAAGATAAAGTATTAGTAGAAGACTGGTTCTCTTGGAGCTTCTCACTTGCTAAAAAATTCCTCTCTTCATAGAGGTATTTTGAACATATACCAAATAAAATTATATATTGTTTAGAGAAGAAAGATGGAAGAAATTGTATGCCATTGCTTTTGACCTCAAAGGAAAGCTCTCTTATTAGGAAATATTTATTGAGTGTACTTGTCCATGTGCCACCTCTCATGCTTTTATCCACCTATCAGAGGATAAAGAAGTGAGTAAGATACGCCCTGTCCTCAGGGTAGTTTCCAGTGTAGTGATGGAAATATTCACAAGTAATGTACGGGCAAAACAAAGTGGGCACGGAAGAGCCAAGAATAGGCTGCTTGTGGGCAGAGTGTGGAATTTGCCTAAAACCAACCAGTAGACACCTTAACTCTTTGTATACTTTGTATATTGGAGAAAAGACAAAAATCAAATCATAATTTGTTCAAATTACATGATTCAGTACTTAAGCTATTTATCTTTCTGTTTAAGTATTTGATAAATAAGCATGACCCAGATGTAGGGTGATTGTAGACCAGACAGAAGAGATTAATTTGTTTCAGATGTTGGCACTTCTGTAGAAAGATGGGGACATAATTCACCTGAAGCTTCTTCATACTAACTCCCTGATTAGGAGATGAAAACACTCAGTATTGACAGTCAGGTTTCAGAGGCTGCAACTTTTGTGTTAACAGAAAAGAAAAATCCATAAAAGAGAGGTGTGCTGTATTTAACTTTAGTGACAAAAGGTTTTAGATGTGCTCACGAAGCTCTTTTTCCTCCAGCTTTTCTTTGTTTGCAGGAAATAAAGCTGTATTTTGTAGGCTAGCTTCCAAACTTTCAAATGGTGAAAGTGCAACTGTGCATACTCTATAAGACCCCATTCAGCTGTGAAGTGTTTGTTCCTCGTTTCCAGGATTTATTCTGCATTCTAGGTTGGAAAACTCAGAATTTTTATTTTATGGCTTGCCATTCTTCATTTGCAATCATAAACATTTATTTAAAGCCCACTGCATAAAAACCTTCGTGATAAGATTTTTGGCTGAAATTTTCAAGAGAAATTAGAGATATAGGTCCTCTTTTATGAAGTTTATGGCCCAAAGGAAAAGATCCATTCATCGTGAAATAATGAAAACAAAACAAGAACTACAAAAGACCAGACCATCAGCGATCATAATAATTATAAAAATAGCTTCTTACTTGGTAGGCACTTATTCTTTTACTTATGTGACCATACTTAGTTCTTACACAGCGCTGTGAGATTTATGCATTGCTGGCCCTGTCTCTGGTTCACAGGTGAGAAAATGGAGGCTCAGCAAGGTTAAGGTCAGATGATTTGCTCAAGGGTCATGTAGCAAGGTACTGTGAGTGCTGAGCTCTCAGCCCAGTTTTGCTGTTTGTTTGTCTGCCTGTTTGTTTCCATCAGGATGGCACGACTTAAGTCAACAAACCCAGCAAGGTAGACTTGAGGCTCAGTCCAGGTTAGTTCTGGAAAGACTTAATAAAGGAGGCAGGATGTGAAAGGCGGGTTTTGAAGCGTTGTGGTCATAAAACAGCAGAGATGAGGGAGTGGACTTCGAAGTTTCCCCGGCTTGGAAAAGAGGGCAGTATCAAATGGCCTAATCTGCCTGTGTGGTTTGCTCGGTATTAGTTCTACTCACACCTAATACCCTCTGCCCCAGCGCTCGCCAAGATCAGCAAAATCTACTTTTAGACTCAAAATCATTACCACCTGTGAAGTTTCTGGTGTCACTTCTGAATGACATAGCATTCTGCCAATTGCTTCATTGGATGGCTTTAAGTGGCACATTTTAAGAAGTGTCTTGAGCCGTAAAAGAGTGTTGCAAATGCTCTTATAATTTATTCAGCTGCATTATTGAAGGCATTAGGGTAATTCAGTTCATTTCTCTCATCATTAAAAGATAGAAATCTGGGCTTCCCTGGTGGCGCAGTGGTTGGGAGTGCGCCTGCCGATGTTAGGGGGCATGGGTTCGTGCCCCGGTCCCGGAGGATCCCGCGTGCCGCGGAGCGGCTGGGTCCGTGGGCCATGGCCGCTGGGCCTGTGCGTCCGGAGCCTGTGCTCCGCAACGGGAGAGGCCACGACAGTGAGAGGCCCGCATACCGCAAAGAAAAAAAAAAAAAAAAAAAGATAGAAATCTGTTGCCAACGTTAAAATAATCAAACATGTCATTGAGAATTGACATACACTTGGAGATTTCTGATGAACTTTTCTCACTTTCCCCCAAGTCCTAGCAGGGTAATTAGAGCATGTCTGTGTGTGTGTGATGTGCACATATATGTATGTTATATCCATATGTACATGTGTATTCCATAAAGGACTATGAAGTAGTCCATAAATTATAGCTGAAAAAGGAACAAGATAAATATATGAAACTAAGGGATGCATTCACCAATAAGGTTAGTGTATAAGTTTCCTCTGAAATATTAATATCATTTTGTGGTTCTTTGCACTGATTACAAGTAGGACTTGGGAAAATATAGTATGTCAGTGACAAAACAAAAGATATTCTGACATACATGTATAAATCTAAATTTATTATTACTCTCTAATAGTTATTAGGCTTGAGATCAAACAGTTGATAGATATCATTATTAAGAATCTTAACTGTGTCTTAATGAATTGATTTCTATTGCTTTTTTTCCCTACTGTTGTTAAACTTTATCCTATTCGCACAGTAACAGTTTTCTGGTTGTAAATGACCTGACATTAATGGATTTGAAAAATATTTTCCCTTTGTGTACCAAGAATTCTCAGGCGTATTTTTTTAAAGATAAACATTCTATGCTAATGTACTAATTTTTTGGTAAGAAAATTAGCACCTATGTTTCAGTGCAATAGTTCTATGATAAATGAAGTGTAATTAAACATGTAGATTCTGCAACATTCACTTAAATATTAATTTGGGTTCTTTTATATTCTAGGCACTGTGCTAGGCATTGCATACATAATGGTTAACATAAAGAGATGCAATTATAAAAGTGCAATTATAAAATTTAGACATCTCTCAAATTTCAGATTGGCCATTGCAGAAATAATGACCTATTATTATAGTTCCCATTGCCACAGAAGTTAAGTACTCTTTTCAGTAATTAAAAAAGTATTATTTGTAGATGTCAGTAACTATTTATTTTAAAGCCTCTATCAATGTTAGGTTTACTGTGTATAAGTAAAGTATTCTATTTTCGTGTCAGAAAAGTGCCATTTTATACTTAGAATTACTGCCTTACAAATAAGCAAGAGAAGTAGCATTACAAGGCAATGCAGGAAGAGAAAACTCAATTTTGAGTGGCCGTACAATATTGTAAAGTTTAAAAGGTTAGGCTAGTACAGTATGCTCCAGTTTTGCCACTCCATATCATGCAGAATGCTGTGACAGCCAGGGCTGATACAGCTGAAAATTTATGCAGCCTTGGAAGCCTTGTAAGTTTCAAAAGGTCATTTTGGCATCATAGTAGAAACACTAATTCACAGGGAAGGTCAAACTGGACAGCTAGGCAACAAGATAGGTTGCTGAACCCAACAGTTGTAGATTTTAGAATAATTGTCCACTATGCTAACTGGGTATCCGAATTCGATGTGGCCATCTTTCATTGAAATATTTACAGAGGAACAATCTTTACTTGATGGTTGGATTCTAATATGTCTCTTCTCTTCTGAAACTTTAAGTGTTGCATCTACAACCTTACCTGGTACCAGGACAAATGTTAATATCATTTTATTTATGTGTGATGTATGCTCCATCAAAAAAGGATGTTGGTTGGCTTGCAACAGTAAGTGCACATATAAAACAGGACTGTGAAAAAGAGACATAACAAATCAGTTAGAAGGAAAAGAGATTGAACAAGTACTTGAGATGAAATTGAGAACTAAATTTCTGTCTCAGCTTTCTGGAAACCAAAGCAAAAGCTTTAGGAAGTAGAAAAATCCCAAGTTTATTTATTAAGATTTCTTTGTATCCCATATACAGTCTTATTCTTAGCCCTTAGGGTATTTAGTTAAATATTCTGACTCTGTCCTTGAGTGAAATCTTAGAATGGATGAATTCCAATTAATTAAGAAGTGAAGGCTGGAATCTTCAGTCTGGCCTTCAAGGCCCTTACTGGTTTGGTTCCAGCCCCAGATTATCTCCTGCCAGCCCCATTGCACATGGGTGATCCGCACAGACCAATTCCCCCAGTGTTCATGTTTTGTGCTTTCCCCTATCCTTGCCTTTCTTCTCTGTATTCCTACAGTCTGGAGTGCCATTCCTTTTTGTCTCCAACCGAATGAAACCCATCCTTCCAGGCCCGTTTTAGATGTCTTATCCATCAAGAAACCACCCCTGACCTCTCTCTTTTAGTCACCAAGCTTTATTGTCATCTGTGCTGTGTACTTCCCACCTTCTCTCTTATGTGCAGTTATTTGTATATTTTATGTCCCCTGATTAAGCAGTAAATTCTTCAGAGCTGGATCCATGTATCCCCCCTATGTCTAGGCTACATACATACCATCAATAAACTGCTGATATAATCAATGCATGTGTACTGTTATCTATGTATTGTTTATCTTTAATGAATATATTTATTCATTTAATAGGTTTATTGTTGTGTGTTGAATGTATTTGGATTTCTTTAAAGAAAACATTTTTCTTCCCCTAGGATAGTAGAGAAGAAAGAAAGAGAACTAAAAAAGTAAAGAGCACAATTAGAGGAGTAGCACTTGCAGTTTTTGTCAAAGGAGATAATTTTGAGGCGGTGGAACTGAGATTGTAATTTTTTTTTATTGTTTTGACTTTGGGTTTTCTTATTAGAAAGCAACTTAACATTTACCATTTTTTTTGGTTTTGGTGCCATAAGGTAACTAATACATTAGAGAACAGGTTTGTTACACGTAAAAGAAAAATATCAGTTGTACCATTTCAAACCCTCTGTGCTTTCTCTCTAGCATACTTTTCTACGGTTTTAACAGCCGTCAAAAGATCTATCTGCCTCTACGTGGCTTAGAAGTGTTTCAGACAGTTATTCCATCTCCTTCACTGCTTTTCAAACACTGTTTTAGTGGCTGATATAGATCATTCTTACTGTAAGCATACTTGCTTAACATATATTCAGTAGTATGCTTTTAGAGCAGACTTCCTTTTTCCTTACGTAGAAGGTTTCTGCTGATAGAAATCTAAGCTCCTCGAAAGCTCTGAAGAAAATGTAGGCTCTTCTTGCTCAGAAAGCAGACAAATAAAAATAAAATCATACTCACACACCTCTTCCTCTACAATTAATCTTTAAATCAGTTACTGAGTATTTAGAACCCTGTAATGTATGAATTACTAGATTAAAACTAATTAACAATCCTAGAAGGAACTAATAGACCTGTAGTGTATAATTCTCACATTTCTAAGTGTACGTTATTAGTGTCCAGTACATACCCCATGGACATACAAGGACAAGAACATCCATCTCTCAACTCTGTGAAGAGGCCATCTTATCTCCTTCAGGATCTATACACAGGGCTTTCTCTTTCACTTACCTCTCAGAGCAAACCACAAGGGGTGTAGTCGTGGCTGCTGCACCATGCTCCACTCTACCCCCAATCTCTCTGTTTTTTGACTTCTATTGTATTTAAGGTCATTTCTACAAAGTTTGGTGTTAAATTACTAGCATGTGTTGCGAATGAAATTTTAAATTTGCAATCAAAAGACCTGATTTTGGGTCTTGATTCTCCCATTTAATTAGCTTAGGAGACTTTGGTGAGCCGGTCACTTACCTGTGCAAGCCTTAATTTATTTGTTCACAAATGGGCAAGATAACGTAACCATCTCTTAGAGTCCTGAGGAGCAAATGGCAAAATTCAGATGAAAGTAAATTGTATACCAATATATCAAATATTATTTGCTATTGTTGCATAATCATAGAATGTATGAGTTCTGGGGGAAAAGTAAATTTTTCTAAGTGGCTCCTCCAGTAGAAACTTTTTATTAAAGAACAAGATGAACACCTTGCAGGTTTTATATATAAATCAAAAAGAACTGTAGCACAAGCCAACTTCCCCAAAAGTTAATCTCTTCACGGGTTTTTAATGAAGATACATAGTTTGTAGTTTTATCCAAACTAAAGTGGTTCTTCCTGGAAGAAGATTAAAGCATTATTTAAGTCTTTTTTCCCCCCTACTAAATTTAATACAAAGGTTTTACTTGAATTTAAATAAAAAGCTAGGTTTTAGTTATGTATGAAGAACATGATTTGACTAATTCCTATGCAAAGTTTTTCCTTATTCTTTGGATACACATGCAGACACAAACACACATACATGTATATCTACACTCCCATACATACATTAATCCTTCATATCTTATCTATACTATTGACAATTTATTTTATCTTACTGTAGTGACTGAATAGGTGCTTAATTGTTTTTTCATCTTTTTGCAAAATAATTTTACTACATAAATTATTCTCATTATAAATAAGAATGATGTGGAGGGGCATATATGGTGCCTGATTTAAAATAATATTTTAAAAAACGAATATAACAGAACTTCGCATACATTTTGCAGGTATGTCTATTTTCTAAAGTAGTTAATAGAATATAATCAAAAATCATGTCACCAAATCTCATCTTAACCATTTTTTTTGACTTTTTATTTTATTTTTTTCACACACACACACTGTATTTTATTTTTACAAGAGATAAATAAACTGACACCAAGCATTGTAAATGGATGACCACAACAAAAGCAACAATGCCAGATCTCAAATAAGCCATCTTTTGGGAAATTATTAGGTAGAAATGCAGTAAACAATCTCTCGTGGAAGTAGTATTTTAGCTTTAGTTGATTATGATTGCCCAAATTTATTGAGATTAAGGATAGCCTGGGGAGTTTGCTTAAAATGTAGATTACTGGTCTTTATCCTCCATAGGTCTAGGGTAGGTCCCAGGAATATGTATTTTTTTTTCTGTTCTTTGCTACATTTATTTGTTGAGACAAATGTCTGTTCTTAGCCTTTTTTTTAAAGGCTTTGTTAAAATGTAATTGACACACGGTAAACTGCACATACTTCCATCAACATCATATGCACTGTGATTTGCCATGGAAAGCAGGTCATTGCTTTTTAAGTGCATATGATGCTGGTGGAAAAACATAGAGATTTAATCACTGTCTCATTAGGAGGGTATAGTCCACTTTTCAGATTTCCTCATGGGTTACAGCTTTTCCAGAATGCACAGAACCTTACGGGCAATTAAAATACTTAAAGAAAGGGATGTTCTTTTTTCTGTTTAGCAAAGGAACCAAACCTCAAGTTGCCATGTTAGTTTGTTCATAGTGTGTTCAGTATGTATGCTCTTTTGGAAAGTACAAAATCCTAGGAATAGAATCTTGCTCTTATCTCCTGAGAAGTGTGACTTTATTTATACTCTGACAACATGGTAAAAGCACATTGTCAAAAAGAGAATAAAAGCATTAGAAATGCCCGCACTTTGCCAACCAGCCATCTTAAGTCTTTGGAAAATCCAGTTTGAGGTTCTTCTTTATTCTGTGAACTGTTATTTAATAAGCGAGAAAGAGTTTGAGGAGGGCAAAGTGAGAGGAGAGTGTTTTATTTTCTAACGGGAGATATGTCCATTGGCAAGATCATACAGAAGTGTATACCTATCTCGGTTCTTTAGACTGGAAGTGCATGCCACTTCAGGAGAATGCTCCATTCCAGGGCAAGAGGAGCCCTGGCCTCAGGAGAAATAACCACACGGGGAAATGTGTTTGGGCCTACATGAGTTCACCAGCGTTCTATTGTGCCTTAGCTAGTTTGATAATGCATTGCATTATTTATAGCACTTGTCAGAAACCATTTCCTTTAGTCAATTAGTGTCTAAAAAAGGAGGGGGGAAGCAGGATATTTTCTGACATTTGTAGAAATGATGTGTAAAAAAAGCATTCCCTTCATCATATGACATTGTGCTGTCAGAGATTTTCCTAATATAACATGCCCCGCAGACTCTGTTAACTACACATTTTGTTTTTATTAATAAGAAAAGAATAGTAACCTATATATTGTCCATTTTGATACTCTGTCAACTGAAACATTTATTCAGACTTCCAGCCCCCTGTTGTTTGGCAAATAATTACAAAATATAAATTTTGTAATTGTTTTAGCAACTAGATCGTTTATTTTGAAATAACAGGAGTTGAACAACTGATTTTACAAAGGTTTCCATTGATTAACTGCCATGTAAGTGCTAACAGTTGAAAATAGTTTGCAAAACAGAAACGCAAGGCTTTAAGTTCTATTTATGGGAAGAAAGGCATATACCTTTAACCTGTTCCTACAATAGAAATTTACAATCTAGATTTAAGGATAGTATCTTTTTTAGGTCTAGCATAGATTTAATAAATATAGAAAAGCACGTTATTAATTGTTGGTAGAAGCAGGTATTGATAAATGTTTTCTTGGAAGAAGTTTGCTGTTCTAGTTCGAAGTTAATATATGCATATACTTTATGTTCTAAGTGTTTATGTTATTAATACCACTCAAATGCATAGTTTTGTATTTATAATTGCAGCGTTGCTTAAAGTAATGAAAAACTGGCATTAATTTAGGTGACCACTAGTAAAGAAATGGACATATAGTAAAGTAATACACAGTTGTTAAAAAGTATTTATGTTGATCTATTTCTATTGATAAAGAAAGGTCATTAACATATATTGTAGAAAGCAAGCCTCAGGATAATATGCTTAGTATGTTTCCATCACTTTGGTAAAAATGGTGAACTGTGTATGTGTGTTGTATCTGTAGATGTGTGTATGTGTATGAGAAATGCATGGAAAAAAGGACTAGACACACCATACTAATAATAGTGGTTACCTTTGGGTTTAGAGGGGGTCTGATTTGGCAATGGAAGGATGGAGAATTCTCAAGAAAACCCTTCTGTATGGTTTAAATTTATTACAGTGAAAATGCATTCATTTAGCAACGTCTAAAACCAAAAAAAAAAAAAAAAGAAAGAAAAAATACATGGAGTTAATGTACATGATTCATATAAATTGCTTGCTAGAGGTTTCTATTCGTCATTTGAACTTATATTTTACTACCTCTTCCATTATTATTTAGTAGCATCTATCTCTATGTAGGTAATAGCCTTATCATTTATACCCATACTTCTCAATCACAAAATAAGGCAGAACCATAGTTAAGAGTGCAAATTGTTAATTCTTTGATTTGAAATAATTCAGGTTATTGTAGTCTCTGGAGATGTGAAAGTCTAAGTGTAGAGGGAGAAAAACTCAAAATTTAAATAAACAGTATTTAGTTCAACTTTTAATTTGCTCCTGAGGCTTTACATTTCAAATCTGAGAATACTTTATTTTCACCGTCTAATCACACCACATGATAGGTTTTTTCTTTGTTTTATTTTACATCTCTTTCTGAATGTGAGCTCCACGAGACGTGCATTTCCATGTATGTCTGCAAAAGTTCCTGTGAATGAATGAGTCAGAGATTCTAGATCTGCATTGTCCTTTGATGCTCATATAATGAGATTTCAGTTCTTAAGTATGTTTCGTGGCACAAAAGTGTGGTAAATGATTTATGTATAAATATAAATTTAGTTATTGGGGAGACAAATTACCTTTTTATCCAGTTAATCTTATGTTTTCAAGATGTGCAGAATCTCTCAGTGTGTTTTTCTTTTTTATAAGTTAAGCCTCATAATAAATATTGAGGTAGGCACAAACAAAATATGCCTCCCTGTTGCCACTGTGGAGCTGCTTTTTGAAATTTTAGGCTTCTGCAAAATACATTCTGAAGCTCTGGCTTATTCTATAGCAGTTGCAATAATATTAGCATAATTTGTTGTTGTTCAGCATCTGAGACCTAGTTTAGTATATTTGTTACATGGAACATTCCCCAAAAGATACTTCAGCTACATTGAAGTGAAAATGAGTTATTAATGCATGTCTTTGTTTTATAACCTATCTTCCTCTTTTTTTAAACTAGGGAAAAACAACTAAGTCTTGACTCACTATTAGGGAAAACATAATTCTCATTTGCATGTGAGTGTATGTGAATTTGTGATTTTTTTTTTAGAAAAGCTCAAGTCAAACAGATTCTAATATTTTATTTTTATTAGGAATAAATTCAGTTGACATTGGTATATTATTAAAAGTATGTTTGAATGTATTTGTTAAAAAGGTAATCTTTAAGGTCAAATATATAAATCAAAGGAAATATCCCTAGGATTGAAACGTTAAACTGTGTGGTACCTTTGTGGCTTGAGTATTTGTAAAGTTTGCAATAAGAGATACATTTGTGAAGTGATGGGGACTTTTACTGATTAAATGGAAAGGAGGAATTATGTATGTATTGTGTTTTGTCGTGAGAAGTCCATTAATTCATTTAATTAGGATGCATTCAAGTAATACCATCCTATATTCATATTTGATATCATTCATTATATTCTGAAGAATAATTATTTTAGATCTCTTTAACTATAAACATAGATTTTACATATTTTTCTCATAATGATTAATAATTAAGCAACAGATTTTGGGCAGTCTTCTATAGAAATAAGCCAGTAAGATTTCCCAGGTTGAGGTTACTAGGTTAGGTTTTAAATCAGACATCTGGAAATTCAAGATTTATCTGTTAAGATCAAGCTTTTGTGCTCGCATGTAGTTGATGGTAATGAGGGCTATTGCTACAATAAAATTTTAGAAATTCGGGAAAGTGTGACAACTATGATCATTTGGTTCTAGTAGAGATATGCTTTATATTTTGGTCAGAATTTTTTTGTTTTTTTGTCACTTCTTTACATATTGGTTTTATAATTTTGCTCGATTGAACCTACTCAGATGGAAAACAGGCATAGGTTAATTATGGAGAAGCTCTTAATGACCATTGTTTGTTGTGAGAATGATTCTGCCTTGGAAGGAAACAGTGGGGCAAAGAGGTACACATGCAGCAGGTTTCACTGATGCACAGGGTGCCGTGGGAATATTTCCTCAAGTCTCTCGTTAATCAACTTTGTAGTTATTTTTGAGTTGTGCAATAATGTTATTAGGGAAGCATGGATGAATTTGCTACCATTCCTCAAGCAATGAAGATAATATTTAAACATGTTTTAGGTGGAGGTACCACCAACCTCAGTAAGAAGCTAGGTGATATTGTTCAGAAGGTATAAAGATTGAAAATTAAAGCTAAGATTTTGGCCCCTAGTTACTGTGCCAAATAAAATATAACTCATTTAAGTAAACTTTAAAATCAAAGTCCCTAATCATGGCATTATTGCCCTGGGAATAACAGTATCACAATGTATTGCATTCCATTTAACATTCACAGTTTTATCATGCTTATTTCACATTGGTAGATTCCAGATGGGTTAATGTACCATTCTTCCTGAAAACTGCCAGAATGGTTAGATTTGGTTTTTCCGTCTTTTAGCTCTTTGAGCACATATCAACATTGTTAATTTTATTGTAGACTTGTGTTCTGACTTCCTGATTATTATTCTGAAATATTCAATGACATGGACAGATGAGAAATGACTACCTAAGCCTAACAAGATAACAACTTCTTTGGGTAATATATAGAATAAATAAAACACTAAATAGGATTAGTATTTCATCTTGAAGAATGATAAAGTAACATTCGTAGTGTTATTATACTTTCTCGTGGAATAGAGGGAAATGTTAAAAGACTGCCTGTTTGAATATCATCAGAAAAAAATGCAAATTTTCCCTTCTTTTGCCAGAGTTGAAGACTGATTCTGTCAGAAATTCACAGATAATTATTTACATGCTTTAAATTTGCAAAGCCACGTGGAACTGTTTCAAATTATTCCGTGGATTAAAAAAAAAAAACAAAAACTTCCATCAACTTCACAATGAAGGAGGTGTATACATATGGTTCTATGTTAACTTCACTGCCTTGTGCTTTTTCCAAAGAGTGGCGTTTGCTGGTGGTTTCATTCAGTTGTAAAGGTGGCATCTCAGTGTTTTAAACTGTCTCATAAGCAGATAGTGAAATAGGTACATAGTATTATGCCAAATACTAACAACTGTTGTGAAGAAGAGTAAAGCAGGATAAGGGGCTGGCAAGTCTGGGCTGGTGTTGAGAGGAACAGAAGGTTTGGATACTTTTGACAGTGGGCGGGAAAAGCTTCTAGGAAGATAACTTTGCTGTAGGGACTGGAAGGAGGCACAGTTAGGAGCAAAACTAGTGGTTCAGTCTACAAAATGCAGTGAGTCGTTCTGATCTTTATCTTCTTATGTCTTTTTTTTTTTTTCGCGGTACACGAGCCTCTCACTGCCGTGGCCTCTCCCGTTGCGGAGCACAGGCTCCGGACGCGCAGGCTCAGCGGCCATGGCTCACGGGCCCAGCTGCTCCGCGGCATGTGGGATCTTCCCGGACCGGGGCACGAACCCGCGTCCCCTGCATCGGCAGGCAGATTCTCAACCCCTGCGCCACCAGGGAAGCCCCTTCTTATGTCTTTTTAAGTTTTAAAATTTTGCCTGATATAGGAATCAATTCAAAATTCACTTTTTAATCATTGTCTGAGTAGAGGCTTCATGTTTCATTTTGTCTGAAATGTAAATACTTGAGGGACAAGAGTCATTTTCTAATTTGAGTACAGTTTAGTTAGTTGCTTTTGGAATTCAAATCTTTAGCAATAGCGCATCACCTAACCAACACTCCTTCAGTATCCTTCAATAAGAGACCACTTGATGATTAGGTAATCAAACCTATCAGAATTCTAAAGGAATGCTTTGATAGACCTTCGATTACTTATTTGAGTTGGTAAACATAATCTTGCTTTCCTTGCTAGCAGCTTGTCACCCAAAACACAGTGCAGAGCGTCAGACCAGTAAGCCACGTTGCCCATCGCTGTGCCATTCCAGGGGATTTGTGGTTGAAAGTTATCTTTTTTTCTCAGCAGTTTTCTAAAACTTCAGTCATTTGCATATCTCCTTCATGATTTTTAGCAATATATTTACTTAGTCTTATTCTTTAAATTCTTTTTATTATACTTTAGCCTCATCCTAAGTTATGATGTCCACAGGCTTGACAAACTTGTTTTAGCATTCCGATGCATCTACTAAAATTATGTTGTTTCTGCATCACTTAAAATCGCCATGGGCGCTACCGGTAGTGTGCTTACCCCTCACTGAGAAACACTGATCTCAGCTTTTTGTTATATGGAGTTGAATACTGCTGAAGATTGCATTAACCCATTCAGACCACAGTTTTTCCCACGTGATAAATAACTTTGTTACTCTATTTAGTACCTTAGTGAGTAGAGAAAAAACTATACAGCCTCCAGAAATGCTTAGTTAGTTGTTTGTTTACTGAAATCTCTGTTAATATTTGGGACAAGCCATGAGCAAAATTGTACTGTGAGCTAACTTAGTTTACTAAAGTAATGCATTGCTAATTATGGACTTGTCGACACCAGTGAGCCAGGGGAAAAAGTTAACTGTTTTGGACGAGGAGCTTCTTCTTGTCAGCTCCAAACATACACAGCCAAGTTGGCCATCTCTTCCAGTTAGATTGAAACTTGTCTTAGTAAGTAAAAAAAAACCCTCAAATAATTACTAAGTTAACTTCCTCAATATGTAACTTATTTCAAAATCAAAAGTTATGAAAAAGTCCCCCAAGTTCCCAGCTAACTACTCTGGCATGTAATAGAACCAATCTGCCTATATTTGATTAGTAAACATAGATGACTAAGAAATTTAACCTTGTTTATAGAGGCCATCCAGTTCTCCGAAACAGAATTTTAGTCTTATACCTTGTAAGTGTCTGTTTATCCTTTACTGCAGAATCTATGCAACCCTTAAATAGATATTTATATGAAGCCATCCACTGTTACTTTAATGCTAATATATATCAATTGCTGTAAGAGTAATTATTTGTAATTCCCCGTGGTTTTTTTTTTTTTAAACTTTATCCTGTTTTTGGTTTCTTTTCCTCTATCTTTACATTTTCTTCTTTTCCTTTCTATTTACCTCCTCTTATCTTAAAGTAGAAAATACATGTGAACTCTGATATCACTCAAGGAGAAATTGGTCTTGTTTCTTGGGAAGAATATGCCTGTCTGTAGAACATGTCCCATGATAGGAGGAACTCTACAGTTTAGTGTTTGGAATTTGATCAACAGGTAAAAGAGGGCTTGTTGTTATGCAGGTTTTTAAAGTTTGATTCTCACTGAAAAACGGTTGTATTCCCAATCATTTCTTTTGTTTGTTTTTGTTCAGGGAGGTTTATTATAATACGTTGAAATATTCGTCAAAAATTTACCTCGGAGACAATTTACCTATTAGTAAATATCTTTACAGTAGAAGTATTTCTTTCAGTAATTATTTACAAACAACACATATTTTTAGGGTAAATATGTTTGCAAGAATTCCTGCAATCTGAACAATACCCATACACTTTTAAACATTGTCTCTATCTGTAGAACAAAAATCCATTGCCATTTGAAGTATTGACCCGAATCCTATAAAATCTTAATTTATCAGAGCACTCAGTTATGAAGATTTCTAGTCTCCTCTGAAATTCTTATGTTTCAATAAAGAAAAAGAAAAAGGTTACAAGACAGTATTCTGATATCAGCAATTTAGTCAAACCAATTATTAGGATAAAGTTTGAGTTTGTTAGTCCCAGTGCCCTGTATCAAAGGCTGGAACACACATTATCAGGTGCAGCTGGACTGTTTCATAAAAGTCGGTGTCCTATCTGATTGCTCACTTGTCCATGCCTGGCTAATTATAAATATTTTGATTATCATCCTTGTCTAGTACATTTTATAATAGTATTTTCAGCTTACAAATACATATCTATAATTCTTTCAGTGATACTTTTTGATGTAAATAGGATTTCTCTGCTACAGACAATATAAATAATCAGGACACCCATTTACAAGCATTTTAGTAATTAAAGTATATTTTGTACTTGAGTGGAACTAAACCTGTAACACTGTAGAAAGGAAAAATAATCAACCCTAGAAATTAATTTGGTAGTTGTATTTAGAAATAACCAGCAAGCAGTGAAGATATTTCTAATGGTACCATTGTCTTTCCTCATATTGTTTAGATCCCATAGATCATGATGAAATTTTCCTCGGAACTGGACACACATTCTCCCAAACATGTTTATTCCTAGTAGGTTGAATAAAACCTATTCTTTGTTTTGTTTTGTTTTTGCGGTACGCGGGCCTCTCACTGTTGCGGCCTCTCCCGTTGCGGAGCACAGGCTCCGGACGCGCAGGCTCAGCGGCCATGGCTCACGGGCCCAGCCGCAGAATGTGGGATCCTCCCAGACCGGGGCACGAACCCACGTCCCCTGCATCGGCAGGCGGACTCTCAACCACTGCGCCACCAGGGAAGCCCCCCTATTCTTTTAATAAACATTTTAAGAACATCTGTTATGTTCCAGGGACTGAGTTAAAAAAAAAATGGTAATACACTCTATTGTCATGGAGTTTATAACCTTGGGGGCAAAAGTACCAAGAGATACAAAGTACTGAGAATATTCTGAAAGGGAATAATGTTTATCAGAGTTGGCCCAGCCTTCTACAGAAGGTGATATTTGAATAGCAGTTTCAACAAGGAGAAGGGATTTGCCAAGTTGAAGGGGTGAAGAAGTATGTGTCAGACCAAACAAAGGGTTAGCATGTAACAAGTCCCAGGAGCTCACGAGGGTGAGGGTGTGACATAACGCCAAGAACCTCGGCAGTTCCTCACAGCTCCTCTCTCCCAGGGAGGATAGAGGTGCAGTGCTGGGAGAAACCAAAAAGATAAAATGTGTCCATTCAAGATGAGGAAAAGGGGACAAGAAAGAGGGAGTTGTATGGGCTGTTGGAGGTCAAGTAATTGACAAGGGACTATGCGTAGGTAGTCTTCGGATTTGGCTCTGTTGGGAGCATTGAGGACCGTCGCTGAGCACTAACGTAATAGTTATGGAGGTTACACTGATACAGATTCAAACACGAACAGAGGAGAAGCAGGAAAACAGCACGTGGAGGTGACTCTTCAGACATTTGTTTGGGAAGGTTGGATTACAAGCATTAGGGAGAGGTGATGTGTAACTAGGAAAGGTCCTCTTCCTCCTGCTGTGCCCCCCTCTTCCAGTTTAGAGCTTCTTCGGCACTTCGAGGGCTAAGAGAAGGAATTGCAGGAAAGGCAGGTGTTCCTATAGAGAGGGAGTTGAGAGGGAAAGAAGTCTCAAGAAGGAGCCAGTCAAGGTGGCCGCTTAACCTTGGGCAGGAGAAGGGAAAGCTCCTGGGAGACTGAGAAGAAAGATTACAGAAAGATAGTTTAAAGATGGGTGGTGGGAAGGTGAGAGAGAGTCCATGCCTGAGGGCCACTATTTTTACTATGAAATATTTGTGACATATGAGATCATCTACTGTTGGTAGTGAGACCAACATGTTGGAGGAGGGACTTGAGAGCAATGAAGTTTTAGAAGAGCTGGAGTGTGAGAGGGAGCTGTCCAGGGCCAGGGGGAGGATTCCTAGACAGTGGGAGGCCTGAGTGACCCTAGCATATAGAAATTTATAGAGACAGTGAGGAGTGAGTGTGTGTGTTTTCAGGTGTGTGTTCGTATTTGTTTATATGGGTGTGTTCCTGCATGTGTTTGTGTATTTATGTGCTGTAAAGTGAATTCCAGTTCGCATGTAGAAATCAGTCATTTAATTTGCCACAGTTTATGGAGCTCCATCTGTTTTCCATCCCTAAGCCAGGCACTTAGGGTTACTGAGATGAGTAACATTGTTTCTGTCCTTGGGAACATTAGGCTAGCGGGTCAGTCATGTAAGCAAATAAAACACCGTATAGGGGAGCAGAGGTAATTGGGAGGAGACAGTGTTAATATATGGGTGGGTGGAGACGGAGGAAGTGACATCTCGAAAGCTTCTTGGAAGAAGTGACATGTTAGCCAGCTTCTAAAGGAGGTAAGGGAGTTGCAGGTGAAGCTCTTGAAGATTCCAGAAAGACAAAAGAGATGTTGACCACAGATGTGGTACATACGCAAGGCATGAAGAAGTTGAGAAATTTTGAATGCAGAGTAAACATTGAGGAAGGTGGATGAATCTTAAAGAGTTTGTGACCAACTTGGCTTTGTTTTTACAGAACCAGGAATTAGGACCGGAAAATTTTTTAAAAACAAAAATATTTCTGGAGCATCAGTATGAGGTTTTTTTCTTTTTAAAACCTTTCCAAAAGTTGTAGTCTTACTACAATATTTTCTAAACCTAGTCTCTGGGAGTTTTAAAAAAATTAATGTTAAGAATGACAGTATTAGTTCTAAAATAAATTTTAAAAATTTCGGCTAGATATCCATGGTTTATATTATATGTATGTATAAATATTCATATTCATATCCTGTATTCTAATTTCCAAATTATAACTATATTATACGCTAGTTGGCCATTTTTGGCCCTTGAAGAAGTGTAACCTAACACTTATTTATTATACTGTGTCATTGCTCTTTAGAGTGTGAAACTTTTAGAGTTATTAAAGCCTTGTTTTCTTTGGTATCTTTCAAAATGGGGGAAAAGAGTATGCTTTTGGTAACTACTGAGCATTTTCTGAAAGTGTTTCCATCTAGATTGAAAGAGAAAGTAAGTTGTTAAAAGCAAAAATGCCCAGCTGTAGATCGGTCTGAGTTAATAGATCGTTAGGCAATAGGGGATTCCCCAGCTCCCACCCTCCAGCTTCATTCGTACCTCTGAAGTGCATCATGTTGCCCAAATCAAATTCTTCACTTAATATTTAATGTTTCTGCGATGGAATCACTTTCTCCCTTGAGGTTGACTTCAGATTTGCCAGCCACACTGGAACACTGCACTCCTTATTTTCCCCACATGACCTCAACTTCTGCTTAAAAAATGTTAGAATAAAGGATGCTTTTGTTCATATCTCGCCTGCCTGTGATATATTGACAAAGTGTCTGCCGGCTGAATGGAATAGTTTTACAGTATGAGTGCCGCTTTCAGTGGAGGGGCAGGACTTGGGCTGTAGAAGGAAGTGAATTGGATAGGTCAGGAGAATGTACCATTTGTAAACACCCCTTTCCTTTTTTATTCACGTGTCAGGACAGCAGGAGCAGGCTGTTCAGTGCCCGTGCCTGCGCGGAGCCGGAGGGGGAGCAGCTTGGAAGTCAGCTGCAGTTTTTAAACCTTGCTTTTTATTTCCTGATAATGATCTTCAAGTGCTTGGACTTGTTTGAGAAGCTGTTTTGAAACTAACATGGTTTAGTCCACTAACTGCATGTTGGGTAAATTCAAAACCCACATGCTCGTCCTCTTGCAGTGGAATAAGTCACATCTGATGGACATTTTCTGTGCTTATAGCATAGTAATGAACATCTGACAGGCGCGACCTTTCATAAGACAACCCACACTATTGGCTTTCTGCCCAGAATACTGCTGCAACACTATCTGTGATTGGTTATCTCTCTATCATGCATTGCTTCACAAGGGGAAACGGCCCCTTTTTTTAATAAATCTACGATGGCTGGCTGCAGCATGCCTCACTGTAAGTATTGTGTGTGTGTGTGTGTGTGTGTGTGAGAGAGAGAGAGAGAGTGTGTGTGAGTGTGTGAGAAAGGGAGAGAGAGAGGCTGACTTGAATACTACTTAGTCTGGTAGCACATGGCAAGGTTGTGATACTGTAGGACATCAGTGAAGAGCTACTTAGTAAATCTTAACCTATCTCTTTTTTCTACAGGTTGGTACTAAGAAGTGCCTTTCCTGACGTCTCTGCTGCTTGGAACCGCTTCTAGAGCAGTCTCTGCTTTTGCCTTGCTTGCTGCCAGCTAGACTGTGACGACAGCACATCCACCCTCCACCTCTAGCCCAGACACCCCCATTTCTACTTATAATCAAGAGAAAAGCTCTAAGTATCTGGCATTGCCCTAGGCTGCTTTAGTTTTAAAAGAAAAGTTTGCTGAAAAAGTAAGATATCTTCTGCCAGGAAATCAAGGAGGAAAAAAAAAAATCATTTTCTCGATTTTGCTCTAAACTGCTGCATCTGTCTATGCCAAACTAATCAATACCGATTGCATCACCAAACTCCATTGCAAATTCAGCTGTGAGGAGATTCCCTTTCAGACAACTTTGCTGAAAGCAGCTTGGAAATTCGGTGTCAAAGGGTCTGCCACGTTTTCATGCTTGCATTTTGGGCTCCAAATTGGCACTGGGAAGGGGTTACTGAGAGCACAAGGCTGATCCGAGGCCCTACTTTTAAACGTTCATCTACTTACGATCCTAGTATTTCTCTAAAAACCAAAACCTCTTTGAATTAACAGTTTCATGCTGTGAATTTCTAGTGGGAGATCTTTTCCTTGATATTGACAACACAATTTTCCATGTACTTTTAAAACAGGGAGTGGGGGAAAAGTATTTTGGAGGAGACATTTTCATCATCATTTTACAGTTTTATCAGTTCAGTTTTTTCTTTTTTTGGTTGTTACTGTTTTTTTTGGGGGGGGGTTGGGTTTGTTGGTTTCACTGAAAATTTTAACTACCTGTAAAATCTAAACATGGCTGTTAGTGTCACACCAATTCGGGACACAAAATGGCTAACACTGGAAGTATGTAGAGAGTTCCAAAGGGGGACTTGCTCACGGCCAGACACGGAATGTAAATTTGCACATCCTTCGAAAAGCTGCCAAGTTGAAAATGGACGAGTAATCGCCTGCTTTGATTCATTGAAAGTGAGTAAATATTATATTATTTTAAGGATATGCAATAATTGAATAAAGGGGATATGGATATACAGTCCACTGAGTTTGGAATTATGGATTGCTGTGTTAATAGTTTTAGTTATACGGTGTGTTCTTGATGATGTTGAGGTGGGGGACTTTACTGAGAAGCAATAGAACCAAGTCTGGCCAAACTTTCTTTGTTATGAATAACTTTCTCCGTCCTTTAATGCTGTGATTTTTTTTTTTCTAGAGCAGAAGGTGTCAGGCTACTTTGTACTTAATAATAGCTAAGTCAGTGCCTATCTATAGGAATAGTCAATGTAGATACATGTGTGTGTTAGCATGTGCATAGATTATATACAAGGCCATGGCACTAGCTGAATGGGGATGATTTGTTTTTGCTTGTTTGAAAACGTGCTGTACCGTTGTAAAAGTATAGCAGATTTTGTCAGCTAAACTTGGATAGACTTTTTATATTAATGTTTTGACATTATGGAGTTCCTTTTTGTTGTATGAGGATATTATTTTAAGGCCAGAAGCAATGCATTTTGTGGGAAACATAACTTTCTATGTTTTCTAAGGTTCTGGGCTGCTACCACAGTACCCTATCAGAGGCATAAACTTTGTCGAATGTGACTTTTATAATTCAGTAGAAACGCTTGAGTAGTATTATTAATTGGATTTTTTAAGTTTCTAAAATTCTAACGTGAAGTAACTTAGCAGTTTATTTTCTGTTACCTCCTGATTATTATGTTTTTATTTGTAACAGTCTCAGCTAGAGGTGTTAAAAGTTAGCTTTTGTGGGCACCATAATGCCAGCAAGTTCACTTTAGTATATTTCGACATTCAAAAATGTCATTGGGTTCGTATTTCAGGTATCATGTTTGAAAGTGGGTCTTTTAAAAGATAGCATACATGTCTTAATTTTGATGTGCAAGGTCGACTAGAAGTGTGACGATTCCTTGGTACTCTCTACATACTTGGTTTAATGAACTGCCTTTTAATATTACTGTGCTGGTTTAATTCACTCTTTGAACCTTGGAGAGGGGAGTCGCTGTTATTTCAACATATATAGAAAAGTGAAGGTTTCATAGATCCATTTTGTCTTCTGCAAAAAGAAAAAAATAGTGCTACAGTAACCTTTCTTTAATACCATAGGGGTGAATTAACTGAAATAGTTAACATGTAAGTTAACTCATAACTCACCCCAATGTTAGGAGTTAACTTGTGAGTTAACTATTTCAGTAAATTGCTTCTTGGTCCAATGTGTGCAGCTCACTTTGCTAAAGTTTCACCAAAGACTCAAGGATATTATCTTCAAAGTAGAATATAAAAAAAGGTATTAACGACAACAAAGATACCTTATAGTGTTAGATTGTTCTTAGTGTCATAGTGCTAAAGATCAATAAGCAAAAGTTATAAATTACCACTGGGCCTTTTTTTTCCCTTTCCTTTGAAAGGCATCGATGAAGGGCACAGTGGTTGTACCTTGTGAATGTGTCTTCCTAAATTCCTGCCAACTGAATTTAGGTGTGATTAGAGACTGGGACCCATAAAATGAGGGGCAAAGGGCTAATTACACTTGTCGGTAACCAGCTGTGTCCATAAGTAACCCTGTTTTGACCCAATTACTAGTAAATCCAATTTTTAATCCCACAGACAGTTGATGGTGCACTGGTAGCTGCAAAATGAAGGACCTTAAACTTGGCTGTGACACTGAGTGGTTTCACAGAAGACCTGCTTTCACAGCATTTGGAAACATTGTGAAACATTAAAATTCAGTTGCTATTTTTCCATCTCAAAATATTTTTTTAGTTGCTGCTCACTTGTGGCCATGGAACAGTCCCCCTTTGAGTAAAGCAGCAGCATTGCTTAATGACATGCTGTGTGGTTAACAGGATTCAACTGCCACATCAACATCAAGGACTTTTCTTTTAATAACAAATAATTTCAAGATTTTAAATTTACTTTTGAAAGCAGCTTGTTGTAGCAGCTAATCAGTGCAAACGTTGTCCATATTCTTTGTCTTTCTAAGACAAACTGAAATTTAATTTATAGTGTCTAAAATGTGGTAAGATATTTTGATTTAAATAACAGGGAAAAAATAAACACAAATTTATTTCTGGTGGAGCTTCATCCCCAGAACAACAGCTCCTTAAATGTTAGTGAATTATGTTAAGAATTAATTTAAAAAAATTTGAATGTGTAATTAAGTATTCATGTTTCAAAAAGCCATGTTTCATATATATATGTGTGTATGTTTGTAACTAACACATGTGATTCTTTATAGAGTATTTAGAATCCCACCTTTTAGATAGTAGTCTTCCTGTGTTCAATTTTGTGGCTAAAATAGATCAAAAACATATTTTAAAACAGTTAAAGTAATTCTATGACTCATGCCTGAAGTTCTGAAATTTGGGAGCATTATGAGGTTTCCATGCCAGTAACCGCTAGATCATTTGTATTGTTTCAGAGAGTAAACGGAAGGAATTTAGAAAACTTGTAATATCCTGACTTCTTTAATAAAATGTGTTCTATATATTGCTACAATCCATAGTCCAGCCTTTTGTGAGTTCTTGAGCCCTGAGATGGAGGTAGACTGTGTAATCTACTATTTTTAGCAAGTTAGGAAAGCAAACCAAATACTCTCTGAGAGGACCCTGGGAAATGGCTGTACCCTTCAGCTGTGCTGTTTCAGACTTTGGCCAGGCTCCCAGGTGACTTAGGTTTATAGCAGACTTCTACATAGAGGCGGAGAATTCATTTCATTAAAAACAGAAGTCAAACAGTTCAAGAAAGTATTTATGTAAAAATAAATCAATTGGCATACTAAAGGGAATAGGAAGAAAATCAGCTGATAGTCTTTTAGTTGCATATTGGTGATTTTAAAGTTTAAATAATTAACTTAGATGCATTTACTACGTGAAAACCTAGAATTCTGCATCACAGTAAATGTGTTGCTAAGTAAAATGAGAATATATAATAATGAGGAGTATACGTACATATGCATATACTGAAATAGAATGATAGCAGTAAGAACAAAAGATGTAATAATGAGTTATCATTTATAAATTAAACAATATTTTAAGCACTTAATTTTTCTCCCTTAATTTTGCTTTTGCACTTGTGGTCTTAATTTCCAACAGTCTAAGAGTATATTCATACTGAGAATTAAATTGCTCACAGATTATAGATTTGAGTGTTTTATTACTTCAGAAATACTGAACATTAGAAAAGGTGTTTTATTTAATGCTGGAGAGGATTTTTTTCCTTATGGCTTATGAAAGGGATACCAAAAGAGAAAAATATCAAAAGAAAAATGTCAACACTATAAGATGTTTTAGAATATTATGTTTCAGGAGTGATGATTCAGAGAGTCGTTAATGGCAAGTTACCTATTTTCTTCAGTAATAATCTCTTAACTAAAATTAAGTAGTTGATATAAAGAAAGCCTACAGGCCGTATTTTAATGTGATACCAAGTTATTTATATTATCAAAAAATAAGCTTTCATCTTGTGACCAGCAGAAAGAGACTTGCTTATTGAATTCTTCTTTTTCAAATATCCATTTATTTTTCAGGTGCTGTGGGAGGAGAAATATAACCTTTATGTTTACTATCCATTTTGCAAAAATCTAGCAAACTTTTACCTTTGAAAAGTTTAGTACCTTGCTCTCTTATCAAATTGGGCAATTTTGTCTAAGATAAATAATTGTTCATTTCACTGTTATACATGTTTGTGTATATAGATAGCCCAGCTGATCAAATTTATCATAGACACATCAGAGACCAGATTCCACTGCAAAGTGGTGTGGAATCAAGGGCATGAGCGAACACATTTAAAGTGCCTCTGAAGACTTAGCAGAATATATGAAGTAATAAAATCAGCTGTTAGAAGACACACAAATAGGTAAACATCCAGGTAAATGAGCAACTAGAAAACTCATAGTTAGTAACACAGATAAACCAAATCTCCAGATGGTTACGTGGGGATAGGGTGACATAACTGGACTGAGACCATAAAGTGGTCTCAAAGTATTTACAGTTACATTTTAGAAGATCTTCCATTGTTAGCACAGTTTATCTTCAATTTAGCAGTTGCCTGTGTTGCTGCTACTCTAAGTCCCAGCATAGTCTTTCCATAATATCTTTAAAACCAGTTCAGCTGATAATCCTGACAAAATGGTGTCTGCAAATTTCAGGCTAAACATCTACTTTTGAATTAAAACTTTGATCTAGTAGGCTCCTAATTGAAATAACTTTTACCTAGAATTTCATTGTTGTTTGTTGTTTTTCTAAGGGCATCTCCCATGTGATATTAAAACTCTGACAGAGTGTTGTGTGTACATATAGCTCTGTAGGTACATATTCAGTGTGTCTTTCAGTGACAGGTTGGCACAGGACTTCCTCATTTCCCCCTAATGATTTAGGAGATGAGCTATTACCATAATTGGGTAGCATTGTGTATCATATGAAAGTTCAAATTGTATTTTCTAAGCAGAAATGCCGCCGCTTTGTAAAGAACATCCTGTGAATGAGCCAGGTGTAATGTCATCAACTCTGACACAAACCTTTCTTTAATGAAATTCTCAGTAGCCGCAGCTGCTTTGGTAATACTTACAACTTTATTCATTTACCTATTTGTATTCTATGGTTAGCCTTTTTTAAGAATAATATTTTTTAAAGGAGTAAAGATTTTTAAACTTTTGGACAAATTTCAAGCCGTGTTTTGAATCATGATACCTAAGGCACTAATTCTAGAACTAGTTTTTTTTTTCTTCATAAGATTATGGTACACTGCTTCTATTTTTTCTTTTTCGCATTAAACCTTGCTTCAACTTTTGTGGCAAACTAAAAACAACTTAAACCTAAAGCAGTATGGCACTTATAATCGAGTTCAAACTTTAATTGTAACTCAGACTTCTAAACGTACACAGAATTCTGATTCCACACGAATGGCCTCAAAGCAATTCCATGTACAAGGCTGTTGCTGACGGCTATTACTGACTTAAAAGAGCCTATGCAGCGTGGTGTAAATCTTGTATTCAGGACGTGTGTGACATGTGCCTGGTTCACGCGAGAGGTGAGAAATTGAATGTTTCTCAGACTCAGCACAGACACCTAGGGACCTAGTTTGGGAAGCTTATCCTGTCATTTTCCTTGCCAAGGATAAGTAGAGGATTTCAGCTATCAACATCGCTAATCTGTTACCTTTCATGCTGAGCAATGTCTCTGCCTTCCCACAGACTTAGACAAAGCTTCTTATTTTCTTACAAAGAGATCCTATTGAGCAAATTTTAAGTGTTTTTTTTTTTTTTTTAAACTTCAGCAGAAACACATTTTATGCTTGTAGATAAGGGAGCAATTTCTATGTTAACAAGGCCAAAAATTATGTCAGTGGAAATGGATAACTAAGTAGATGGTCTGTGATTTAGCCCTGATGATAGTTATTAATACGCAGAAATTTCAGTAAAAGCAACTGGAAAGGCTTGTTAGAAATACTTAGTTGCTTGAAGTATAACAGATTGTTAGACTAGTGATTTCTTGGTGAATTGTACCTTAAACAAGAATAATTCTGGTGAGGACATCTTATTCTAATATTTATTTATGATAAACAACTACAGAGTTTTTATCTTATACTGTATTTCTTTTTTTTTTTTTTTTTTTTTTCCTGTACGCGGTCCTCCCACTGTTGTGGCCTCTCCCGTTGCGGAGCACAGGCTCCGGACACACAGGCTCAGTGGCCATGGCTCACGGGCCCAGCCGCTCCACGGCATGTGGGATCTTCCCGGACCTGGGCACGAATGCGTGTCCCCTGCACCGGCAGACGGACTCTCAACCACTGCGCCACCAGGGAAGCCCTATACTGTATTTCTTACACAGAAAACATCAAATGAACATCACCTACAGCATTATTTATACTCTTCTGGCACATTTTTGAAAGATTTTCACTTTGAGATAGTTTGATTTGTTGTTAGAGATAAAACTTTCTCTATTATAAGGACTTGTGTTTTAAAAATACTGATAGTTATAATCCCTTATACATTATAATTTGATTGAAAGGCTGTCTCCTGGATACCTTTGGGCCTTGGCCGTGTCTGACCAGTATTATTCTTCTTGTGTTATCCCTGAGTTCTTTCCAGCTTTCTAACTGCCCAGCTTCAGAACTGTTGGTTCTGATTCCTTTTTATATTTCTCTCTGGAGTCATACAGAAATGATTTAGACATTTTGTCTTTAAGGAATTACATTCAGTATTGAGTAACAGAGACAGACACCTTTGCTCCACAGCATGAGGCATAAACAAATTAAGGGTTTATATCTCAGTAGGTTGTCCAGGCCTATGTGATGACTCCACAGTCACTAGAACTTAGGTTTCTTCACCCTTAGGTCCTCGGGAACACATGACTTCCAACTATAGGTTTATTTTAAAATTGCAAGACGGCCACTGCAGTGCCAGCCACCATATCCGCATTCCAGGAAGCAGGAAGAAGCATGGGCAAAAGAGGCCACAGCCCAGCCCACTTAGGCTCCTTTTAGCAAAAGTCCTCTAAGCTTCACCCAGTGATTCATCCTGGTTTCTCATTGGCAGCAAGGATAGCTGGAAACTGTGTACTTAACTGTCGCCCTGATTGAAACCGTGCCCCTGGGTAGTTTAGGTAGAAGGGGGAAATGGATGTTCAGGAGGGCAGTTACTGGGATGGGAGTAAGCGAGATTGTTTTCCCCCCAAAAAACCTCCAGAATCAAGTATCTCTCCCTGAAAAACATCTGGGTATGAGGGGAGATCACTTCTGAAGAGAAACTTGTATCTTTTTATCTTGGCAAACCTGTCCTCACTTTTCCTGTCCTCGTTAACTAGAGTTGCCTTTTTTTTTTCCCTTTCAAATCATGATATATTTAGTCAATAAAATATGGCATATCACGAATGGATTGATTTTTACTAATACAGAAATAAAAAATTGCTTTCTTTTTTAAATTTTCCTATTGCCAGTGCATACTTATATAAACAGTTATATATTTATAACTGGAATATAACAGGAACGTATGTCATAAAAAACAGATCTCAATGATTTCGACAAAAGAATCTGTAGTTACTCTGATGCCTATTTCTGCTGCTTCTGCAAATATACTTTATTTCCTCTGTATGAAGCAAAATAAAATGAGTTAATATTTATTGAAAATTATTTTATGCTGGTCAGTATTTTCAGTGCTTTTAATTTTTTCATAGTACTTAGTCCTCACAAAAACTCTTTGAAGAGTTACTGGTATCACTGCCATTTCTCAGATGGTCACACTGGAGTACAGAGAAGTTAAGTGATGCCCCCAAGGTCATTCACCCAGTAAAATGTGGACTCCAAGCCTGGTAACCTAATTTCACAGCCTGCACTTTTAACCACTTTCCTGTAAAACATTGCTTCTTAATTTACATATCCACATCCCAAGGATTCAGCAAAGAAAATACCTGACCAGTAGTGCTTAAGAATAAAAATTAATATTTCAGGCAGATTTATAGCATAGGGCCTAAAGCAGTAAATACTCAAAACATTATATTTTAAGTCAACAAATGAATCAATGAGGGAACACAAAATAGCATCAAGAATGCTTCCACCAGGCTTCCCTGGTGGCGCAGTGGTTGAGAGTCCGCCTGCCGATGCAGGGAACGTGGGTTCGTGCCCCAGTCCGGGAGGATCCCACGTGCCGCGGAGCGGCTGGGCCCGTGAGCCATGGCCGCTGAGCCTGTGCGTCCGGAGCCTGTGCTCCGTGACGGGAGAGGCCACAACAGTGAGAGGCCCGTGTACCACAAAAAAAAAAAAAAAAAAAAGAATGCCTCCACCAACTTTCAAAGATTATATATTTATTTTAAATGTATGGCCATGTAGGAAAAACATTTTAAATTAATCATCTTAAGGAGTCACTGTATAAACTACATGGCTGTCCCCCAATGTATTAAAAAAAACATATTCCAAAGTTTTAATTGTTTAGAAAGCATTTTTCCACAGAAGCAGTGTGGTTAAGTCATTAGTCCAACCCTGGGAAGCCTAAGTAACCCATAGGATGCTTGAGTTGTAGTCCAGTGCAAAGAGTACCCTGGAAACTCTGATTATTAATTAAACCCAGGAGGCTCCCCAGAAACATAATTGAGTACTGCCCCATCATACATCTTAAGTAATATTAGTGTCATAGGTCCCCAGCTGCTTTTGTTAAACTGTTTCGATGGGAAAAATACATTTCAAGTTTCGGTTTGGGGCTCTGGAAATTCATCTGGGCCTAATGCAGGGAAGGTAGCCTTTCCCAAACTCCCAGACGCTATCTGCAAGCTGGTGCGGGAGGTTTCCTCAGCTCCATGTTTGGGCTGCTCCTGTGCCCCAGAGCTGGCTTTCAATAGGGTAGTGGCTCAGAATCACAGGGACTAAAGACAGGGTATGGAATGAGGGGCTATGTCAAAAGCTTCCCCTGGGTGGGATGACTTTTTTGTTAATATATCTTCCAAGTAACCTTTCTTTTTTGCTAAGGTCTCAACCTGCTTCCTTTTCAAATATATAGCTTTTTTGGTTCTGAGTCTGGTCCACTGTGGAACTTCATATTGATGAACAGCTTCTTCCCATTCTCTTTCCTTTCTAAAATTATCAAAAGTGTAGCTTTGTTTTGATACCGTTTCTTTCTGATTACTAGTAGAAATGGGGAAAAATAGGCGCATAGTGAAAATATCAAACTAAGATTTTTTTGTTTTTGTTTTCTGGCCATTTTATCACAGGATATAGTCAAGGGATCAGCAATAAAGAACCAGATATGAGAAGAAAGACATTTAGGAGGTGATAGGGGGTGGGGATTTCACAATTCAAGGAGTATAACTTAAACACTTCCTGTGTCAAACTTTGGGAAGGCAGATATTAAAAACACAGCCCTCTGGGGGCAAATTGCTAACAGGGACACCAGTATATTAGGTGGTGGTGGTAGAGTTCAGAGGTGGAACTTTTCCATAGCAATTGGAGGGTCGGTGGAAGAGAAACTTAAGGAAGAGAGAGAGAAATGTGTCTGGTGGTTTATCTTTCCGTTTTTCCCCCTCCCTTCCCTCTCACAACTACTAATTCTGAGACCACAAGTAGAAAGAGAAGAACTAGAGGGAATTCCCAATAAGAGAGTTCCCATAGCCACAGGCCACCAGGCTGGGGCAGCTCTCCCTGCATCACCATCGGTCTCTTGGGAACCACCTATATTTTAACCCTAGATAACAAGTTTAGGCTCAGAAGGATTCTTCTGATGCTATCTCAGTTTTTTTTTTTTAAGACTTTTTTGATGTGGACCATTTTTAAAGGCTTTATTGAATTTGCTTCTGTTTTCTGTTTTGGTTTTTTGGCCGTGCGGCATGTGGGATCTTAGCTCCCTGACCAGGGATCGAACCCGCACCCCCTGCATTGGGAGGCGAAGTCTTAACCACTGGACCACCAGGGAGGTCCCTGATGCTATCTGAATTTATTCAACAATATTTATATTTTAATTGCAGTTCATCTTAGATTGAGACTCACTATTTATTGAGATCCAAAAACTGTTTTCTCAAGACCCCATACGACCCCAGGCATCTTAACTTAGAATTTATCTCTCTGCATAAAATTCAGACTTGGTGTGGAGGCTTCTGGTTTTCAGAATCACTTATACTTAATTCCAGGCTATTCTCAAATAAGGCAGGAAGCATCTGCTGTTAATAGTTGACAGTAAATTACATAAAGTAAAACATGGAAAATTAAAGTTAGAAAAGCTGGGAAGCTTTTCTATCATTTTCAATTTTCTGCACAAGCACGGACATAATCAGTGTTTAGGATCTGCTCATGACGGATAAATTACATCTGTAATTCATTCTTTTCCATGTTACTGCATTCAGACGATAATTTGCTTTCAGATATCTTTGCTCATCTAATATTCTAAAATCGTTCATAGACTGAAAATAAGTCTAGTAACATCTTCCAGTCCCATAAAGCTTTTATAACTAAACAGTGTTAGCTTACCAAATGGGCCAAGTTAAAAAAAAAAAAAAAAGGTTTTAGAGAAAAACAGAGCCAAATTTATCATGCCCAAAATAAGATTCCTCTTTGGTAGACGACATTGCTTTTCATAAAACAATTCTTTAAGGGAGGCAACTGAGAAATGAACCATGAAAAACGAAATAACTAAAGAATTCATTTATTTATAAAGAATCCTGTTAAGAGAGATCTGTGTTCTGAATGGACTTTCTTCACATTATCTCATATCTCTTCGTGGCTAAGTGGAAACTAATGAAATCTAAATCTAGCCATGAGAAAAGATTATCATCATGATTTTATTTATTAAAATTTTTTCACTATTATGAAATTTTACTGCCAGATATTGCCTTCCATGAATTATAGCACAGTAATAAATTGAAGACAAATGTACACGTAAGAATACCCAATATGTAAAAGAACACTCCCAAAACCAAAACAAACTCATCTTAAACTCAGATAAACTAAAAGTCATATCCACATTGAAGAAGAGTCATCTACATTGCAAGTTTTTGAATGATGGAGTCTATTTAAGTAGCTTCCCCCCAACCTTTATATGTAACATACATATAGTGGGTTAAGTATGCATGGTGAGAACTGCAAAATTATTATTATTTTTTAGAATCTTTATTGGTTACTTTTGGCTTCTGTGTTGGCTTCTGTGTTTCCCATAAGGATGAATAATGCTGGAGGAGAGATTTTCACCCCAAACACATATTTTTATACTGAATGGTTAGGAATTTAAAAAATGGCAAACCAAAGTATTTGCCACCTCTGCATCTCAATTAATGGAAAGTAATCCATTCTTCCTCCCCTTTTCATCATTTATTACCTGCTGTGTACCAGACATTGCAATAGGCAGTGGGTGAATAACACACAGAGCCTGTTAGGTTGTTGATAGACTACAGCTTCTGAGAAGTATAATGAAGATTAAAATGATCATAGAATAATAAAACATTGTTTTAACTCTTCTATTCTTTAATATTAAAATGTCCCAGTGGAACACAAATTTGCCCACGTAAAATGTAAGTAGGCATTAAATGTCCTTGTGTATGTCTGAGAGGTTTGTCATGAAAAACTTGGAAACCATTAAGTAGTCAGTGTGGGAAGAGCAGATGAATTTCAACTCTGGTTATGTGTACTGCTAGAGAAACTGTGTGCTTGTATTAGTAGAGTGTGTTTACATGGTAAAAGATTTATACTAGACCCATCATATTCCAAAATTTAGCAAGATAAACCTGAATCAGATTGATTTTTAGGTAACACATAGAAATGGTTAATTTTACTCCCCTGCTTTGATCATCATCCGTTGATTACATAAAATGATGAGGCTCAGAATGATTAAGTAACCTATACAAGTTTGCATTGCCAGGAAGTGATCAAACTGGGATTCAATACAGGCAGCCTGTCTTTACAGCCTGTGTTTCAACCTTTAGAGCCTATGCTCTGAGTTTAACTTGTTTAAGCTGACAAAGTGTTATGAAGCACTACACAGTGATCTTACGCATACAAAAATATAGTGTTAATTATTAGTGAGTCTGCATATTAGAGTGACAGACATACTTAGGCATATTTGTTGAGTCACTGTAATTGCCTGAATTTAAGACAACTATACTTTTTTTTTTTTTTTTTTTTTCTCGGTACGCGGGCCTCTCACTGCTGTGGCCTCTCCCGTCGCGGAGCACAGGCTCCGGACACGCAGGCCCAGCGGCTCACGGGCCCAGCCACTCCGCGGCATGTGGGATCCTCCCGGACTGGGGCACGAACCCGTGTCCCCTGCATCAGCAGGCGGACTCTCAACCACTGCACCACCAGGGAAGCCCAACAACTATACTTTTTAAAACATGATCACTCACACTTTTTCTTAATTCAGAAAAACATCCCTGAATAATCACTAATAAGGTTTTTTTAAAAATTTAAAATGGAAAATTTATACTAAATTTTAACTAGAAGTTTGATAATATAGAGAATCTAAAACTTAGGTCAGGAAGAATTTTGAAAGTCATGCCAGACTGGGAACAGCATAGAAAATCAGAATAATAGGCTGTTCTGAGAAAAAAACAAATAAGAGTTTCAGTATTCTAAGACAAAGCTTGGAAGTGAAGTATGGGGCACCAGATAAGGAGGTTTTCATTACATAATTATCCTTATGATTTTTTTTTGTATAAAATAGAATATCCTTTCTTATTCAAGGAAGTAGTATAATTGATATTCTTCTAATGCATAGAACCATGAGGCTTTTTTTTTTTTTAATGGGTGAGAGTTCCTTCATATTTCATGAGTTTCACTGGGCATTTATAATAATATTGGAAACAAAAAACTGTGCTTAAGCCTTTCTAAGTCTTTGTGAGTTATACTATATGAAATTAAAATCTAGATTAAAGCATTTACCCACCTCTTTGACAATGATTTATATAATACGTCTTCCTATTGTATGTCACACTTAAGTATTTATGCTAACTTTTAAGATTGTATTTTAAAAATTAGCTAGGAATAATATTTTAGTAGGTAATTTAATTCTTTGTATATTTGTATAGTACTTATCTTTAGTAAGAGGGAAGTTTTTTTCACATGAATATTTAATTTTAAAATAGCTTATGACATTGTTTTTAAGACTTTTGCGTTATTTGTAATTGGAATAAAAATGACTAAATATAAGAATCACTGTTTGCATTTTGTTCATGATATGACAAAAAGAGCATGTTTGCTCTCAGAAAAACATGGATTTAAGGACGTCAAATTCCTGGGCTTACCAGGTATTTAGTAAATATTAGTTTAAATTGGACTTTTAAAAGAGGTATCCAAATATTAGTGTTCATTATATGACTTAAAATGCTCTATGAGAAACATATAATTATCCTCACAGAGCTTTTCATTTGGACAAATGCTGGCTTGGACAAAAGGGAAAAGAAAACCTTTAACATCAATAGCTAGTGTTACAAGGATACTTTCCTTAAACGATTAGAAACTCAGTGCCTTTTGGCCATTTTCTTGAATGCATCAGTTTAGTCAAACAGCCAGTTAGAAATGTTGTTAACAAAATTGTTTTTGATATATAAACTCAAACTTGGTATGGAAGTAAAACTTATTTTGTGTTCAGAACCAAATTGATCACAGGGAAAGGTGAGTATACCAGAATGCTGGTATTCCTCGTCCTTTGATTTCATTTCTCTGGGCATTTTCTTCATTAGTTTGCTTTAGCTATAGTTTTGCTTTTTTTTCCCTCTTGGTGTTTTCTGAGTGTCTAGATTAGCCTCTTTGCTGTTTTCCTTGGGATGAAATTTACAATAAAATATTATTTTATAGCAAATATATGGGTTCCAGGAGTAACGAGAATGTAGCCACTGATGGTTTTCACTTAGTCCCAATGCTACCTTGGAGTTTTTACTCAAAGTAGCATCTGCAGAGTAATTGCAAAAAGCCATATTCAAAAATGTGTGAATAAAAAACTTTTCATGGCAAAGAGTAAGACCTGGTTAAGAGCCAAAACCATGAATGCAGCTTGATATGGGTTTGATTCTATCAGTCACTTCCTAGTGACTTTGTGCCAGTCACTTTGCCTCCCGAAGTCTCAGTTTCCTTCTCCATAAAATGAGACTAATGATACCTGCTTTGAATGTTTGTGAGGATTCAGTGAGATCATTTCCATAATATAGGTCTTTCCATGCAACATCTCTCTCAGTGTAAACACTTCATACCTAGTAGCTAGCTGTTTGTGGTGTTCTTGTCTGAATGCTGGAATTCAGTCTAAGGTATCTTCCCCTTAAGAGAAGAACTTTCCTTATGTCAGAAGAAATGTCGCATTATTTTGCATACTGTACTACAGGTATTTATCCATTATTTAATTTAAAGATTTAAAAATGACGTTTTTCTGCATTATCACATACTAGCTTATTCATTTACCTGTTATCAAGAGAAAACATCTCTTAACCTCTAGCATGTGTACCACTTGACTTTAAGCTCACTGGGGTAGTATTAATAAAATAAGTCAGTATTTATATCATTGTGCCTAAAAACCCATTTCATAAATGCAGTTATCCATGATTGGAAAAGTGGTTGTAACCATCTGTTCCAAATTTAATTACATTTAGAACTAATGCCTCTTTAGCTCTGTGTTGGCCTAAAATAAGTAATTCACATTTGATATTTCAAATAGTATATTTTATGTAAATTTCTTCCTAAAAGACTCACCTAGGACTTTGTTTCAAAAATAAAATTAATGTTTATTCAGTAAAGTACCTTCACAGACTAGAAGGTTAGATATTAAAGTCTATTTATTCATGATTTGCACTATCCCTACTTTGTTCTTTTTTTTTTTTTTTTTCCGTATGCGGGCCTCTCACTGTTGTGGCCTTTCCCGTTGCGGAGCACAGGCTCTGGACGCGCAGGCTCAGCGGCCATGGCTCACGGGCCCAGCCGCTCCGCGGCATATGGGATCCTCCCAGACCGGGGAACGAACCCGCATCCCCTGCATCGGCAGGCGGACTCTCAACCACTGCGCCACCAGGGAGGCCCCTACTTTGTTCTTTTTAAACCTGTATAAACTTATTTAGTTGGTAAAATATCTACCACTTAACTTCCTCAAAGGTGTAAAGGGGCATCCAAGTCCAAGATATTCCATTTATCACATCCTCATTTTTCCCCCTTTCATATTACTCAGAATTGATAGGAATCCAATTCTAGCCCAGTAAAATGGTCTCTTTTGCTTCAAGATATTTAAAGATGCTGGCCTAATTCACAAGCTTGAGACTTCTTTATTTTAGTTAGAAATGAGAGTATATACTTTTTGCAGCAAATGGGGAAAAATGCCCCAGCTCCCTGATTTTATTGTCTTTTCAGGACTAGTATAGCCTAGTAGTTTCCTGTGGCTAGCTCTGGGTTTTCCTTTGCAGTTGTGTATAAATTTTGTTATGTTCTAATTCTGAATATGAGTTGTGCGCTTACTATTTTATTTATTGAGCCATGCCACTGCCTTCTTGTTAAGGCTATTGATTATTGCTCATTCTATTCTGCTGTGTATTGATTTAGTATGTGGCAATGAGTTAATTATATTACTTGATGTTGAAAGAGGATCACGTGTTTGAAGGAGATGCTTGTAGCCTGTTTAATTGAGTTGGCTATTTAGGCTTTTAACATGTTGTGAAACAGTTAGGAGAAAGTACAGGAGGACCTCTGAAGGCAGGAAACATAAAATTTGTTTTTAGCATTTTAAAAAATTATTTACTTATTTATTTATTGGTTGCTTTGGGTCTTCATTGCTGCATGCGGGCTTTCTCTACTTGCCACGAGTGAGGGCTACTCTTCGTCGCGGTGCGTGGGCTTCTCATTGCGGTGGCTTCTCTTGTTGCAGAGCACGGGCTCTAGGTGCGTAGGCTCAGTAGTTGTGGCGCGCGGGCTCAGTAGTTGTGGCGCGCGGGCTCTAGAGCGCAGGCTCAGTAGCTGTGGCGCACGGGCCTAGCTGCTCCGCGGCATGTGGGATCTTCCCGGACCAAGGATTGAACCCGTGTCCCCTGCATTGGCAGGTGGATTCTTAACCACTGCGCCACCAGGGAAGTCCCTTCAACATTTTAGAAGATGCCAAAAATTGTGCAGTAAGTCCTTCCTGGCATTAAATGGTCAATCGATATTTAGTTAGCAGATGTGTAAAAGCTGGGATTTCCCCCCTCTATTTCGCTTAAAAATCAAGGGAGCTAACACCCTTAGATGCTCACATTTTATGGAGAAAAAGTCACTTCTTTTTAAGAATGGTTTCCTATTGAAATCACATATTATTGGATATATGTGGAAATAGCAAGTGGGATGTGTATGTGTGTGTAGGTGCTCACATTTTGGGGATATTGCAGAGACAGGAAATTAAGTTAAATGATTAAGCTGGGAATCAAATGAGTTCTTTTTATCTACTCTTTTGTTTCTTAGCTAAAAATATTTTTTCACATAAACAATGACATTTAAGGTAGGGCTGATATTTACTTATTTTGTTTGACATTGTTTGAATTTTCCAAACTTCAGACAATCTATACTTAATGTGAAAAAAAATTAACCTTCAGAATGAGATCATGGTACCATGGTCCTCTAATGAATGTTACCTTTTGTTTTAGCGGCTCAGTTGGCTCTAATCCATGGAAAAGTTTTTATTTCCCATCAGATCCAAGATAGGAGCCAAACCAAAGTTAAAGAAACATTTTCCAGCAGACAAGTTTCTACAGATAACATCAGCAGTCAAAGAGCATGCACTTGTGTGTTCTCTCTCTCTCTCCCTCCCCCCCCTTATGGAAATAGTAGATTGGAAAAAAAATACTAAAATACTGATAATGATAATAACTTTCAGGTTAATAAAGGTGCTCCTTATTAATCCTTCCCAGTCACAGTATGGCCTCAAATTTTAAATCTGTTTACTTTTTCAAAACGTGTTTGCTTCAGGATGACCGAAGGAGGACTGCTTTCTCCCTGTGTTAATACCTTGCAGGGCTCTTTGATCTATAACCTTTTGCCACCTCTGGTTTATTTGCCTAGCATATGATTTTTGAAAAATGAGGGAACATAAACAATTATGACTGGCTTTTTGGAAATGCCTATTAAAAACCCTGTCCTCAAAGGACCTGCCAGTTTGGAACTTTAACTGTAGAAATGTGAAAGCTCAGCATTGAAAGTAGAGAGTGTGTAAGAGATGGTGCCAGTTGGATCATTTTGCTACAAATACCTGCTAGACTCAAACCTTTCCCTTGCTTAGTGATCCGCCATACTAACAGTAGGACCCATTTAATTCCATGTGAGTCAACAGCTTACGTGGCATGCCTGCTGTGTGCCAGAGAGCATCTCAGGTGCTTTTCCAGGCTTTCTGCGCAAAGCAAAAAAAGACCTGGCAGGTATATTCTTTCCCTACCCCTACCACTTGCCCCACCACCTAGACCTACTCGGTTGGAATCTCTAAACCAAGAGACATGGCCAGGTATATATTTTCAAAAGCTGTAGTCTCCTGGTTAACAACCATTCTTTGAATACTGCTGAGAGGTGCAGGGAAGGTAGTATTTTTGCCATGACTTCTCAATCCATATAGAAGATGGATTTTTCTCCCGAGGATAAAACCATCTGGAAATCTTCACGTGCTCCAGACTCCCCATATAGAGCTGACTTTGCTTTTTGATTAGCACCGTCGATAAATTTGAAAACACGACTTAAAAAAAAAATGAAATAACCTTCTCACCTACTTAATTTCTTATTCATAGTTAGAAGGTAGAGTGGAGTCACTCTGTTTCGTTAATGTCCCTGCTAGCTTTCAGATTCAAAAATATTTTTTTCTCTCTAAATAACACTCGCTATGACTTCTGTTCCCTAAAAAAAATGGATTGTAATTAGCAGGGTTCCTTTTTGCTACGTATCTTCCATTTTGCTATATCTCCTCTATTAATTATAATAAAATAGATAGTTGGTAAAAGAATAAGTGTTACTTTTAAGATTCTTATAATGCATATCAACAAATGTGGAGTTCCAGTGATGACCTCATAATTATTTTTGTAAAGAATTTCATACTTTGCATATTTTATTTCATCTCATTATCTCCAAGTAACTGCAAATAGAGTAATCTCCAAATAATTCTAATATCTTCTCTTTGAATTTCTGATCGATCATGGATTTAAATGAACGAAACTTTTCTTGCATTAGGGGCAGCCTCAGGCACAGCAAATGATTAGACTAGCCTGGGTGGATATAGTTTTATAAACTCTCAATACCTGAAAGTGATGCTAAAACTCCAGATGCCGTTACTTTAGAACTTCATGCATAAATTGTATGTGTTGTTCTAGGAAACAGGGAAAACTGATGGTCAGCCTTAGCCTGTAGTATATTTTGACAGCATGAATGAGTCAAGCAAGCAATTTTCCAGACTGTTTAATAGTACAAAGGAAAGGGCTTCTAAGGAAGTCATTCTTATGACTAGCTGAAAAATATTTTTCTTAGTAACTGTTATAGAGAAAAACAGGTCACTGTTGGAAGAAAAATGAAATCTCAAGTTACCAGCATTCTGGAAGTGATTTGATCACTAAGATGTGTTTATCTTATGACAAACCTCCTTAAAAGGATACTGTTTCATACATTTCCAATTATTTAATGAATGTTGGTCTTGAAATTCGACAGGAAATTATTTAACACCATTACACACTTTAACTCCATCACCTTGGCAGCATGTTGGCCATTCTTTTTTTGAACTGTTGTCTTTTTTTTTTAATTCCATTAGCACATATAAAACTGTGTCATCATAAACTTAAAGATTCAATGTTTTAAGTTTATCAGGTTGCTTCAAATGTATTCCACTGTGTGGTTCTAAACTGCATTTGAATGAAAATAGGACTTGATCGATGGAAAATCATTTGTTTGTGGATCTACAGATTCTATTCCAGGTGGTTGGAAAAGATGCATTGTCCAGCAGCAACTTCTCTGCCAGTGACAGTGGCTCAGTGTGAGCTTGATGGATTCCAACTACTGGGTTTATCATTACTGCATAGAGCTTTGGAAGGACAGGCTGCAAATCTTATTTATAAGCCATGAGTAGCTATTATGTCAATTTGAAGAATAGAAATAAAATCAATACAGCTTAAAAAAAAAAAAGACACTCTATGGTCATTCACAGATGGTTGCCAGCTTTCAAATTGTAATATCCTGGCTAGTTAAGTACCCTTGATTATTATGATTTTTCAGTATCAGGTTAATATTTAAAATTTGGAATATAACCTACTAGCCTTATTTTTTTTTTTATTTTTTTTTTTTTACGGTACGCGGGCCTCTCACTGTTGTGGCCTCTCCCGTTGCGGAGCACAGGCTCCGGACGCGCAGGCTCAGCGGCCATGGCTCACGGGCCCAGCCGCTCCACGGCATGTGGGATCTTCCCGGACCGGGGCACGAACCCGTGTCCCCTGCATCGGCAGGCGGACTCTCAACCACTCCACCACCAGGGAAGCCCTAGCCAATTGATTTTTATAGAATCCTTTTTTTTTTTTTTTTTTTTTTGGCTAAACTTGCATCTAAAGTCAACCTGTGGTTGCAGTTGACAGATGAGTTATTAGTTCTCACTCTGTGCTCTTACTCATAAGAGGCCCTCATTATACAGTGATTATCAGATGAGACATACTTCATGAATAACTTTTCTTCTCTACATTTTCCTACCATTTTATGTATTACAGAATAAATCACATTATACCTGATTTTATAGTTCATTTTTCATGTTTCTTTTTCCCACTATTTTATAAGCTCCTTAAGAACGAGAGGCTTACGTTCATCACCTCTCTATGTATGGTGTTTTGAATGTCCTTGGCATTCGGTGTTCATTGAATTGAAAGCAATGTTTCTTCCTGACCATGATCGATAATTGTGAGCAGATTTTATGTGCTTTCAAATGTGTTAGAGAATTTTTTTTCATGTAATAGGACATTTGTTGGATAGTGACATATAAATATTCTTAAACTATTTCTCTAAGGAATCCAGCACCCTTCATTTATAGTAGGACTCATCCAGTTAAATTGCTCTGACACTGTGATGGACTATTTATGTTCTATTGATGGAAATCTCTGGAATAGGCCTTTATTTGCTCTCCTGCCATGTTTTGTATGTTATCTTGTGCAGGCAGCACATAGGGACCTGGTCAGGCTTCCTGATAACAGTGGCTGTTTAGATAGCCCATGTCTCAGAGGGGAGTGATAATTGGTCGGGGCAGTGGCACAATACACAGTTATTTTTGTAACAATAGTAACTCACTGTTAGTAAGTTGGGAAAGTATCACGCTTAGGTAGAAGAGTATTTATTCTTCAAAGGTTGAATGGGGAGAAGCAATACTACCAGGATAGCAACATCATTGGTGTTTTGTTTTTCCTTTTTCTTTCACTCTGCTGAGAATATTGAGAAAAACATTGATTAGCGTTGCTGTTTATTCTGAGGGGAACATTCTGGGATCCAGACTGTAACTATAACTACTGTTGTTTTTATTTTGAACTAATAACAGTAACAAAGACACAGGTCATTTGTCGGGAGATCATGTATCTCTGTTGCACTTAAATTTCTCCACACTCCAATGTTAGGGAAAAAATTTTTTTTGACTTCCCAGTGTGAAACCTGTACAGTGTTGCATATCTTAAACCTGAAGAAGAAAAGAGAGTCCAAGCTTCCAAAAAGTATAAATGCCTAGGCCCTACCACTTATTAACTTGCTCATTATTTCTTCCCTCTAACAGTTCTTTTAGGAGCTGTGTGACGAGCTATTTAAAAAAAAGTTCTAGACAGTCAAAAACCATCCAGATTATGTTGATGCCAGTAGTCCTAGCAATTAAGTGTTTGACTGAGGAGAAACCTACATTTATCCACTTTGAAGAGGATCATCAGGAGGGATTAAAAATTTAGTACTTCAGGCTCATTTAGGGTTAGAGTGGAGTAATTATGTAGCTGGTAACAAATGCTACAGTCTCCACTTAAACAGTTACTTCTTGAGACTTAGTGGCCCTCTTCAAGGAGCTTCACAATTTGTAAATGTTGTCTACTTGGAGACTAAGTTCTCACCCATTATTTTAGATTTCGCATGCTTTTCTGCAAAGTGTGCTTTCACGGAAGGTAAGGCCTTGATAATAATCTTAAAGAGATACGGGCTCTGTAGAGTATCTTCCCGTGGCATAAGCAATACTTACTGGCTTCATCAGTGCGCCTCTTCATGTGGTGCTCAAAAGAGAACACCTTTGTACTACATTTACTGTATTTCTTGATGATTATGAGACTAGTTTGATTTCCTAATCTTGCAAGTTGGGAAGTAATTAAAATGCTCAAGAGACAGCCGATTGAGCCTGGTGTGCCATGCTTCATCACCAAAACATTAAGTAGCTTTTTTTTTTTTTTTTAAATCAGTAAATCTGTATTTCTGTATTTCAAGTCTTGCTTCTTATTTGTGTAACACACAGTAACATGTTAATTTCACAAGAACACATAGTTAGATCTACTTTTAAACTAATTGGAAGAGATGGTGATATTTGTTTTATCTTGAGATTTTTTTTTTTTTTTTTTTTTGTAAATCTGGACAGATCAGATTTCACCAGGAACCAGTATCACCAGGAACAATCGCTTAATCCCTAACTTAAAGCCTATTCATTCTGGTTTTAGGTATGATTCTAATAAGCCAGGTAGTATTACCATAGCACAGAAATATGAAAACGCACACATTACTTCCTAGGTGATTTTACTGCATAAACATGCAGTGACGGGAGAGATACATTAGAACTCTGTCATACTCCTAAAATAGATAGACCATTGTAGTTAGGTTTTGATCTCCACATCCTCTGTCTGGAAGCTTTTTGAAAGCGGAGACTATTCCTTGGTTATTAGAATCTTCAGTGCCTACCCATAGGCCTGACACATGGTCAGCTTCCAATAAATTTTACTTTACTTGCATTGACTTTAAAATAGGATGAAATGCAGAATAGCAGCTGAACTAGTGGCTGCTGACTCATGCCATAACCTTCCTTGTCCCACCCTTTAGAGTCAAAAAACAATTACGCTAATTATAGTCGTTACAGTTGTAAATTAGACCACACATTTCATTAAAAATGGACACAGTCACCTCTTTGAATGGAAATGAAAACTAGCATTCATTCAAGGAAATGAAAACAAGCATTGTATGTAGAAGACTAAAATCACTTGACTTGAATTTTCACTTCTCAACTAATTGTGATATCACAAAGATAAAAATATACCCCCGTAGTCTCATCCCAGTCTCCTAACTGGGCTGAAAAATGTCAATTTAGTTAAGTAACAAAATTGGTTATTGGAGTTGTTTTATGTACTAGGTAATAGTGTTGCTGATTGATTTTTTTCATTTTTAATCATTTATTCTGTGAATTTTTCTCCCCTAAGGCAGTGGACTGAAAAAGTGACATTTTTCTGCTGTTGATAAGCATTATGAGTAGAAATCAATAGTTAAATTGACCCAATAAAAGATGCCTGGGACCTACTATTGAGACAAGAAGAACATCAGAAAGCAACCTATATAGACTCTAACAAGGCTCAGAAGCATCTTTTGCCTTTGTTTTGTATATGTATTAAATAGCAAAAGACAGTACTAATGAACTGCAGTTTTTTCTAGAGAGTCTATTTAAGTCAGGATTCCATGAACTAATAGATAGGCTGTGGATTCATAAGAGCCAGGTTCAGTAACATGCCACATGCCAAAAAAAGGGGACATACTGGTTTAAGGTTGGTGGACCTCTAAACAAATTTGTGTAGAATTTATCTTTTTAGCTTTGCTAATCACCAGCTGCTTTTCTTTAGCATTATATTTGCATTCTGTGTGAAAAAGAGATTTTATATTTCATTTATAATTTATCTAGATATATTTATTTATTGGACACTTGTTAAATGATAAAGGAACTTTATAAGGAGATAGGATCAATATATAAACATTAATAATTCTAACTCCCTTTTATATAAATATAAAATTCATCTAACTATGCTTATTTAGTCAATGCTTTGTTCAATAGATAACCTAAAGGAATGTTTTCAAAGCAGTGGTGTACATACACTAATATTAATCATTTGGACTCCCTTTTATACACATATCTGTGTATAGAAATATCTATCTGGATCTAGATCTAGATCTGTGAGTGACTGGCTTTTTTCCTCCTTCCTTATCAGTATCATTCAACCCCTTTTATATGATAGGTAGGTTGCAAGGCACAGGGTATGCAAAAATAATCCCCCGCCCCTCCTTTTGGTTGCAGTGACTGTTGCTGACCCAAATCAAATAGTTTCCTTAAACTGTGCTTTCATTTTTCCACTTCTCTAGTTAGAAATAAATCCTCTTGTGTGCTCCCTGAGGGAGGAATAGTTTAGCAGGGAATCACTTACTAATTACTGTTCATTAATCACATAGAAAGAATACTTTTTTTAATGTCAACTCTGTCATTCATATAAAATGTATGTTTCCTTGAGGAACCTCTATGAATTACTTGTTCATCCTCTTTGCCTTTCATATATTTCATTATACTCCTTAGGAGCTCAATAATTTCAAATATAAATTGTCTATTCCTTATATACAAGAGTCCTGTAAATAACAGAGGTAGCAGTGGCACCTTTTCTTTGATTTACTGTTATCTCCTGGTCATATGATTAGCCTGTTAATTTAACTCTCTACCTGTACAGCTTGTTGAAAGCTGCAGCCAATGGAGTGCTGGGACTGGCTTACATAAGACCTGTTCCCAACTCCAGGTTAAGTGATGTCGTATTGGCAGCTTAAAATTGGCCATGGTAGGAGGATTTACACTGTGGAAATTGGCAAATGCTACAATGCCCTCCCCAGAGAGCTACTTCTTAAACACTTAGCAGCACCCGCTGTTTATAGAATTGTCTCTTCTTTTTTAAAAAATTGTTTGACCATATGGAATATCCATGTAGAATTTTATTTCCAGATATTTTCTTTCTCTGCTGTTTTATTTATTTCCAGATTTTTTCTTTCTATACCACTTGCCAGTTGAGTGACTGGGCAGGCTACTTAGCCTTTCTGTGCCCCAGTGTCCTTATCTGTATGGGGGGGGGTAGTAATAGTACCCACCCTGGGATTGATGTGAGGTTGAGTAAGAAGTACGCTTATCTCAGTATATTAGCAAAATGCCTGATGTACAATGAGCACTCAAGTAGTGTTACCATTTATCTCTCTGTACTTTAATTAATAGATATCTATTGATCCCTTACTAAGTACTTCGCATTTTTCTGAGTCCAGTGGGTCATTGATTGAGACTCAGTGCCTCTAACAATGAGCGTTAGCCATAGTGCCCTGTGGTAAAAGCCTCCCTCTTTTGCTCTTCCAACCGAATGTCCTCTATCTTTGTTTGTGTTGTTGTTTCTTTCTGCTGAGAACTCTTTTCTTCCTATATGAGTTTTGCAGACTTTTTTCATATTTAGATTTAGTTTAGACATGACCTCCTCTAGGAAGCTTCTCCTCACCCCAGCCCTGGCCATGCTATTGTCCTGCCTTCTCGTTTCTGTAATGCACCCAATTCATATCTCTATAACTGTCTTTGGCACATTAATCATAATTATGCATCTCCCTCCCTCTCTGGATTTGAGTCCATGGCCTGTGACTTACCACCTTTGTGTTCTCGTCATTTAGTGAAATACTTGTTACATAGTAGACCCCATAGAAGAAGATCACATGGTTGTTGGTTGAAGGAATAAGCTAGAGACTTTGCTCATAAAGACCTTATTACTTGGTTGAAAAGAGATGATAATATACACATGTGACATGAAGGTGAACAAGGAAGCATTTTAATAATATATCTATATTTGTATAGATATAAATTAAGTTTACAAGTTATTTTCATATATATATTATCATGAAGTAGGAAAGATCATTTTTTTCCCTGTTACAGATACAGATATTTATGTTCACAGATATAAATGAATTGAGTTAGGTCAGCCAGATCAGATTTTAAGAAGCAAAGCCTAGCTTGTCAACCAGGTTTTGTGACTCTGAGTTAAAAATATAAGAGAAAGTTCGGTTATTCTTCTAGACAGTAACAACTCGTTCTCTTTTGCTTTCCTTTTTTTTTTTTTTGTAGCTTTTAAAAATTATTGTGGTAATTTTTAAACATACACAAAATTAGAGAAACACTGTAACAACTTCTGTGTATGTATCAATCTGCATTTTCTATAGATGTATCCATGTGAACATTTTGTCCATCTTGTTTCATGTATTACTTTCCACATACCTTTTGTTCCTGATGTATTTTAAAGCAAATCTCAGACATCCTGTCCTATCAGTTTACTTGTATGTATGTAGGAACTTTATGTGTTAAGAACTTGTTTTAAATATAACTTGTTTTAAATATAACTCTATTTCCAAATCTATCAGTATCGACAATAATTTCATTATATCACTTCTTTTGTTTTTTTATATCTGAATTTTATTTTATTTTTTTATACAGCAGGCTCTTATTAGTCATCCATTTTATACACATCAGTGTATACATGTCAATCCCAATCTCCCAATTCATCCCATCCCCCCCACCCTCCCTGCCGCTTTCCCCCTTGGTGTCCATACGTCGTTTGTTCTCTACATCTGTGTCTCTGTTTCTGCCCTGCAAACTGGTTCATCTGTACCATTTTTCTACGTTCCACATATATGCATTAATATACGATATTTGTTTTTCTCTTTCTGACTTACTTCACTCTGTATGACAGTCTCTAGGTCCATCCACGTCTGTACAAATGACCCAATTTCGTTCCTTTTTATGGCTGAGTAATATTCCATTGTATATATGTACCACATCTTCTTTATCCATTTGTCTGTCGATGGGCATTTCGGTTGCTTCCACGACCCGGCTATTGTAAACAGTGCTGCAATGAACATTGGGGTGCATGTGTCTTTTTGAATTATGGTTTTCTCTGGGTATATGCCCAGTAGTGGGATTGCTGGGTCATATGGTCATTATATCACTTAATTCCCACTTTACATTCAACTTTTCCCAGTTGTCACAGCACATCTTTTTTACAGGTAGATTGCTCAAATGAGCATCTAAATAAAATTGTCAGATGTGCATCTAAACAACATCTATTTGGATTTTATGTCTTTTAAGATTCTTTTAATCTATGATAATTCCTGCTTCTTCCCCACTCCCCCACCCCATGTCTTTATTAGTTGAAAAAATCAGGTCATTGTCCTGGAGAACATCTGAGATTCTGAATTTAGCTAATTGCTTCCCTATGGTATTATTTAGTTTGTTCCTCTATCACCCTTATTTTCTGTAGACAAGAAATTAAAGCTAGAATTGAGTTGAATTTTAGTGCTACTTACTGTTATTTGGTGAGAATACTTCCCAGATGGTGCTGTGTACTTTCAATTGCATCCCATCAGGAGGGAATAATTTCATTTCTCTCCACTTCTAATGATGCTGAAATCTATCAGTAAGTTCAGGTGAGCCTGAGCCAATTCCTATAAAATTCTCCATCAAAATTGGATCCAGTGGTTTCACTGCATTGTCAATCATTTCATAGCGCCATGATTTTGTTAGGGATTGCAAAACGGTGACTTTTAACATATTATTCCTGCTGCATTTATTATCTGGAATTTTTCTGTAAAGAGCTTTTCCTTAGTACCTAATTGGCAACTCCACAATACAGTTTATAGCAAAAAGATGGAGAAACTGCATGACTTTTTATTTACCAATTTTCAGAATCAGACATTAACTTCAAATATAAGATCTAAATATAGTTATAGTATAGTTATTCAAAGGATTCTAACAGATTTTTACAAAATTTCCCTTGAGGAAATTCTTTGGATTATTTCTCCTAATCTTTTTTTTTGATGAATGCATTTTGGTAACATTACTTCCCATGGGAAGTTCCCTTTCCCTCCTTTTTTGTTTACCATAAATATACCTCTATATGATTGACTCTATCCACTCAGAAGATATGTATTGATCATCTTTTTCTCTGGTAACACGGTGCTAGGCTAGCTACTAGGGGTGTAGACACTAGCCCTGCTTTTTCACAGAATATATACTTTGCGTTTTTCTTCTACTCATAATATGATATGATTTAAAAAAATAAACATGTATATGAATCTGTTTCTGCTTACTATCATATTTGGTGTCCTATGTATACATTTTACTGAACAATATTTTTAGCTGATTTTAGAGACCCTGGCCCTGGTGTCTAATATAGGAACAATAAAGAGATTTCAAAGTTAAGTTGTGACTCCTGACCCAAAGAAAAATGAAGTATCTCCATACAGGGCACTGTATGTGACAAATGAGGAAGTTTTAATTTTTATTATTTGGAAAGGTAAGAAGAGGGAGTAATGGGGACCTCCCCCAGACAAAAGTGAGTGGTAAGATCCTGTGCTATTTTAATATAAGCAAATATTTGAACTTAATTTGACTTCTATTTTCAGGAACCGAGGGTAACATTTTATGGCTGTCTTTATCTCCTATAATTAAAATGTGTTTTGTCAGGATTTTTTAAGGCATTTTTGGATTTTAGAAAACACACAACTTCTAAAGCTTTGTGAACATCTTCTTGTATGAATAGCCAGTGTAAATGGGACTAGTAAGACACTCCTTTCTCTAAGGGATTCTGTGACTGTGAGATAGTGAATATGATTTAATGTTGAATTCACCAGAAAAATGTATTATGTAAACCTGAGGCTATAATTTATATTGTTTTGTTAGACATGTGATACTAATGTTGTAAAATTTTAGATTATATTATTTAAATGAGCATTGTAATTCTAAAACTCTTCTCAGATCTACTCTTTTACTCATGTTCAGACAGTATGAGATAGCTGTTATGATTATTTGAAATTAGGGTAAAAGGCAGACTCCTGGCATATCATTAAAAGTATTTTTTGCAGTTGAAAATCAGAAAGATAGAGAAATTTTACATTCTGCTTATGAGTCTATGCTAATGTGTTTTATGATGTTATGGAGACGTGTGGGGAGGCAAGAGATTTCTAAAAGCAGTGGATATTAGGTTTGCTTTCTAGCACCTACCTTATCAGGAAATTTGAAAGGAAACAAAAAACTAAGCCCTTTCATTGTGATATCTGGTAACTGAAGATTAAGCTGACTTGACTTTGAAGATCAAAATTGCTGTTTATATTATGTCAATTGAAAGAATAGTTGCATTTTTGACTTGAGGAAATAGCTTAATCTGAATAGCACGAAAGTTGACCAAAAAGTCTGCTCATCCATAAATATTGACTGTTTTAATCTGTAGAAAATGGAAGGCTAGCAACAAGGATATAGTAGTAAACTTCTAAAAGGAGTTGGTGAAAAGTAAATGTTACGCAACATGAAAAGAATACCAGGGGGAAAATTGACAGAGTAGAATAACAGGAAGATTAGTCATTTCTGGAAGGAAAAAAAAAGTGGGGAGCGGGGGAAGAAATATTTTAAACAGGAAGGTGGAACTGGAAGTACCAGTGGTAACAAACAGGAGCTCATTAGAGGGTGAAACTGGGCTTTAAAAAAAAGGGATAATACTGGTCACATGTAATTACAACATATAGTCTTTATGTTAACAACAAACAAAAACACAAGTGGGGAAATTTTTCTGTTAGGGATTAAGAGAACCCTGTAGAAATAAAAGAATGATGTTTACTCCTTGGCTGAGCTGACTTGGCTTAGGTCAGACAGCACTGTCCAAGTGCATAAAGAAAATGGCTTTCTTTTAAAACAAACAAATGTTCTACTGTTTTCAAGTGTTGGGCAAAATAAAAGCATTCTGGACATATTAAAATATATAAGCTACTTGGTTTGAAATAATTTTCACTTATATATTTACTTATCTGAAGTAAACAGTAAACTGAAGGAGTAGCAATCTCCAAATACTTTAAGAATTATTTCTATAAATTCTCGAAAGTATAAATTTTAACACTATATATCAAATGAAATATATATAACAGTCCCTATGACAGAAAACAGGAAAACCACAAGTGTGCACGCGCGTGCGCGTGTGTGTGTGTTGGTGAAATCCTATTAATCCCTAATTTCTATTAGGGGCATTCATGGAACAGCTTTTGTTGGACACATTTTTCAACCTCTCTGAGTGTTCTCACCTGTCAAAGGGGAATAATAATACACCTGCCTCAGAGTTGTGTAATGAGGATTAAATGCACTGGTAGACACAGACCCGGAAGTGGCATTTTGTTTTTCTAATTTTAATCCTGTGTCCATATATTGAACACAGGCTTGTGTGACGCATTTCCAACTAACCAACTAACACATGGGAAGATGTACAATTGCAGTAGAAGCTCTTACTGATGCCTTGATACTTAAAATGTCATATGATAGGTTACAAATGTATCTATACTTGACAAATATGACACTGTTACTTCCCTTGGCCATTCCTTAGTAACTGCAGTAAACAATAAATTACATAAAAATTACTGAGAAAGTAGATATCTCTAAGGTTATATAAGCAGGGCATCAGGACAAAATTTGCTTATTCTCCTATATGGAAAAAATATGCTATTATTATTAAAATGCAGAAAATGGCTTATGTATATTGAAATAAAGGTATCAAATTAATATAATTTAGAGACCCAAGAGTACTGTTATTTTATGCAACTATATGGGACATATTCTGTATCATTGCATTCATAGGAATGCGTTATACAGTCAGGTAAGCATTTCCTGTTGATTTTATGATAAATTGCAGTATTTTCATGGCACATGTGCACATACTTCCTGAGGTAAATTCTAATTCCAGCACAAAATAACCAGTTTGCATTAACACCAAATACTGGTAAAAAGTTCTCTCTCTTTCTCCCTCTCTCCTCTCTACCTTTCTCTTCTCTCCTCCCTCTCTCCCCCTCTCCACCCTTACCCACACAAATGTAGACACTCCACACACACACACACACACACACACACACACACACATACACACACTCCCAGGCATAACTGCATAGGAAATGTTTATTTTCCAAACTCCAGAAAACAAACCTTATCTCAAACACTGAAACTCCTTCCTTTTCCTGGTTTGGAAACACTAAGTCATACTTGTAGATTTTCTTTAGCCAGCATTTAGGTTTATTTAAAGCATAAAGTTGTGAGGACAAAATGACTCAGAAATTTGTAATGCACAATTAAAGCTTTTCACTTTTAGATCACCAGTTCATATCTAGCCGACTTAGTGTTAGTTAAGGATTGGTTACAGTTGGTACATTGTTTAGTTTCCAGAAGAAGCTGGGAAGCTCACTGCAACTCCTCCTGTTCTGATCTGTGAACGGGCTAGAATTGATGCTTATTAACATATTTCTTTGCAGATAAAGCCAAGTTCAAGGAATTAAATAAAAGAGAGTAGACCCAGTAGGAGTTGATGAATAAGAAGCAGTTAATTTATTCATCTACAAATATAATGTCTATTGACTGATATCTTTCTAAAAGTAGTGTATTAAAATGATCAGAATCATATTTCTGTGTTTTTAATTACAGCATCATTAACAGCAAGAAGTAAGAACTGTAACTTCAATAGATAAGTCAAACAATGAATATATACATATATATGCTCGTATAAAATTTGGACAACTTCATAAATGAGTCATGATCTTCCTAGTCTATCACTTAGTAGTGCCAAGGTCATAAAATTATTTGTTATGCTCTGCCTTATGTAAAAGCCTATGGAATTATTTTTTTTTTCTCACCCCAAAAATTCCAGAATGTGTTTTTGAAACATTTTTGAATAGCTTTTGTGTTAATTCAGTGTTAACATTGGACACTGAGATAAATTTAGATCTTGGTGTCAGCCAGAGTAAATCAAGCTTATGTGGGTACAGTATGTAATACCACTTCCCAAGGAATTCTACAGAGAAGGCAGTTGTCTAGAAATGGGGTAAGGAATTGTCATCTTCCTCCTATGGAAACTTTTTTTTTTTTTTTTTTTTTTTTCTTTTTGCGGTATGCGGGCCTCTCACTGTTGTGGACTCTCCCGTTGCGGAGCACAGGCTCCGGATGCGCAGGCCCAGCGGCCATGGCTCACGGGCCCAGCCACTCCGCGGCATATGGGATCCTCCCAGACCGGGGCACGAACCCGTATCCCCTGCATCGGCAGGCGGACTCTCAACCACTGCGCCACCAGGGAGGCCCTATGGAAACTTTTGATTGTAAAAATAATTGAGAGTAAATAGACTCCAGTGCATCACCTCAAGCTATGCCACATGGGTATGTAAATTTCTCTCTGCTAAATGTCACCAAATGGCTGCATTTCTTACAGCTGGTGGCTAAATTCTGACAGAGGATAGACACCTTTACCATAACTGTATTTTCTATCTGAACTTTTCATGGATTCTCATGGTAATTTATGTCAGGTTAAAGCCAAAAAAGCTAAAGCTAGCCTAAATTCATCCTGAGAGTTAGGCTTTGCTGCTACATTAAAGAAATAGCTTGGTCTCAGTATTCTTCATTGGTTTTTTCAGACTTACACTTGGGACCCTAGGTGCTTGATTTGAGTTGTCTGACATTCCCCAGATGGCTTTGTGTCCTTAAGAACTAATTCAAAGAAGGTCATTTCAGCTGCTGAATATTCAAGGAAGTGTTTTGGTGCAAGGTTCATTGCAGCCAGCATCTCAAGGGATGAACCTTGGATTTCTGAAGCTTCCTCTAAGCTCACAATTATTGTCTTGGCCCTGCACATAATTACATTTATTTGCCAATGATGGGAATAAAATATAAATATGACCGTCAGCAATGGTAATTCCCCAAAACAGAATGACTGACACTGTGATGATAATAATGTTACTGTCCTGTTAGTGCCTCTGAAGATACGATATATTGGAATAAAATGTGAAAGCTGAATTTGCCCTTGACTTTTTAAAATCTGAGGATCACATAAAATATTTGCTGGGCTTCCCTGGTGGCGCAGTGGTTGAGAGTCCGCCTGCCGATGCAGGGGACACGGGTTCGTGCCCCGACCCCGGAAGATCCCACATGCCGCGGAGCGGCTGGGCCCGCGAGCCATGGCCGCGGAGCCTGTGTGTCCGGAGCCTGTGCTCCGCAACGGGAGAGGCCACAGCAGTGAGAGGCCCGCGTACAGCAAAAAAAAAAAAAAAAAAAAAAAAAAAAAAAAAAAAAAATATTTGCTAATTCCTTAAGTTAGTAAGCATCATGAAGGAAAATGATAGAATTGTGTATTGTATAAGCTCATGTACTTTATACATATGTTTTTGAAAAGAGACGGGATAGCAGATCCTCCTTCCACCAGGGTTCTGGCCAGACCTGACTTTTTTTTTTTTTTTTTTTTTTTTTGCGGTACGCGGGCCTCTCACTGCTGTGGCCTCTCCCATTGCGGAGCACAGGCTCCGGACGCGCAGGCTCAGCGGCCATGGCTCACGGGCCCAGCCGCTCCGCGGCACGCGGGATCCTCCTGGACCGGGGCACGAACCCGTGTCCCCTGCATCAGCAGGTGGACTCTCAACCACTGCGCCACCAGGGAAGCCCGACCTGACATTTCTTATCCCCTTTCTTTAAGAGTCTAACATGCAGTCAGCTTTCAGGAGGCAGTAGAGGGTAGGTGTAGGCACAAAACCACAATTTCAGGCGCTGCATTCCCTGGATCCAAAGTTTACATTTGCTGCTTAGTAGTCCTATGACCTTTGGCGACTTCCTTAACATTCTTACCCCACTAAATAGGAGTGTATTTACCTCACTGGATTGTTTTGAATCTTGAAGAAATTAATACATGCAAAGGACTTATGGAATTTTAGGGCACACAATAAGTACTGTATACATATTAGCTATTTAGGTAAACTTGCAGTACAGAAATAAATGAAAACCAGCACTGAGGCTGCAGTTTTAACAAGATGTTTAAGAGCTCCAGGTCTGGAACTGTACAACCTGGGTTCAAATCACTTTCGAGCCCTGTGACCTTAAACTTGTGACATAACTTGACTGAGCCTCAGTTTTGTCATTTGCAAAATGGGGCCGTAATAATACCTGATCTGCAGTTGCTGTGAAGATTAAACGGGATAACACATGTAAAGTACTGAGTGCCTGGCACTACTTGAGTATGTGATATGTGTTAACTACTGTTCTGATTTTTATTTTGATGTTGAAGTGAACACATGAAGTATTAATACACGAGCAACGTGTTATACTCAGAATCTGTGTATGTAGGGTTTCAGTTTTGCTAATGAGAATTGTTACTTTCTACCGTGCAGAGAACACATGCCTTGGAGTTTATAATTATTTTCTAATTATTAGGAAAATAATAATCTGGTTTTCACTTATCCTTTGTTGGACTGTTTAGGTTTTTTAAAAAAAATCTGTAGATGCTTTTTTTAACCTGTAGGATTTGAGTTCTGGATGAATCAGTTAAGTAAAGTAAATGCTTTGTTAGTGATGTTACCTTCTCTTTGTCCAGCCATATTCTAGCCACTCATTAAGTTGAACACCCCTGGGAAGAAAAGCAACTCATCAATAACATCAAAAAGGGAGTGAAAGATAGAGGCAGAGAAGACGTTGTTTCTGTAAAATAAAGTTCATGAGACCTGATATTTCGCCATCTGTTGGGAGTGTTGTAAAGATTATGAAAACATTAGCACTTGTAAAACGTGATTCTGTGCCAGGAAGGCAGATCGAATATTATGAAAGAAATGACCAGAATTGCATGATGGCATTTGTTTCATATGGTAACATCCGTTTTTTCATTAACAGGAAATTTTAGGGCAGTCTGCCTGCTTCTTAGGAGTGGGAAAGGTGAATGAAAATTTAGAAAGGTTTCATCAAGGCTTCCTTATGATAAAGTAAATCTTTAAGAATGTTTTCCATAGAATTAGAAACTTAGAATTTCATAGTAACAGTGTATTTATCACCTTGTTTGGGGAGCAGACTTAAAGCATGATCACAGGAAAACACCTGTTTTGACACACTGTGGGGAAGGTGCAAACATACGGGCAAACTCTGTCCAGGTGTAGAGTATACAAGAGTGCTTTGGCTAGCGTCCTGCAAGGAGCTGGGTCTCAACGGTCTGCTTCTGCTGCTGCTGCTGCTGCTAATATTGCTGGGAAGGAAAAGTGGCTGACCTGGCATATCCTTTACTCTTGGTGCTGCAGCAGTCACTCAGGAAATGTGGTTTAAGGGAACCTTCTGGATCCTTTTCATGGCACCATGGCAAGAAGAAGCCGTATCTTATCTATTGAAGATAAAGCATGGAGTTGGCTAATGGATGCTGGTGAGTGACTAAGGCAACTGGGGAGCCAGTTTACTAAGATACCTTTGGGCAGGTTCGCTCTCTCAAGGACTGAGGTGGCGTCCATGGGAAAATGGCATCTGATAATCTGAAAGGAATCATAGTTTTAACACTGGTGACCTGATCTGTGATCCTGTGTATGTTCCATAAATAAACATATGTATTTCCAGCTTTACTACCTGAAGATACTAATCCTGAAGTTTGTTAGCTAGCTCAGTATATGGAGTATAGTTTCCCATGTAATTTCTCAGGCAGTATTTAATCTTCATTCTTGTTTTTCACTTGACCCACAGTGATTAAAAAAAAAATGACTTTCTAGTATATGAAAGCAATTATTTTCCCTTTCAATTCTAAATGAGCCCCTCCTTTTTTTTCAGCACAATAGAGTATAGAATTTTAAATTAAGAGATTGTTTAATACACAAATTCTTGCCAGGAATATTCTTTTCAATTCAAGATAATTATGTAAGCAAATTAGTAAGATATTGTTTATATTAGTCAGATGGTTGCACAGAATGAATCTTTGACATTAGCAATAAAGAAACTTCATTGCTAATGTATTTATCTACCAACACAAGGTATAATAGTTTCCTCGAGCAAGTTTCTTCATTGGTAAAACGAATAATTTGAATGAGCTCTCTCAATTTTTCTCACTCCAAAATATTCTCCTCTAAAATTTCCTTATCCCAAAGCAGCAGCCATTTGTGATAAGCCTACTATGAGATTTGAAATACATACATATCTCTTCCACCTTATAATTTATAACAGAGATGAATATGTGCCAATTTATAGTTCACCTGTGTCTTTCATTAAAAGATTGGAAGATGCAGAAATATCAAGTTTTCCATAGAGGTATAGACCAAGTTTTTCTAGAATAATTAATCTATGATTAATAGGTATTCCATGAAAAATGTTGACAATCAAGTTTAGGAATTTTCAGGAGCATAATAAAGGTTCTGACAAGCCATGTAAGAAGACCCCTGTTTAACTTTAATTTTTAAGAACTCTATTTGACCATAACCCGCCTCCACCCCCACCCCCACCCCCATGCTTCTGAGAAGTGCCTTTTCACATGTGGCACCACTATTCAGCCAGTAAATATGTACTGAGCCCCTACTATGTTGCCAGGTTAACTAGGTGCAGGGATACAGTTGTAAGCACCTTTGTCAAAAATTTCTCCCTTTGTGATGCTTAACAACAGAGAAACACTGATTTAGATTATCTCATTACTTTAGGAAGATACTTTAGTAGCAATGTAATGTTTATTTTTAAAAAGCTAGCACCGATTTTTCTATTTTCACTGGCAATCCTGACATACCATTCTGTCTGAAGAGCTTTATAATTGAATGGACTCCACCATTTCAACTGGCAACATTAATTCAGTCTCTTATCTTCTCTTCCACATTTTTTTGTTTGTATGTTTTAGTTTTTGTTGTTTAGATTGTTGAAACTGTTCTCAAGTGAGCTTGAGAACAGAGGTCAGAAAACAAACTGTAATTGATTTTTTAACGTATTATTTAAAGTCAGACTTATTACACTAAAAAAAAAGCTCAGCTTCCATTTAGTTTCTACCATAGGGACTCCATCTTTCGTTATGCAGACCTATCACTGACATGATTGTGTTTTAAAAAATTAAGTTTTAGTTCAAACCAACATCTACACTTAGGCACCGTTTATACAGTAAAAGTATTTTTAAAGGGAAATTCAGATTCCTCATCCTCTTATAAAATCTCAATTCTCTCAAATTTAAAATACTAGCTGCCTGGGCAGTACTTACTATTTTGTAGTTTAAGGATTATTTCATTTTATAAAAATATCTGACCCATAGCGACTTCCTGGACATAAGTGAGTTCGCCCAAGCAAGAGATGCTTTTATTGTACAGGTTATTAACATAATATATACAACATAACATAACCACATGTATATGAGGTGAGGGATGGAAGTCAACCTTTCCCAACACTCGTTATTTGAGTTATTTGACACCAAGTAAAATAGATTATTATTACTGTTCTAGTTAACCTGAACTTAATATATATGTTAAGTAAATACCTAAAATCAAGAATTACACACACAGAATGGCCATTAGGCAGTAAAGTTTCTTTTCATTTAACTCTAAAACAATATAAAATACCATGCATGGTTAATTTGCTTCTAGTCTTGAAAAAGTGACAGTTCCTAAATGAGCCTGATCATTTTAATTTTGATTCATATTAGGGATGATTAAAGTTCTGTCAGAGTTTATATTTGGTCCCTGGCTTGCTTTTACCCAGCTCATTAAAGCAAAATTGTCTTAGGGTCTGTCTCTTGTAGCTGTTTAATACTTAATATTCAGCTGGCTCCTCAAGATAAGTTCCTGAGGGTTTGTGAGAAGTTGAAGAGCTGTGAATAGCGGTTAACAAGCTATAAGCATCTCCATGGAATATAGAACCTTGTGAAGCCCAGATTTAGGAGAATCTTAGTGAGTAGTTATCTGACAATGCATTAAAACCTAATAAGTTAATCTCATTTTTCTTTCTTCCTCCTTTTTTTCTCTTTTTTTTTCCATCTCTCCATCTACTCATCTCTGAACACTCTTTGTCCATTTCCTTTTCTTCTTCATATTCTTCTTCTCTCATCTCATGAACTCCTACCGTCTCCCTCATCTGATCGTAATAGAAAGTGATGTATTTGATAAAACGTGTGTTGTATTTAAAAAACAGTTTTAATGATTTCTCCATTTAAAAATCAACTGAGTTTAACCTTCTCTCTGTCTTTTCGTTTTCTCCTCCCATAATAGACAACTTTGCCTTTTAACTTCTGTTGCCTTGTGGATCAGCACTCTGTGACTTTTTATATTTGTCAATTCCCTTATCTTAATGTAAATATTATAGTGATGGGATTTAGGAATTTTATGCCACTTATTAGATTTTTAACCTCAAATCTAGTAGGCATACTATAATATGTCTTCCTTACTTTTCTTTCTAGAACTAGAGCTCCATATCCCCCCTCAACTGTGTTTTTGGCTGTCTGTGGGATGCTAGAATGGCCTACCTCCATGTATTTTGTTGCATTTTGCCATTGCTTCTTGTGTTCTGTTGGGGAATTTTGATGATTCTTTTCAAGTGCCACTTGAGCTCTCTGCTAGTTGTTCCCGTTCCCTTGTTCTCTTAGGGTCTCGTGCTGTGTGGTCATGTCTCCACTTCCTTGGCTCTGTCCAGTGACAGACCCTTGGGTTCCCTGATGGCTGCCTCTAAACCCTCGTGAGGGCGGGAATATTCCTCCCCCTGCTGCTACGATTGAGCGCCCTGTGCGTGCTGGGTACCACATTGCCCTCTACACTTGCTTTCAGTTGTTAAGGCTTCCCAAGCTTTGGCTGTGGCTCAGTGATCCTGCTGTCAAAACCCTGAAGCTTTCCTAGCCTCGACACTCAGTGGTAGCAGCAGGTGTTGGGATTTCTTCAAGCCCCTAAGACCCTGGGAGCAACAGAATGGCCGTTTGACATAGACCTCAGGAGTTTTCAAAGCACCAAGAAACCTCTCCAGAAGATATGTAAAGGTAAGATACTGATTTCTCTAGGAAGCTGTTTTAGAAGCTAAAAAACCTACAGCCATTAATTTAACGTAGACTCCATAGCTAGAGTATCCTTGGGCAACTCTGTATCTGATGATAGAGCCAAAACAAAACACTTCTTTTAGGAATTTGGTGTGATAATCGCATTTCTCTTTGATTTTATCTAGATTAAATTTGGCATTGAATAGATTTTTTTAAAATATTTTTTCCATTCTTTGAAGTGGAATTCATGAAGCACCTTTTGGCTTTGTGTATCTTGTCAGAAGAATCTTGCTGAGAATTGAAACAGTTAAAAATAAATTAGAAATTATTTATTTTTCCAAATGCCTGTATTTTATTTACCTCTCCATTCATGTTTAAAACCAGAAACAAACATGAAATGATTATATCCTCAAATTCTTCAAACTCAAATTCCTATGTCCATAGTTAATTCAGAAGGAATGGGAAAGGCAGCTCAGATCTTGGTAGTGCTAGAATACGTTATTGTCCGTTGTCAAAAATACTGCTTGGCATTCTAAATATAGCAGTCTCTTTTCTTTTAGGATTTAAGTTCAGGTTTTGTTGTTTTTTTCTTTTAAAGGGGATTATTTCCCTGCGCCTGTTTCTTGGGGGAAAAATTTTATTCCATTTGCATGTAAAAACCAGGATGAAAGGTGCACATGGGGTGTTGGTGTGTGTCTGTGAGGGCTGGGAGGGAGCACAGCAGCATCTCAGAGTGAAGGACCCAAATCATCTCTTCAGCATGAATAGCTTTTGTGGCAACTGTTACTTATTTATAACCTTTATTCTTTACTCTGCCTCCATTCATAGACATTATTCTGGGAAGTGTTATTAACACACCTCTTCTAATATGAGATCTTTGGCGGCCTTACTATCAATTCATGTCTTCTTTTTTCTCCCTTTGTTTTCTTTTCAATAAGGACTTAATCTCTTAATGATTCCCTATGGTTGGAATCAAGGCTATTATTAGCTTACTGTCACCTTGAAACACTTTCATCTCAATAACCAAAAATATAACAGGTTTTAAAAATGAAAAAGAAGAATGTTGACTAATAGCTGTACAAAACGAAAATGAAGATTTATCTTTGATAGTGCTTATTTTAGCATGCTTATTTTTAAAACTAAAAGATGTTCAACAAAGTATTTTATTTACACTTGCAAATATCCAAGTTTTATTCCCTCTAGACCTCGAAGCATAAGTAAATGGAATGTTTTGCTGTCTTTCTAGTGCATCAAATTGAGTAATTGATTTCATATGTAAAAATAGAAAAGGGAAATTTTAATACTTTGATTCTTAACATTTATAATGCGTTTACTGTTTTAAAAAATGTATGGTACAGTCTCAAGGTAGGAGTTTTCATTATTCTCAAGTTGGCTTGTAGAGTGCTTTTTCCCTGTTTTATTTATCTAGAATTCTTATATTCTTCTGGGACAAGAAATGAAACAGAATATGTATATGTGTGTATATATATATATATATATATATATATATATATATAGTTACATATATATAACATTTTATATATATATATAAAATTTTAAAATGATTTAATTAAGTGTTAAGACAGAATGATAGATTGAACTTATGGCCATTTATAAAATTACCTTACAATTTTAAAATTACTTTAAAAATATTTTTAGTGGAGCACAATTAATGATATTCATTGTATTTAATGTTCAATGGAGAAAGTAACTTCATATAAGCAGGACACAATATAGTAATATTGATAGTTTAGTGATGACTTTTTTAAGGCATATAGAAAATGTACATATCATAAAATAGCGGTACCATGAAGATCTTAGCAGCTAGCTGAATAGAATAAGTAATAGTAATAAGTAAATACATAGAATAAATAATAGAGTGACTTTTTTGGCAATAAGGAAACAGAGGACCAGCAATTCACAGTTTCTTAAGCCCAGAGCCAAGACCAGAATCCAAGTCACTGAATTCTAACCCAGTGCATTTGCCTCTATGTGATTCTGTTTCTTAAACTTTCAATACATTTGAGGGGCCAGTTTGCCAGTGTCAGCAGAGCAGTGAATGGATTCTAGGAATTGAAGAGATGTTCTTCAGTATTAAGAGTTTCTGAGCATGGCTGATAAACATGGGCTCACTTCCACAATGTAGCATGATTGAGGCCTTTAGAATGTCTTTATTTCTTGTCTTGTTTAGTGTGGCTTTCATTATATTAGGATTTTGAAAAGTACATTGGAAGGATCATTAAAATATTTTAGTTTGATGAGAGTATAGAACTTCTGGCATGTCATTTATTTCAGTTTATGATCATGTAAATTTGGCAATTTTCTGAAAATTTAAATTCTTAGAGTTGAAAAGATTGTTCAAGTATAGGCAGTATATTTTCTGCTTCTAAGCAAAAATTTTAATTGGCTTTCATTGCTTCCAAAATTAAAAAATTCCTCAACTTGTATTTTTAAAGATACCTGTTTATTTGTGGTATCATAAAAGTGGAAAGAATGCACATTCTCTGTAATACAATAATTATATTTGTGTGAAATTATTTGATATATTTATTAATTAAATGCATTCTGGTTGTCTGACTTGGAATATATTACTTCAAAATCCAAATTCTCCTTGACTTTACCATATAGCTATCATCACTTAATAAGACCATGCTTAGGCTCCTTTAATGTGGTTCTTGGGGAGGTATAATTGTAATCCAGTCCCTTTGCTTGATGCCCAAGATGCTCACTATCCAAGATGGACCTAGGAGAAAAATGTGTACAAAACTAAGAATATAAACTCTGAATTCTCTTTTTAGAAAGTTCAATTTGAAAAATACTTAAGCATTGGAGTCGTTTTGGAATGGGAGTTTGTAAAACTTAACTTTAGAAAAAAATACGAAGTACTTGTTCCCTGAAAGTCTTAGAAGTCTTGGGCTAGTTCGCAAAATAAGGTCTGTTTAATCCCAGTCATAACGATCCCTAAGTATTCCTACCATCACTCAGCTCATAAGACTCATACCTCTCGATTCCCATTGGTTCCTATTTCCCATCTATTCCTTGTCCCTTCTTGGAGAGTATGAGAGTTGTTCAGACTGGTGGGCTACAAGCAGAACATTTATAAACGACATTGAGAAATGTCAAATGTGAGCCTTTTATGATATATTTCCTTTGTTGTAACAAATAAATCAAGTTCACAGCCTCATTAGACGTACCCATATAGAAAAGAAAGAAAAAAGCAGAGCTGCCCTTGGCTTGAGCAACTAAAAGAAGGGACAGATCTAGGGAATGATCCCCGATACTAACATTTTTGATAATTTAGGGGAGTTTTACACTGTTCATTATTCATTTTGTTGTGTGGAAATTAAAGTTTATCGCATTAGAATTATTCAAGATTAAGCTGTCTCTTTCGTTAATTGTAATTTATTGATTACCTGCTACCTCCAGTGCCATTACAATAATTATCTCATTTATTCTTCACAAAAATACCTGGAGGTATGTAGTGTTATTATTTTACCTTTACAGATTAGGAAACTGAGGCTGAGAGACGTTGAATAACCTGCCCAAGATATCATAACTGAATCCAAGGATTCAAACACAGGTTGTATGGCTCCAGTGTCCATACTCAGAGGTCCTATTCTTTGTCAATTCTGGCAGTGAGTGCTACTTCCTAAATTCAGTACTGCCTCTTTTCATGACCTAGTGCCATCCAGGTGCTCTCTTCTAAGCCTCCTCCCAACTCAGTCGGGTCTACGTTCCTCACTGGCTAGTTGACCTTGAACATGTTGCTTACTGTCTTCTTTCAGTCATAGTCACACTCGCTCTGAAATGTGAGGAAGATCTCCTTGTCTTTTTATGAAGATTTAATTTAATTATTTAATTTAATGAGATAGAGTATGCCAAGCACTTAGCCGAGTGGCTAGCATATAGAAAATAGCCAACAACTTGTTGATGCTGTGATGTAACTTTCTCAAGTTCATACAACTAGAATTCAGACCTAAGTCTGTCTGACTGGAAAACTAAACAAAACAAGAACATATATACACACATATACACTTTCCACAAAGCAACAGCAATAACAACAGTAACCACAAAGCAAAAACTCATGCTTTCTCTGAACTCCGGCACTGTCTCATCCCTAACCATACCTTTTATGATGAATAAATCAAGATGTCATGTACGCTGCTGGGAAAAGTAGCATAGTTTAGTGGTTCAGGGGGAACTCTAGAAGTAAGGCTTCCAAAAGTTGGAATTCTAGCTCCATTGCTTGCAAACTGTTTGATATTAGGCAAGTTGCATAACCCCTCTACAGTTCTTTACCTATATGTAAAGCTAATAATTATCCCATTATCCCATTATGTTGGGTTATTATAGACAGTAAATGGTTAAAGAGCTCCTCCAATAAATGACTTTTATTAATAATTGATTGAGGTGTACATATTTCTTTTAAAATATAGTATGTTCACAGAATGAGATGCATGGCTTATGAAAATCAGAGATGGGCAGGATCTTGGTGATTAAATGATCTTCCATTCTCCAAGCATTGATATGACTTCCCTGTCAAAGCTATTTTTCCTCAGTAGCAGGCCAGTAGAGAAAGGTGGGGAAAAGTTATCAAAGATCAGAATTGACCCAAATATGGGGTGGTTTTGCCATCAGGAAGGTGGGTGAACTTCTCTCAATTGGGCAGTGTCAGTGACAGGCATCATGGTCACCAGATGGTGGGAATGGTCCTGGTTAAGCAGATGGTAGGTAATATTATCATTCTTGTATTCTTTCCCTTTTGAAACAGAACCCAAACCAACAGGTGGGGTTAAGTTCTGGAGAGAGAGAGAGTTAACTTGGACTGAGCTGAGTATCAGAGGTTAGCCTTGAACGCTAGTCAGAACAGGGACTTGTTGAATTCTTACTGCTTACGTGTCTAGCCTCCTTTACTAGATTCTCAACCCCTTGAGGTTGGGGATGTTTATTGTATTTACTTGCATTGCCTTGCACAGGGTCTCGGAAATAGTGGATGCTCAATGCATGTTTGACAAATAAAAGACTAGAAGTTTTGGAAATGGGACAGAACTCATTTAAGGATATCATGGTCACCAAAGGGATTGGAAAGCAAGTCTGCCGTGCAGGAAGCCCAGGCTGTCCTGGGGCTCCCTCAAGGACAGAGGGAAGGGTTAAAGCAGATCCTAGAGGTGGGCCAGGGAGCTGAATGTATATAATCTTTGGAATGACAGGTTTGGTGACCTAGCAGAGTTGAAATTGTTAATGTAGCCTGATTAATGAATGTGGGAATAAAATATTTCCAAACTGTTTATAAAACTTTTCAAGCAAGGACTTATTTAAAGAATTAAAAGCTATTGGAATCTATTTACATTCATTTTTCATACAGTTAAAAATGATATTTCTGGCATTAAAAACTCAATTTTGGTGCCAGAGACTTGAAGAAAAATATATCTGATGTAAATATATCATTAATGGATATACCCTTACATAAAGAAGTTATCAAAATATGGTTTTAAATATGTAATATTGTAAAATTGTAATTCGTAATGTATGAGTAAAATGAAGAGCCCATGCAGATGATGTGAGAAGTCAGAGTGTAATTATAAAAGCTGAAATATTTGTGGGGGATGGTTGGCAAAACTTTGGGGTTTTATTATAAGTTTAACTCCTCTTTTGATGTGTGTTCTCCAAAATAATAAGATGAAAGCATTTTTCAATCAAAGTTTGCATTAAAAACATAAAACATATTAAAAAGAAAATTAACTCTGCTTAGCATTAAACCTAACAATTTATGTTGATACTTAAGTTTTAAGTTGCCATAAAGGTGTTTTTAGGTCAACCAAACAGGCATGCCCATTATTCGGCATAGTATATGTAGGCTAGACACATTTGCTTCTTGCATTCACACCCAGGATGTTGTGTGCTGGCACCTGAAGGATGGCTGTTTAGAAAACTTCAGCTGAGAGTTAAAATCAGATCAAATGTTTCCATGAACATTTGTGTCTCTTTGATTTGAAAAAGACCATATGCCACAGTAGTGCTTCTATAATATTAAGATAGTGTGGAACTTTCCAGGGTATCTCAAGAACAAACTTTTAAATCAAGAGCGAAGTTACTTCACATTTTAAAAATTTTGCTTTGGAAAACACACACTGATGTGAAGGTAAACAAAAAATTGAGTCCGAAAATGGAAAAATCATCACTAACACAAGTACGTTATTTTGTGGAAAGTAGGGTCCTTCCCTGCTTTTATTTTCAAATGTGTCTGTAAACTCACCCTCTCTTCCCAGTTTCTCTCTGAATACATAGAGACATATACAGAGATGTATACATAGAGATGGCAACACACACACACACACACACACACACACACACACACTTTAGCTTATACCATAAAAGATTTACACCACAACACAAATTGCAAGATGTTATCTCTGTAATTCTCTTGAATCATTTGCTTTGCTTTTATGGCTGTGCATCACTGAATTATATCTGGGTGTAGCATACTATTTATATGAGGAAACACCCTGACGGTGCTTTTTTTTTTTTTTTTTTTTCTGTTTTTCATTTCCTGATGCCTGCTTTAACTTTATTTTGTCAATTCATCATGTGTGTTTTAATTACGTAGTAAGTTTGAGATATTACTGAAACCGTATGTAGTAAATAACAAAAGTTAAGCTCATCATAAAATCCTTTACATATGAAATAACTTAGATACCTGAGTATCAGTTTTCTCCTCCCAACCTTTGCCCCGGATGTGTTCTTGGCAGTTTAAACTGTTCTGTTTTACCCTTTTCATAACATAAGAGGCAGTGAGTGGTACAAATAAAATTAGTGGTATCTCTTCCTGAGGAGAGTTTTGCTGTTGGATATAGAAGTGTCAACGCTAAGAGAGAAAATGTAAATAAAGTGAACGGTGCTTGGTAATCGTCACCAATTGTCACTCTTGATTTCCTATCTGGCAGTTGGCCTTTGATGTATGAATTTTTTTAAAGACTTTTGTAATTAAAAAGAAATTTGCTGTATGGAACAAGCCAAACAAATACTTAAAAAACACTGTTTTTATTAAGTTGGACAGCTGTATAGTTAAACCACTATGTATGTATATATATGTATATGTATAATTTATTAGACATAATTTGCAGACACTCTCACACTGTTTCTAAGTAGAATTGCAATTATGCTGGTATAGCTTGGAGGTTAGGAGCATTGGCTCTGGAGCCAGATAACAGATAACTTGGGCTCAAACCCCAGCTCCACTACTTACTGTGTGTTTCCTTGGATAAGTTATTGGACCTCTCTGAGCATCAGATACCCCATCTTTATAATGGAGATAATAATGGGACTATAGGATTGTTTTGAGGATTAAATAAATTAATAAATTTAAACCATTTAGAGCAGGGCCTGGCATACACTAGATATTCAGTAAGCTGTTGTTATTATTTTGCTATACTGTCTTGTGACTAGTTTCTAACAGAGGTGGTTATCTAGCCTCCTGTTTTATGATGTAGGGCTGATGGGAACTGACAATGTGAGAAAAAGGTAAAACTTAGTGTCAGCGAGAGTGTTTTCTAGCCAAGAGGTCAACTGCCAGAGGACAAATTCATGGGGTAGTATGGGGTCCAAAACTTAGAAAACTTATGGATGATTGATGGGAGGGAGGTACACTTAAAAATAATCTGAAGTTATGTCATTGGGAGGTGGGGCTTGGCAATAGTGCCCTTTTGGAAGACTTAGAGAATGATCCTCAAATGTGTCCACATCAGTTCTGCATTTCAGTGTCTTATAGTGAGAAATTTTTACCAATATCCATTTAAACCAGTTTCCTTATTTAAAAAAAATTCATACCTTTCACATAAATAGGTTAGGTTTATTATTTTTTTTTAATTTTCATTCTTTCCCTTCCTTTCTTCTTGATTTTCTCTATATTGTCCCATCATTTTCCTGAGAAGCGTTTATTTTACAGGGATCAATGCCAGATATTATTTTATGGACTAAACCTGACGACCCTCAGAAGGATGCTGTATTGCAGCATAACCACGTTTTCCTGGGATAGTTCCCATTTCAGTTTTTCTATTAGACTTTGCATTACTGTTCTGAAGTAAGGAAAATACAGGCCTGCAGTTTTGTTTTCCGAGTTTGCCTAGGCTAATTAAAGCCACCATTATCATCTACAACAGAAAGTGAAGGTTGCCCAAGAGGAGAGTACAGGGCACCTCCAATTAAAAACATTAAAATAACAAAGGCTTTCGAAGCTGTTTTCATGATTTCTGACCCTGTGTTCGAAACTTCTCACGACCCACCTATCACAAAGGTTGTGGTGACACTGTCCGAGGCCCTACACCAAATCTCTAAACAAAATCACTTTAATGTTAGAAAATAAGTAATCTATATTGTATTTTCAAAGTCTAGGGTTGAGGGATTGAGCTTGTCCTTTCTTTTATGTATTTATGGTTTTGGAACCGTGTTGACAAATTTCAAACATGTAATGAACTTTTCATACAACAAAGGATACCTAAATGTGCTATATTAAGGTTGCTACACGGAAATAGACCTCTTTAAAAAGGATGACCCAACTCAGAGGAAAGTTTAATTTTAGGTTCATTTGCGACCAAAATTATTTTAAAATATCTTTATGAGGGTTGAAAAGTAACATATTGAAAAATAAAGTTAATTATTTAAAAAATACTAATTCAGTTGACACTATTTTTAATAACAGAACCTCAAATTGAGTTAAAATTATCCTTTAGTTATTTTTCTTATGAATTTCCATTCCAGAGCTATTTTAAAATTAGATTTCATGTTTAAGTCTTCCAATAGACCCTTTTCTACCTGTAACTCAAATATACCAGTCCTTATGGAAATCAGGTCAGTTTCTACTTCATGTTTGTAAGTTTTTGGTGTTTTTTTTCTTTCTTCCTTTTTATTAAAGTATAGTTGATTTATAATATTGTGTTAGTTTCAGGTTATAGCAAAGTGATTCAGTTATATGTGTATATATCTAAGTTCTTTTAAAACTTCTTTTCCATTATCGGTTACTAGAAGATATTGCGTATAGTTCCCTGTGCTATACATTAAATCCTTATTGATTATCTATTTTATATATGGTAGTGTGCGTCTGTTAATCCTCTCCCCCGTCCCCTTTGGTAACCATAAGTTTGTTTTGTTTTTGGCATTTTTAATGGAAGTCAGGAGCTTTACAACAAAGCAGACTACAAATCATGTAAGACTGGGACGAAGCACCGGTTATTTAGTTTCTTGTGACAGGTCCCCATTTAATCACCATTTTACCTTGTGTGTATCATGTGTCCTTGGAAGCATACCCACCATGTTTCGTCCGTGGACCACATGAAATCTGATAGGGATGATGCATAGCACAGCACCTTTTGTAAACTCGACTTCATCTTGTTTGGGAAATAATTCATTTATCTGAAAAGTAATATAAATGCAAGTTCAAAAGTGTACTGTGAGTAGTAAATATTTTCCTGAATTCTGACCACTGATGATGCACTTGTATATTGCTCTCGTGAACACTAAAACTGAAAATATAATTATTGTTTTTATAATATAATTGGTAGTACAAATTTTAATCTATTTTGAAGAATTGTAAGGTGGGAGGAAAAAGAGTCCAAACTCTTCTTTTCCTTAAAGCTAAGTCATACATTGAAAAAGTCAAGGTCATATTTAACACTTCTTCTACAGTTTTTGTGTTTTTTTTGTTTTTTTTCTGGTACGCGGGCCTCTCACGGTTGTGGCCTCTCCCGTTGCGGAGCACAGGCTCTGGACGCGCAGGCTCAGCGGCCATGGCCCACGGGCCCAGCCGCTCCGCGGCACGTGGGATCTTCCCGGACCGGGGCACGAACCCATGTCCCCTGCATCGGCAGGCGGACTCTCAACCACTGCGCCACCAGGGAAGCCCTCTTCTACAGTTTTGAGACTTGTTTCTGTTGCCCAAAATAATTTTACAAAAGAGAAGGTGAATATAATGGAGAGAAGGTATAGAAAACAAGCATCTGCCCTCAAGGAGAAAACGAATTTTTAACAAACACTAGAGAATATAAAATTTGCTATATCATCAAAATATATTATATCCTCAAAGAGCTGGATAAGCCAATGTGTATTTATTGAATAAATCTGTGTTAGTGAAAATCAAAGAGTGAGTTAGTGGATGAATGAATGGATAAACTTAGTGGTAACATTCTTCTTCCTGTTTATTATTTTTAGAAAACAATACTTATTTTAAAGTACTATAAAGAATTCATTGAAAGAAATTGGGTGAAATTCCTCATTTTCTTTTGTGGTGACAGCCAGTTGTTACAGTACTGTGAGAACTTTTAGGTTATAAGATATTGTTTATGCAGGTTGAATTACCCTACCTGCATTTATAGGGCTTTTGGGAATCAGTAGAGGGGAAAACACAAATAAGCAAAAGGGCAGTTCGTACTGTTCTAAAAATAGACATTCATCCATGTAATTACTTCCTAAATAAGATAAATAGAAATGGATTAAGGAAATTACAGTGGTTTAGAAGAACTTAGTATTTTTTCTATCCCTATTTTTATTTAGCTTTGACAGTAATTGTGTTAAAGGAACACCATGTACTATGTATTTTTAAACATTTAGTCAGCAGCAGTAACACCCAAAAGTATAAAGGATTAAAAAAAAAAAAAAGCAGTGAGCTTGATACTATCATGGCAGGTTTTTAACTGTTGGAGAAAAAAGTAGGGGAAACATTAAATATCAGTATGAAGTTAAGGCTTTTCGCAAGTCTTGGGACATTATGGACAGCATAATAAGCCTTCCTACAGCATGGGAACAGAAAGAGTGGTTGCAGAAATAAACTGAGGTGGGAATTTGAAGAGAAAGAAAGAGTCTTGGCTGATAGAGAAGCGAGCTCACATCAGCATAAGTACTGGCTACCATGCCTGTCCTGGGGCTCATTCCCCAGGAACGTATCCCTTGTGCTATGGAGAGCACTTATGTAAACACACTCTGTAGACGTTTAGAAGTACTGGAATAACAGTTCTTCAGGGGTTACTATGTAATTATTTCTAGCTGTTGCATTTATTTATCTTAGTACCAATTTATAGAGCTAGTATTTGACTTCTGTTACTTACAGCATCTTGTTTCATCATTTGAAAAAGTACATAAACAACATTTAAGAAAAATGCAAACATCAGTGGCTTTAGTCAGTGAATAAAACAGCTGGAAACTTATTTCTTATTATTTTGTAAATGAATAGTTGAATGTAACATTATATTCATGGCATGTTGAAAAATGAAAAAAGAAAAAGAGAAAGAATAGAAACTTGGACTTCTGAATGAACAGCTTATCAAAACACTAGCTTTTGATTTTATCTGAGCCTTAGTGGAGAACGTTTTTACTATTTCTACAAAGCCTAGAGGAAATCACTGAACTAGAAAAGCTGAATATCATTTCTGACTAATCTCTTAGTCATCCTAATAATGGGAAATTATTTATTTGTTCATATTTTTCATAGTAGTCCATCTTGAACAATAAAAATCACAGAGCCCACTCAAAGACATTTCAGGAAAATGGATGTGATGCTTTGAAAAAATATTGTACTTACAAGGAGACACAGTAAATGTTTTGCATTATGCTACTGTTTATCACTTATTTCTCAATGTGTATCTAGGAAAGTTAGCTGAAAATGAACCTTGACATTTATAGTTTGGGTGGTTAGGGATGAGGGATTGCCATTAGCCAAGTTAAGAAATACAGGTGTTAGAATTGATGTGTTCTCTTTCTGTTTAGGGAGAATAAGCAGGGAGCAGATAACCGATTTGGTTGGGGATGGTTGAATTTACAGAAAAAGCATCTGAAAATCATTCATATAGAACTGATAGTGCTGTGTTACAAGAGAGCGCTGTAGGGCCTCCCTGGTGGCGCAGTGGTTGAGGGTCCGCCTGCTGATGCAGGGGGTACGGGTTCGTGCCCCGGTCTGGGAGGATCCCATGTGCCGCGGAGCGGCTGGGCCCGTGAGCCATGGCCGCTGGGCCTGCGCGTCCGGAGCCTGTGCTCCGCAACGGGAGAGGCCACAACAGTGAGAGGCCCGCGTACCGAAAAAAAAAAAAAAATAAATAAATAAAAAAAAAAAAAGAGAGTGCTGTGCTGAGTTCAGAGAGGGAGTGTACTGTAGGAAGAAGGGATATAAAGACAGTCTTAGTGCATCTCTCTCTAACCAGCAGTCAGAAGAGGGAAAAATCAAAGAAAGGGACAGAGAACAAGCAGAGTAATAAACGGTGGGAGAAGGAGGGAGAATGCTGCATTATCAAGAAAGGCAAAAGAGAAAAGAAGGAAGTAGTTAATGGTGCCAGATGCTAGAGAGAGGACAAGAAACGAGAAAAGGACACTGATTCTGGCAGTTAAATGGGCACCAGTAACCTTTGAGAAGGCAGTTTGAGTAGAGCTGGGAGGGAGGAGGTGGAATCCTCATTGCAAACCAGATTCCAAGAAGATGAGTCACTAGTAAGCTGGAAGATATGTATGAGAACTCAACAAGTTTAGACAACTCTGTAAAGAAATTCGGTAATAAAATGAAGAGAAGTGAGTGTCAGCTGGAGAGTTCAGAGAAGAGAAGGTTGTTGTAGAAGAGTGGAGGGTCCAACGGAAGCATGTTTTTCCCACTAAAGGAAGATACAGGAGTCATTGGAGAGGAAAAGATGAATACTCATTAAAATAAAGATAATGGGGAATGCTATATATCAGAGAAGCTGAGAAAGGGTCAAAAAAGTGGGTAGGGAGGTTGACCTTAGAAAGGAAGATGTACCAAGCACTTCAGAGTTCAGAGAGTCAGATTCAAAGAGGAGGTGCTCAGCCAGGGAGACTCCTCTCTTAGCATCACCTCTGTACCTTCAGTTGCATCTTGTTTGTTGTCTGGATGTTTCACTGCCTTGTTCACACTCACGATTATGTAATGTGTTTTAAATCCTTTAGTTTAACTCTTCTTGCCTTATAGTCCTACCTTGACTAAATTTTGTGAGGGCAGAAAAGTGTATATTGTTTAATAACCGCATATAAATTTCTTAATAAGCTCCATTTTCTTTTTTTTTTTTTTTTTTTTTTTTTTTTTTTGCGGTATGCGGGCCTCTTACTGTTGTGGCCTCCCCCGTTGCGGAGCACAGGCTCCGGATGCGCAGGCCCAGCGGCCATGGCTCACGGGCCCAGCCGCTCCGCGGCATATGGGATCCTCCCAGACCGGGGCACGAACCCGTATCCCCTGCATCGGCAGGCGGACTCTCAACCACTGCGCCACCAGGGAGGCCCATAAGCTCCATTTTCATGTGGTCCCTAATGTATTTCAGTAATCCCCAAAGCCAGTGCTATCGGGAATGGTTTTGCAGCCTGGACTGTGCATCATAATACAAGGTTAATTAGCTACCTATGTGAACCTCAAAAGCTGTTTCTAAAACAAATCCTCAGTTTCAAATGAATGGGACAGGTTATTAATATGATACTCTTTTCCCCCTCCTGGTTAGAAAGTTACAACATAATAAGACATAACTTAGAGCTCAGAAATAGATACCTTCAAAGCCACATAAAAATTTTAACCATGTTCATTATAGAAAGTGGAAACATTTGACTGAAAAAGAAAATAATTTTGAAAAGATTAAAATGTGCAAACTAAAAAGTTGCTAAATGCTGTGGTTTATACCACTGTTTTATCAACCAAAGAAAATTAGGTTATGTCTTTAACTTTGGTCTGATCCACACTCCAGGCACAAATCCCTTGATTGGAGTAGTTGAATTACGTTTTCTGATTCTTTCTTAGCAAAAATAATTGTAAGCAAAAGTTAAAAATGAAAAGTTGTCTTTGCCTCCCGTTTAGATAACATACAGAAAACATGTTTCTATTTGTTTATACTAAGTATGTTACTCTTTGTTTTATGGTTGCTACCAATTCACATTCTTTACTTTTTACATAAATATCAATGATCCATTTTTTTAAAGTAGAGCTTTATAGACACAGAAAGATTATGAACTGGCTACTATTTTCATGATTTTAGACTCAATATTAGACTGAAAGTGAAATATTATATCCATTTAAATTTCTAAATTGTGTAAAGCTATAAAGTTTATAATGTAAGCCACTTGATTTTATTCCTCTTGAAAATATTTGGTTTTATTACTCTTCAAAATAAGTAGAGAAGGAAATATTGAAGAGACAATATATCTAAACGAGTAAAATGTGGCCAATGACAACTTCTGTACACGCATTTTTTTGTGTTTTTATTACCATTACCCCAAATCATTTCAAACACTGATTGATCATGACTATTGTGCAGTTGCAGAAACATCTTAGTTTCTCCTGAAAGGGCCCAGGAAAGCATGAGAAGGTCCTTTAACTACATTGGAATTTTAAATTGAAGCACAGTTTTGCCTTGGCCCACTTCTCTAGGGCCACGTCAAACGTGGCCCTTCAGTCTAGACTCTCCTCTCCAGCCTCCCTGGAGTTTTTTTTTTTTTTTTTTTTTTTTTAACACACATCCAACTGTCTCACATTTGTGCCTTCTCATCCTTCTGTTTTCTCATAAAAAGCTTCCCACCCTTGTTTTAACTAATAACTACTTGTCCTTCTAGACTCAATCCCAGTGACAGTTCCTCAGGGGAGCCTCCCTTGGTCTTTCCATTCCCCAGGCTCTGGGTAATGTCCCCATAGCACCCTACACTGGTTCCTCTTGTAATGTTTACTGATTTGTGTCCTCTGGGATGCAGCAGGCACCGTGGCCCTTAGCTTTGTATCTACAGTGGCCAGTACCACTGTGTAAATGCTCATTTTGTGTTGCCTGAATGCATGCACAAATAGCTGTTTTATTCTGGACCTTAAGCTATGTTTTATCCTTATTTGTTGCAGCGGGAAGGGTGCATAGATATGAGCTTTTTGGATTATGCAGTATGTTATAAAATAAACTAGTTTAAGTCTAGTTTGTAATGAATAGTTTACAAAAATATAGAAATAACACTTGCAGTAAACCCTGCCCCTTTTAAAATTAATGCATAGAGAGATTTAAGCTGTGTCTGATAGACTTTTTATCTTAAATTTGAGGATGTGAAGATAGGCTGTGATAATCAACAACAGCAACAAACAACAACAACAAACCACCCCAATTTCAGTGGCTTATCTCAACAAAGAGTTAATTCTTGCTCTTGTAAAGTCAGTGGTGCGGCCCTTCACCCAGTGACTCAGGAATCTAAGTTTGCTCCATTTTCCTCCGTGTGACTTCTGAAGTAGCTGAAGCTATGACAGAGAGAGATGGCGGAAGAACATTGGCTTATGATCATCTCTTCTCAGCAGTTAAGCCACTGATTATGCTCAGGGCCCCTAGGCTAGAGTTAGTTATATGGCACAACTTAATTGCAACAGAGGCTGGGAAAGCTAGCCTTTTGGGGTACTTAGAGACAACAGTGCATAGAAGTTGACCCAGCTGCTCTGTGTTTTGCTTTGTCTTTTATATTCCTATTTTTGGGGTTGGGCATGATGGAACAGATAGATGGGTAAGAGGTAGACACCCTTGGGTGAATTCAAGTGTCAAACACGAATTCCACAGCTCTTTATTGAGTACTTGTTACATCTCATGTGTATTCATTTCTGAAGAAGAGTCTATCTCAATAGATCCTCATGTTTTTGGCTCGTGGTCCATTTTGAGAATCTGATAAAAGTTATGATACAGTGCACATCAGCACTTAACCCTAAAATCAGGCAGGCACGTTCAGGGGTTCATGAAATCTCTGCAGCCCACCCATCATCGTGTTGAGAGTGCCCAGACAGCACTCATGGATGAGTGAAGTATTGGAGAAGGTGAGAAATCAGCACAAACATAAATTTTTCCTGCCTTAGGTGAATACTAGGAACCTTTAAAAATTAAAGCTTTAGTCCCTCAGGTTGAATGGAGGAGCTGATTTGGTTGCTACCTAGATATAGATTCCTTCAAGGAGAGAGATGTTGACAGTAGACAAAATTGTTGAGAAGAGCATGCTTGAGAGTCAGGCAGCTGATGGGGAATGCAAATTCCTTTTATTCATGGTGTCTCTTGCCAGTTTGTCCTATATGAGGCTTTATTGAAAAATGGGGGACTTCCCTGGTGGCGCAGTGGTTAAAAATCTGCCTGCCAATGCAGGGGACATGGGTTTGAGCCTTGGTGCGGGAAGATCCCACATGCCGCAGAGCAACTGAGCCTGTGGACCACAACTACTGAAGCCCGTGCGCTCTAGGGCCCGTGCTCCGTAACAAAGAGAAGCCACCGCAGTGAGAGGCCCGTGCACCACAGCAGAGTAGCCCCCGCTCACCACAACTAGAGAAAGCCCATGCGCAGCAATGAAGACCCAACACAGCCCAAAATAAATAAATAACAATTTAAAAAGAAAAAAGAAAAACGGATTAAAATTGTCAGGTTTGGTTGCATTACAGAGAAGTCAGTGTTTTTCTATTAAAGTATATACTTGAGTTTGAGGACCATACAGATTAATGAAAAGACTAAAAGAGATTTCCATAGCTTAATTCTCTACTCATGGTCCCTTCATTCTTTAAAGTTATAAAGCAAATCTCTGAATTTGGAGTTTTATATTCTCAATTGCTTCAGTGTAATTTCACGTTTTTTTACCATATGGAAAGTAAATGCCTCAAAGTCCTTCATTTATAGAGTGAAGCAGGACATGTGTATACTGTGTAAGTTAGTTTCAAGTTGACCCATAATTTACTCATGGTTTTAGAATTATTTCTTTTCAGAAAGAAATACTTGTTATTCATGCCCATTTTTCAGACGCAGACATTGAGAATCAGAGTGTTTAAATGGTTCTCTCCAAGTCTTTGCTTCTGTAGAAATGTTTTACCTGTCATTTTAGCATTTTTCTGAGTAGATTTTAATTATTTCGTCAAAAGTCTTCTCTCCCTCACCAGACTTGGAACATACTGAAAAGCATAAATTCTATATTATTTATTATTATTCCTCCAGAGCCTGGCACTTATTTGGGTGCTCAGTACATGTTTACTCAGTGAAGGAATGAACAAATAACAAAATGAAAGTATTAAAAAAAAATAAAAGAATGACACTCCATCCCTGCCCAAGTGTCTGAGAGGCAAAATAGCATCGTAGAGACTTTCCTTGGTTCAAGAACTAGCTTGACCTCACACTACATCAGGGAACTTGGCAATAACATTCCTTATCTTATAGTGTTCATGTGAGGATTAAATGAGTTTGTATATGCAAATGCCTGGAGCAGAACCTATGTCCAGTTTCATTTTGCTTTATAAATTTAAGCCACAAGGATTATGTGATTAGGACCTAAATATTTAAATGTTTTACTAAAATAACAATGAGAGTGAATATAATTTGACACTGAATAAAAGGAAGCAAAATATTTTAAACTTGAGCTTAATACTATGCATTTGATAATCCTAGAAATTGAGACTAAATTCACATTTTAGTTTTAGCATAAAATATTTAAGTGCAACTTATTTAAGATAACTTGAAGTTTAAAAACGAGTTTATAAGACTATAGAATTAGACCTTTCTTCCAGATTTAATTTTCTTTCCTTGTCAAATGAGCATTCAGTTAGAAAAATGCAGTCACTAATTAATGAGCAGAGGATGGGACACTGCCAGGCTAATAACTATGTTATTAGATATAGTCCAAAATTTAGACTAATATACTGAATGTGAGTGTTCACCTATTGTTCTGTTAAAGAATGTGTATTTCAAAACCAATTTAATATGAAAATTATTCACTAACATGACTTTATTTCTAAGAATTTAGTCGGCTTCCAGGCGATTTCAGTATTCTGATAGATTTAATCAAAAGCACAGAGTGGAGAAGCAGCACCAGATATCATGTATTTTTGCCATGTGTTGGCTTGAGTCATCCCCAGATACGGGGGAGTCACCGCGGAGCTTGTTCCTTTAACATAGTACCTGTACCCACGTGAATTGATAAACAGCAATAATAAGAGTGACCATTATGGCCACACAGCTACCAAAGCACAAAAAGAGTCTGCCCTTTTTTTTTTTTTTTAATATATACAAAACTGCTTCTAGCTTCAGTTTCATGACACTTGTGTCTCATGAGAAGCAGCAAGAATTCCAGAATTGTGTGAAGTGGAAAGACTTTTTGCTTTCAGTTGAATGATATACCTTGTAATCTGGTACAGCAGAACAGCGTGGGTTGGTGATAATCATGAGGCAAGCGTCAGTTTTCGTGGTTTTGTGAAACCATTTTCTGATTCATTAAAATGGGTGCTAAGAAAGATAACAGTCTCCCTGACTTATGTTTTATTATACTCAGATGCAGTTTTTTTGTTTTTTTTTTGCGGTACGCGGGCCTCTCACTGCTGCGGCCTCTCCTGTTGCGGAGCACAGGCTCCGGACGCGCAGGCTCAGCGGCCATGGCTCACGGGCCCAGCCGCTCCACGGCATGTGGGATCTTCCCGGACCAGGGCACGAACCCATGTCCCCTGCATCGGCAGGTTGGCTCTCAACCACTGCGCCACCAGGGAAGCCCAGATGCAGTTTTTATAGTCTCAAACTAAAATAATCAGATATCCCAACACACTTTTTACATATAAAGACTGTCCAAAGAATTTATTACTCTGTTCTTTTCTGAGATTGATTAGACTTAATGTCCTTCTCAGTTTTTATGTGTCATCAACAGCATTCAGCTGTTGTGAGGTAAGCCTCTTACCCTTTATAAGATAACTTTTCCAGTATCTGCTCCTTAAAAGAAACAGTGGAATCCTAGAATATCCACAGAAGCTGTGCCAGCTAAGGAAGCTACTAGTAATCCAGGTTTGCCTGATAAAGGACACCCTTAAAAGGTGGCCTGTTTTTAGATATTATACAGACACCTCTCCTCTTTTCTCTGTGATTCTTAAGGGTCAGAAGTTCAGCTGTTCATGATACCCCCTCTGGTAGAACTGGAGCCACATCCAATAGGGCATGTGTCTGGAAGTGTATGCTACCTGGAAAATCGAAATTAATCATGTAGAATACATTAATGTTACTCTAACCTTCCGAGCATTAACTTGGTTGCAGAAATGATTTTCTTCTTAGTTTTTAAAAATTATAAAAATACAATTATTTTTGTTCTCCATCCCACAGGAAGTGTGTGTATGTACGTATGTGTGTGTTGTATGTGTGTGTATGTGCGCGCACACGTGTATGCTCTTACATTTCCCCCAATATATTTTAACGCAGAGTCATACATTTTCCCTGTAACATTACCATGCTTGCAATCCCAGAGTAGTGAGTGCTATGGTAGGGAGACAGACAAGGAATGAGAAGGCCTGGTTCTATCCCCAAATTCACCATCTACTATTGATGTGGCTTTTGGGCTTCATTTTCTAAGTAGGGATCATGCAGTCCTGAGTTACAGAGTATGCCTTGTCTATCTTTGCAAGCTGCTGGAAGAATGTGCTCATAGAGAGGCCAGTACAACACTTTGTTCACAGAGGCCCTCAGGAATGGTAGATGTGATTAGCGATATTATCTTATATCCCGAAAAGTGATACAAGGAAGGAGGCCGGTCAGTTTTCAGAAGCCCTGATTGTCATCAAAACCACTGCTACCCATTCATTCTGTGATCCTTGGCCAGGCATTTCACATCTCAAAGCTGGTTTCCTTACCTTTAAAATAAGGTAGTGGCATCTGCCTTGACGTCAAGTGACTACTGTGAGGACTATGGAAAATAATAATTGTTCTATAAACATAAACAGTGGTAGTCTTTACATACTGTCTTCGGTACTAACTTCCCATCTGTGAGAGGGAGGCTTGGAGGAGCAGGGAAGTCACCCAGAGTGAATGTGGGAGGAATGCTTAAAGACTACTTTTGTTTCTGTAATGTGACCATGAGGGTTTCTCAGGGTATGTGTGGTGTTTTCTTGGCGGGGGTGGGCGTGTGGAACAGGAGAAGGGGATGTAGAGAACGGTGTCAGAGAAATTGAATCTCAAATGGTGCCTCTCATTTTCCCACCTTCTTCTTGCCTCTGTATGTTACTACTCCCATAGGTCCTGGTTATAGACTGACACATGAATGAGTGACGTTACTGATCAGGGTAATCTGAGCTGCAATGAGATCACATAAAATGAAGAAAGCAATGAGATGCAGAGTTTAAAATAAGGTTAGGGGGCTTCCCTGGTGGCGCAGCGGTTGAGAGTCCACCTGTCGATGTGGGGGACATGGGTTCGTGCCCCGGTGCGGGAAGATCCCACGTGCCGCGGAGCGGCTGGGCCCGTGAGCCATGGCTGCTGGGTCTGCGCGTCCGGAGCCTGTGCTCCACAACGGGAGAGGCCACAACAGTGAGAGGCCCGCGTACCGCAAAAAAAAAAAAAAAATAAGGTTGGCCCATGGTCAGCATGTCAAGATATGGGTGATGGCAGAGGAACAAAGAGAATTCATAGTGAAATTAGAAATATGGGGATCCCCAGGGTCCACAGAGCAGAAAACACTTGAGAAGTTAAAAGTGAAGATAGAGGTGTGTATGTGTGTGCACGTGCATGTGTTAATTAAGGGATGAGTATTTATGTAGGCTGTATTTAAGAAAGAAAAGGATTTGTTAACTTTAGAGTATTAAATTTCTTATGCCACATCAATGAGTGGCATGGGATGCCAGAAAATCAGTGAGTTTCTGGCATCCCATGAAGTCAACGTGCGTATAAAGAAAGAATTATGAAAAAACAAATTATGATTCAAGGAGCTTTAAAGTCATATGTAAGGTTATTCATGATGTATAAATATGTCATTATCATTGATCTATTACTGATCTATTTTATTAAAGATATTTTAAATTTTATTCATATTTAAACATAGATGTGTTGAAGATAGTAAGTGTAGTGTTCAATCACTGGCTTCTTAAGAACTGTATAAGCCTTGGGACTTCCCTGGCAGTCCAGTAGTTAAGACTCCACACTTTCAACACAGCGGGTACGGGTAAGATCCCTGGTCGGGGAATTAAGGTCCCACATGCTGCTCAGCCAAAACAAAACAAAAAAAAGAATTGTGTAAGCCTGTTTTACGGGAAAAAAAAAAAAGACAAATGATTAAAGAGAAAAGTAGAGTTGAAAATTACCTTTCGGGATTTAAGTGACTTGTCAGAATAAAGGATAGAAAAGACAGCAAAAGCTATTTGAAAAAAATATACATATAATTCACTTTTAAATATCCAAGTTCAATTAGTTTTCTTCTTAAATAGATATCTTTCCTTTGCTCTCAGGAATGAAGAGAATTAATTGAGATATCTAAGTGATGGCGTTCTTCTTTTTTCATTTTTCCTCCTGTTCATAGTGATAAAACATATTTTGCTTCTTTTCTGTTTATGGATTGCATAAGAAAGCACTAATTGAGCTGTCTTTTCTATCAAAGGAACTGAGTGATCCATATTGGTTAATCTCTGAATTATAAAAGGTATCCTCTGGTTTTTAAACTACTGCTTACATATTTTATGGAAAGATATCGGTTGCTTAAGCGTACATTAACAAGTACCTTGTATTTGTTAATTTTCCTTGAAGGGAAAACATGTTGACTATTTCAAAAACTACATTTAGTACTTATAAACAAAGACTAATTATGCCCCTGGAGATTCAAACTTTATCTCTCCAGAATAACACAATTTAAACTCGTCCACATGTTCTATCATTTGACTTCAGCTACATGTATAAGCAAGACATGATTGTTGCTTCCTTCTTAGTTGGCATCAGCAGGAACCGTATATATCTTGACCTCATCACTTGGGGAGGACAGATGACACTGAAAGTTTCAAATCATTTGTTTTCCTAGAGCAATCCCAACTGATTTGCTTGCTAACAGATTGCAGATTGCTGAACTGAATTTCAAAAATGTTCTCCATGTCTCATGTATTTTTTATTTAAAATAATATTCAGTTTTTTCAGTTATTATTTATCATGAGATGCTTAGTTGGTTTCTGACTGTCTAGATTGGATGTATGGATCCAGTGGTATCCTGGTAAATGTTTAATAATCTGCCCCCTGAGAGGGGAAAAAGCAACAAGCCAACTTGATTTGTCCTGTTTGCTGATTTCTGTGGTAGAAATACTGACGCCATGACTGATTTCAGGCACCAATGTGAGGTCACTGAATGTAGATTATGGAAGAGAAGTACACAATCAGCTAGGGCTGGCCAGTGCAAGCAGGGGCCAGCTCACCCCTGGAGGGGTCAGCATTCCACAAAACCAAAATTTCCATTCTAGAATTTGAGGGAGGCATGAAATGAAAGATAAAGGATGGCTCTAGACATCTCTACTGGTATTAGTGAATGCGATGCCTAGATATCTCTACTGGTATTAGTGAATGCGATGCTCCACGTGAGCATAGCTATTTGCTCCAGACTCCTTCTTTTATTCAAATAGCAAATTCCTCAGTGATTCACAGTGAATTTAAAAAGCTAGAAGAGGGTTCGGACGTTAAATGTATCATCGCTGTTTTACAGTACCTACCTTTGCTTCATTTGCAGTCAGATCAGACTCACGCTCTAAGACTCAAAGCAGAATAATACTCAGAGCATATTCCCGAGAGAGATAGAAAATTATAATCTTATTGCCTCTCGAAAACATTGGCCTTTTTCCTCTTTGTTCAGCTTCTCCCAGGATACCTTCTTGTCAAATTTTCAGTTGATTCTTTTGGCTTTGTCATGGCAACCAAGTACCTGGGCTGGGGCCCTAATGATTTCCAGATGTTTAATTATCTCTAGGTTCTGATATGCTTATTCTGTCGGTTTTTTTTTAGTATCTTTGCCCTAACACTTCTTGAATAGGTCCTTGGCCTATGCCTATAGTCAGATTAGTATTCCGTTACTTGTCTCCCCTCCTCCAGTATATCTCCCACATTTATGTGAAGCGAAGGCAGCTCCGGTGTTATACCATAACGTGACAAACCACAACAAAACCCACATCCGTATCCCAGCCCCGATGGTTACAGTTAGTGATAGCTGAAAATCGTACACCCATCCAGTAATTATCTGTGGTAATATTGATACACATTTTAACTTTTTAAAATTGATAGGATCCAATATAAACAAATCCTTCCTTGCTTATGACATCTAGGTCATTCACTCATCCTGGAATCTCCTTTCCTTCTCCCTTTCCTTATCCCTCTCTGTCCTTCAAGATTCATCTCAGGAATCACCCTTTCTGTGTAGTTTTCTCTAAGTAGGCTTCTCTGCTCCCAGACCTAACTAGGTTTCCTCTCTTGTTCTCCTTGGGGCTTCCATAGCACTCTGTTGACCCTTCTGTAAGTACTTCTACATTTATTATAATTGCTGGTATTTTCCTCCCCAAATTTTATTTTGAAAAACCTCAAACCCAGCAGAAATTGCAATACGAGTGCCATAGATACCCATGTGCCATTCAAGTAGATTTCCCAAGTAGGTTTATGTATTCATACGCACTTTCCCCTTGAATCCAGAAGGAAATAAGTTGCACATACCCACTCCTTTTGTTAGTCAGCCCTTACTGAAATCCTCCTATCCTTGGATTAATTTTACTTAATCATTTTAAAAGATTTATTTCTTGATTTGTTCAATCATCAGATATTTATGAAACAGCTACTAGGTAGCAGATGAACTTTGAAGGTGAACTTTGAAGGTTTCAGTGAGGAGATGGCTTGACTATAGAAGATGTATACAATCGAGGATGGTTAGATTGTAAGGAGAGGATAAGATGTTCCTATTGTTAAGTGGAGAAAGGAACCCATATACCCACATCTATGAACTTACCATCATTCATCCATTCATTGACCCAGTCACTGAGTCACTGACATTCATTGTCTGTTCTATACCAGGCACTGCCAGGGGCTCTGAGTGTTTACAGAGGACACTTCTTACCTTTAAAGAATCCAGTCTCACGTAGGAGACAGAGAAGATCATCAGATGCAGTGGAATAGGCCCACTGATGGAGGTCCTCAGGATACTATGGACCTGTATCCATAGCACGGGTCCATAGTATCCTGGAGGAGAGGGGGGCAGGGCAGGTTTCCTAAGGACTTCCAGGGATGCTTCAGTAGTAATTTGAAGGATAAGGACAAGGAGTAAATGAGGCAGACAAAAAGAGAGAAAGCACATTTGAGACCAAAGCATCAGTATATTTCGAGTCAAAGAAACATGAAAAAAGATGGGATGTTCCAGGAACTGCTAGCAGTTTGGTGTAACTGCTGTGGCAGTTGCCAACGGGCAGTTCTGAGAAAAGGGAAGGCAAGGGGCTGAAGGCTAAAACCCAGGTTATGAAGGACTTTGTGCGTTCAGCGGAAGAGTTGAATCTTTACTTAAGAGCTAGGGCCACCTATTGAATAATTTAGGTGGGACAGTGATACCAGATTTGTGTTTTAGTAATCTTGTCCTGAAAAAGACTATGATAAGGATAGATCTTAATATTTTTAAGTTGGGGATACTAGCTCTTGCTGTTAGAGGAGCTAACCCAAAGAGTAAAAGTGAATGAATGGCAGGGTATGTAATTATTGTGCATTTAAGAAGTTAACCAAATGATTTATACTTCAACCAATGTCCCTCACCCAAGAGCCAATTTTATTTTCTTTCAGACATTCTCTCCTAAGATAACGGACATCTAAAATTTTTTTTTCAATGTATTGCTTACAGCAATGAAGAGTTAGTAGTCTCTCCAGCTAATACTGCTGCGTAACAGAGAGAGACAGAGGGAGAGAGAGAGAGAGAGAGAGAGAGAGAGAGAGCAGAAAGGATGAGTCACTATAATTAGACACCTGGCTTTGCAGGGGACTGGATGTCATTTAAAGCGTTTTATTCCTTGCTGCAAAACTCTTTCAGTTGAGTAAATGAGTGGGAATTAATCAATGAAAACATGACAGTGATTCGGGAGGTTTTATAATTGATGTAATGTTTTTGTTTATTAGGCCAGTTCCACATGATTGACTTGCAGATTTCAGCAGCCCTGACCAAGCACCCGTCATTCACATTTCACTTCCCTGTGCGCCCTGCACCACAGATCCACGGCAGGATCAATGGGCCTCAAGACTGCATTGCTAGGGAATGCTTGTGCAGATGTTTCAAGTCTATGACATAGATTCAAGAAACTTACTTAGCTGTATTCGTTTAAAATCGCACATTGCGGGCTTCCCTGGTGGCGCAGTGGTTGAGAGTCCGCCTGTGGATGCAGGGGACATGGGTTCGTGCCCCGGTCCAGGAAGATCCCACATGCCGCGGAGCGGCTGGGCCTGTGAGCCATGGCCGCTGAGCCTGCGCGTCCGGAGCCTGTGCTCCGCAACGGGAGAGGCCACAACAGTGAGAGGCCCGTGTACCGCAAAAAAAAAACAAAAACAAAAAAAAACAAAACAAAAAAATAAAATCGCACATTGCATTTGTTTTAAACTCCTACAGACAGATAGCATAGTTCTCCCTTCAAGGGTAATGCCACAAAAGAGTACATCCACTTGATTTCTGAAGGGCATGTTATTTAATTGACTTTTATGCAGACCAGAGTTTCTCAGCCTCTGCACTACCACCAATTTGGATCTGATAAGTATTTGTGGCTGAGGCTGTCCTGTGTATTGTGGGATGCTTCGCAGCATCCCTGGACTCTGCCCACTAGATGCCAGTAGCACTTTCCCCCTAACAAGCAAACAGTTCTGACAACCAAACTTGTCAAATGTCCCCAGGTGGGCAAAATTGCCCTTGCTTCAGAACCATAGATGTAGACACTTAAGGGTTAAATTTTTTTTAAAAAGTAGTTCAGTGAATCTTCTCATGGGCTAATTGCATTTATTCATTTCTCAAATGTAGATTGCTACCTTTATATAGATATAGGTAAATATGTAAATATTATGTTTTGGCGCTTTGCTGAGTGCTGATTTAGAGAATATTTCATAGGATGAATAAATCTGTAGAACTGTCTAAACTAATGTATGTGTGCAGTTCCCATATTTTAAAAATTAATGTGGTGAGAAAGGAAACAACCATAGAAATTTGTATCAAATTATATAGACAGAGTTCCATAACAAGTTCTATATTTTTACACAATAATAGCAGAATTAGGATTAAATCTGTAAGAACATAACCACAAAAGATAGTCCTTTTCAGTCATGGTTTACAATATTGAAGTTATACGTTTGTTTTAGGATTTCATTTTTGTGTACAAATTTAGTATTTCTTCACTTTGAAATATGTTATTACTAATATTACTACTCAATTCTAGTAGTAGAATTGAGAGATATAAATTTAATTTATTATGGAAATTTACACATACCTTATACATGAAGAGCCTAATCTTTTTTTTTTAACATCTTTATTGGAGTATAATTGCTTTACAATGGTGTGTTAGTTTCTGCTTTATAACAAAGTGAATCGGTTATACATACACATATATCCCCATATCTCCTCCCTCTTGCGTCTCCCTCCCACCCTCCCTATCCCACCCCTCTAGGTGGTCACAAAGCACGGAGCTGATCTGCCTGTGCTGTGTGGCTGCTTCCCACTAGCTATCTATTTTACATTGGGTAGTGTATATATGTCCATGCCACTCTCTCACTTCGTCCAGGTTACCCTTCCCCCTCCGCATGTCCTCAAGTCCATTTTAAGAGCCTAATCTTTATTAAGATGTTAAGAACTCAATGTTAAGTTTATAAGTTAAGCCACAAGATACAGGGTAAAGGGTGTTGAGGTAGGGATTTAGTAGGGATGTGCCACTATCAGTAAGTTGAACAGAGGTGTTAGAATTCTTCTAGCTATATTCACAGGAGACCAATAAGTTTCAGAGAAAAGGAGGTTGAAGGAAGTAGATACAGGAATAAGCCCAGTGAAATTAATTTCCGTCTTAGCCCAGTATTAAACTGTTTATAGCATTTTTTAGAAACAGTTTTTTACCGAGTGCTGACTATATGTCAGGCATCATGGTGCCAAGCTAGGTGACTACACTTGCATGATTTCATTCATTCTGTAACACTGCTCACTGAGGCAAGTATTAATAGTCCCATTTTAGAGATGAGAAAAGTAAGAATTAAATGCTTGAGTACACATCATGTAGTTGGTTAATATCAGAACCAGAGATTGGGCCTAAATGCTACAACCTGTTTTTAACCGAACATGTATTCAACAAGCATATATTCATATATTCAACAAGCACCTAAAATACCTAAAGTGCCAGATACTTTGCACTGAAGAAAACATGTCAGACCCTGCCCTTTTACAGATAATAGTCTTCATCAGATCGCCCTCACGTTTCATTCTTTTTCATGCTTTTTCTGAATCATAGTCAGTAATGAGATTCGTCCATCACACAGTTGATGGCCCCAGGGAACATAACCTGTGTTGATCCAGTAACTACATTGCATCAAAACCTTTTCAGTAAAGAGAATATATGTGAAGTGAATTTTTTGTTCCCACAATATATTATAAATTAAAGATGCCCTTATTCTTCATGTACAACTCCTGGAATAGAGTACCTTCTTTCTCTAATTTGATCACTTAAGTTATATAATTGGTAGAGACTATAACGTCATCGTTGTGTAGCAGTGCCTGCATCTTTTATATTTAAAATTCCTTATAACAAGAGACATCTGTGTACAATCTAGCTATAGTGTGGCTTACAATAACTTTGTGTTTTTGTTATCTCCGTAAGAGATCAATTGCACGGGGACAATGTACCCTTTGTCATTTCTAGTAAAACACTGCACACTTTGACATGTCTAGCATATGTACAGCATGGCAGAGGTCACGAAGGATAAATTCATTACATGCCTGCTACCACTCCAGAAACTCACCTACTCAGAATTGATGTGGAAGTTGAAACCTCTCTGACATCCCAGATGATATATTAACCAGGTATGTCCTCTAAATTGTGAAACAAAACTTTAACTGCATTATATATTTATGACCCAGAATGACCCATTAGTGAACTGACTTCAATTTAAAAACCGAAGTATCTTTAAAACATTTTATTCAGAACATATTTATAACTTTAGACTATTTTCCAAACCCAGTCCTGCCAACATGATTTAGTTTCCCATAAAATATTTTAAATCAGTTACTTCTAGTTTTGACAAAAGCTTCCAACTTGGGGTGGGGGGGGGAAGTTCAGTCAGACAAAGTGAGAGAGATTGCAAAAGAACAGAAAGCAGATCTGTTACTACAGTGATGGACAGGAATCCAATTTGTTATTTTGTGTCTTGTCCTACCTTTTTCTTGGCATAATGACTTTTGAGGCTGTAAGTAAAGATCCGGGGCAGACCACGTTAGGACCTCGGCTACAGAGGTGCTAGCGGTTCCAGGGAAATGGACTTCTCTGTCTGAACACTGAGCTATCTTTCCTCACTCGGAGTTCAGCCTTTTATAACTAAGCCTCTCTTTGGGGAAGCTCTTTAGATGATACCAGTCACGAAATCTATACCACCCAATTTAGGATGGTTGTGGCTTATTTAGAAAGCATTTAACTATGCTAGAGATTTGAAATACACGCATGCCATATCTTTAGTGAACTTAACACCTGTGAAATGTGTATTGAGATAAATTTTCTGAAGAGTGATCCGAAAACTGTACTATTTGACAGTTTGTAAATTTTGAAAGTAAAATGGGTATGTAGCTCAAACAATTTCTTGATAAGTTTTATAGATTTGTAGTTCCTTTCATTACTTGGTTAACTAGTGAAAAATTCCTGGATGACTTAACTTTTCTCAAGGCCCAGCAAACAAAGAGATAAAATGGTTGAATGTTTGCCCTTCTCACGTTGCTTCATGATAAGGCAAAACAACTCATGTATTAAAACTGTCATCCTTCATTCTCTGGTGTCTTAAAGCCTTTCATTTTCAAATTTTGATACCGCAAATTGGATGAATGTGATTGAGCCTTTAAGCTCAGTTTATCATCCCTAAAATAGAGATTGCTAAAAAGATATATTATTAGAGATTAAGTTGGTGATGTTAAGCAGTTAATTTTTTTTAAAGGAAATAGAAATAGAATTTGAAGGTAGAATTGAGAAACCTTTGCTTAATTTTACTTTGTCTTAAGAACAGTTTGTGAACAACTGATATAGCCTTGAGGTTGGCATAACAGAGCTACGTCATTTCAATTATACAGTTCTGTTAAACATCGTTTAAAAGGCTGAAAATTTATGCAGTTTTTTCCCTGGAAATTCCAAGATAGTTTCAAGGGACTTTTTTCCTTCTGAGATATTCTATTAGCTTAAAAGAGGAAGATATCTTCATCACATATATATGATATACATGTATGTGTATATATAGAGAGAGACAGTGGGGCGGGGGGTGGGGAGGAGGGAGGAAGGCAAATTTTTGGACAAAAGCATAACAAAGCAGCCTGTGTCAGGACAAACATGTAAAAGAATGCTAAATTTGCTACAACCTAGGAGGAAGGCAAGACTGCCATTCCATGAGCAAACCTTCATTTCTTTATCTACAAAATTAGGCAGTGGACTTAATGCTATTTCTAAATTCTATTACAACTCTAAGATTCCACAGTTATTTATTAACCACAAAATTAAAAAAAAAAAAAAGAAGAGTAGTCTCAGTGATCACAGTGGAGTATAAAAGCTGTTAACTAGGTTTATAATCCTAGCCAGAGGATTTGTTGCTATTTGAATACTGAGTAACAACTTTCCAACCCTGAATTTAGTTACCATCAGAAGCATCTTATTCTGGTCTTAAAAGACCAATATATCTCTGATTTCAAAACATAATTTTTAGAGAAAGCACACATCTCTTATCACGTGTACTTTTTACCAGTTGATTTTTATAGCACTTAATTTTATTCCGTTTCAATCCATTTTTCTTCTTATTTTGCTGTGTGAGTCATCTTGCCAAGCTCTGCAGAGTATAATGTAACATCCTCAGCACCTAATAAGCTGGCAGATACATTTCCATTTGAATGTAGATGCTATGGAAAATTTAACTGAATTAGGCTATAATGCTTCACTTACTTTTAAGTGGTCCATGTTGGAAGATTAATGAAAGAATCTTTCAGTTTATTATTATATTTTGGAAATGTAGCAATCCGATGCTTTGGGAGGATAGATTATGACAGGTGCAAGACTGAAATTTAAATATGTAGGCATAATAAAGAAACAAATATCACAGCCAAGTAGGAAGGTGAGCAAGCTTTTGAATGTCAGTCATCCTTTGTTGTTTTACCATTCCTTATGAAAATGAGGAACATCAAAATAATTGCTTAGTAATGTCAGTTATTTTGGATAGTGAATTAAGACAGATTTTCTTTACAGGTCATAGCATTTGTCCTTAATTAATGGTCAAGTAATAGTTTGCAGATGATTAAACATTAATATTTTGAGGTAGCAAAGATGGACTAAAATGATACTAAAATGATCTGGTTGATTTAGGAAAAGTGGTGATTTAATGCAAAACTCCATGTTTATTTCTAAGTAAGTTTTTTAAGTGAAGATTTTCAAACACATACAGAAGTGGAGGGAATAATATACTGTAATCTTTGTGTCAACAATTTTCAATATTTTTTAATCTTGTTGCTTCTATCCTTCCGCTTTTGGAGGGGGGATAGGCAGTGGGCTCTAATGTTTTAAAGCAAATTCTAAATGACATATCATTTTTTGTGTAAATGCTTTAATCTTTTACATATAAAGACTTTAAAAGATGAGGATCTCTTATATCTCTTCTTCTGTAGAAACATTTAAGTTTAAAGATAACTGTAAATTAGAGAAGAATAGCTCAGCTATAGAAAGAGCACTTATAAAATCAGCTTTTATTTTAAATTTACTATGTACAGTGATTTATTATTTGAAAATTATCCAATATTTGTCCAATGAAAGACATGTTTAGTTTTAGAGTTTTGTGTGTGTGTGTGTGTGTGTGTGTGAGTGAGAGGAGAGGGTTGGATAGAGAAGGGTCACTTTCAATTTTTGGATAATGGGTATATGCAGTGATCTGATGAAAACAAAACGCTCTGAGGCATCTTCAGCTGGAAAACATCTGTACCACTTTCTGTGATCGGTGTCAGCCACCAGCATCTCCCAGCAGCACTGCAAGTGACTACTTCCCAGCTCTATTATAAAACATTAAGTAGCCACACTGCAGTGGCTTTAACCCATAGAGCTGACAGATTTGCCTTGGCATTTCCCTTACATGGCATGACCATTCAATCCAGGGTGTCAAATTGGAGTCAGAGGAAGCCAGCTGAAAACGGGCGGGGTGTGATTGCCAGGAAAGTGAAATTGATGTATTCCTTGTGGAATAATCTACATAAAATTTACCAAACAAGAATGAAGTGTTCGGTGTGTATTTGAACATGGAAAAACAATTGGAAAAATAGAGGAGGGCTTCAGGGATGTTGGAACTGTTAGCAAGGCAGATTGCCACCCCATCATCTCCTGCCCACAGATCCTTTGTGTTCTGTTAGGTCAAAAGAGGACTTGTGAAGTGGGAGTCATCCTCTTTCCCTTGGACAAAGTAATATTGACTTCATCCTGTTATTTCTTGGAACATGTCTATTATTCTTATATCTTGGACAAAGAAAGTATCTTTTAAATATGTATATTATAAGGAGTTGAGGTTATTAGCTCCTTTTTAGAGTAGCTGTACTCTGCAGTGAAGAAAGATGGGTTTGCTCCCAGAGGAATTGCTTTTCTTCCTCAAGTAAAGCTTCGATGCTAAAAGCCTCCTCTTGGCAATCTGTTTATAGCTCTTCTCACAATGAAGTGTAGAGAATTGAAGATTAATTCCATTGAAATCATAAATGCACTGCAGTCTGTAGATTATCAGTTAGTCAAGATAAACACCACTGATTACCGCTGAATTATGCATATAAATATTTACAGCATCCTGGGTAATGAATTCGTAAAAATAAATAATAATTATAATAATAGAGACCTAGTACTCAAATTTCCATGTAGTTCTCAAATGCTGAAAGGAGTATTTTCCTACGAGTTAATACTATGGTATAATTTTAACAAGGGTAAGAAGTATTTGCAATGCAATGTTAGCCACATTTATTTCCCTTTAGACTTTAGAAAATCTAAATTTAGATATCAACCCTTTGTTTCCTAGAGGAATTTCTACATATTTTTATATTCTTGCTACAGGACACATCAACATATTTATAGATGAATAGTTTGAAGTGTAATATGAATTACATTTTACAAAAGTTTTTTAAATTTCAGAAATAATTTTTAAATTAATGACTGAAATATTTAAAACTAAGAGTATAGGGTTTTTTTTTTTTTTCCGTAGGACTCTTCTGTTAAACTGTTCAGATACATACAAATATTTGACTCGGATGTCTTAGAAAACATTCTCACATATTGTCTTGAAGGCATATAAATTGAACTGCACTTTAGTTATCTCTACTGTTGCAGTCTTTCGTTTAATACAGTGATACAGTTCTAGCTTTTCAGCTGGAATCTCTTAAATTGGGGAGTCTTTGAAAGTGCTGTTGTTATTTGTGGTTCACACCTGAAATATGAAGCTGTTTTAGAAGCAGAATGAAATGTTTATGGTAGATAAGACTTGCTGACTAATAGTTGTTGGATACTTACCATTTGTCAAATTGTTATGTAGATGATCATATATTAGATGTAGCTGAGAGGAGAGCCAAAACCCAAGGAATCTAAAATAACACTTTGTTGGCAAATGGTGTGTTTTTAGGAATAAGAGCGTGTTGTGAGGAATACTTCACAACAGAAACGTCATGTGGTTTATTCCAATTACATCTCTTAGCAGATGATCTGAGCGGTGCAGCCCTAGAGATTTGAAATACACGCATGCCAGAAAGACACGCATGTCTTCTTGGAGAACTCCGATCCTGCTGTTTCACCCCGGGGTCTCCATGCCAGCTCGGTTCCCCATTTTCTCCTGGTTGTGTTTCCCTTTTCCTCACTTCCTCTTTTCTCTTGCCTTCCCTTTTCCTCTCTTTCCTCATACTCAGAATGTGATTTGGGGTAGGGGTTGTGGTGGGTGATTCACATGCCAACCTCCTGCTACTTTAATACGAAACCCCAAAGCCATGGCAGTGAGAAAAATACAGCAATAACAGTGAGTCTCTGCCAGGTAGTTGAAAGGTTTGTGTTGTGAGTAAGAAGCTATTAATAATGGTTATACTCATTCCTTTCTTCAAAGGTGTCTTCCTTTTTTTGCTAAGATGACATTTTACTATTTTTAATAGAATTATGCTCAGATATGATGCTTTTAAACATTAGATTGGCCAGGTCTTTGTTTTTATGTGGGCCTTTGAATCCGGGTTGATTTAAAAGTACATACTCCTCTCCTGCTCGATGATGGCAAGAGACCATCTGCAGAGACTGGAACTTGTAGCTAGTGTAGAAGACACACTGTAGCTGGCAGAGTGGTTAGAGAGCCCAAGCTAAGAAGTGCAAACCCTGACACCTCCACTTATCAGCCACATGACTATTAGCTCATTACTTAACCTGTTTGTGTTTCAGTGTCCTCATCTTTTATTTGGGGATATTAATAGTGCCTACTGAATAAGACTGTAAGGGCTTAAAAGAGTGAATACATACAAAGCACTTAGAACGGTGCGATGATAAATGTTAGTTGTCATTATGTGTCCAAAGACAAATTGTTGATGGAAATAAAATGTATGCTCTGATATACATCAATATATTTTGAGGTCACATTCATGATTCAGAATTTTGGGCAGTTACTTGTTTAGAATTATTTAACATTGAGTGAATTAAGTATCTTCTATAGTGCCTTAAATTTCTTTTAAAATCAGAGCTATCACATTAGTGAATTGTTTGATAAAACATACAGCTGTCAAATTCTGGGAACCAGGACAGAGTGTTTTAAGAATATTTCGTCTGGGCTTCCCTGGTGGCGCAGTGGTTGAGAGTCCGCCTGCCGATGCAGGGGACACGGGTTCGTGCCCCGATCCGGGAGGATCCCACATGCCGCGGAGCGGCTGGGCCCGTGAGCCGTGGCCACTGAGCCTGCGCGTCCGGAGCCTGTGCTCCGCAACGGGAGAGGCCACAACAGTGAGAGGCCCGCATACCGCAAAAAGAAAAAAAAAAAAAAAAAAGAATATTTCATCTGTTCTTGCTATCCAAATGAGATGTAGGAGTGCACGTGTGCCTATAATATTTATCAGTTTTAATTGTTCTGTTTTATGATAGCTAAACTCACATTTTACTACTAGGAAATAGGTATAATATAATGCTCGTTTTTAATGCTGTTACCTCTCCAAATTTATATAAATATTTAATAGCATATGCCTTCCTGATATTTATATAATAACTAGACAGTTTTTTTGTAAAAAAAAACATTGTAAAATGTGCCTATATCATTGCTTTTTCCTGTGAAAGATTTGTTCTTTGAAAAATTTGGTATCTTCTTATAATTCCAATTATATCAAGAACTCATACCCAGTATATTATGTTACATCATTGTTTGAGTAGTTTTAAAACTGTGTGTTTGTAGTAGACTGAATATCAACTCTTCTTTTGATTTATAATATGATTATCCTGCATGTTGAACACATGCTGAATAACTTAAAACTAGGTTGGAAACAGTAGCAATTAAATATAAAAACTTGGATGGGAGGTTGCCACTGACATTTCTGACAATTAACCTTGAGTTTTTCATCGATGACCATAGCAAATTGACAGAACACTTAAGCAGGAATTCCTATACATGTAGCTCTCTCCTAACTGCGAATATGGTTATTTCTGAAAACTTTTATCAGAATATCTCATTTTTTGCCAACTAATAATCATTAATATTGGGTAATTACAGCATGTTGCCTTGCATAGAAACCAACTGAGGATGCTTAGTAGCTTTTCTTGGAGGCTTAAATATTAAAATCATTTCAGCTTTTCTTTCAAACTATTGTTTTGATTGTACTTTATATTTTTGGCAAGATGTAGTTTCCTTTCCTGGGATCATTCCAGATTGCTCAGAATTGTCTTCATTAAATTTACTGGAACACAGATTTTCTAAATGACATTTTAATAATTGCTACAAATAAGCAGAGAAGAAGCAGGAGGTTGTAGTAGGGTTGTTGGGGGTTTTTTGTTTATTTTGTTTTCTGATTGTTTTGTGGTTTTTAAAATTTATTTTATTTTGGCTTTTTCTTTCTTTCTTTCTTTCTTTTTTGGTCAAAATTCAGATGAAGATGGTTTAAAGTACCCTGCCTCTGCTCCACCTGAATTGGTGAAGGACTCCAATTTCCTTGAGATACACGAGGCTAATGACATAGGATGCTTAGACTAGAAGGCAATTAAAGACCTCCACAAGAGGTATAATGTCTAAAAGTAAAACAGCTTAAAACCACAGACAGCTATTCCCAGCCTAGATGAGTTTATATTCTAAACCACAAAGGTCTCTTCTTAAAGATTTCTAGGTATGAAGATTTTTATACTATTGTTCAGTCGTACATTTCAGGCTCTATAACCTTGAGATCAAGAAATTTTCCTTCACTATTCATCTCTTACTATGTTTTCTGTGGTTGAGAAGTCTCCTTTTGTTACAGATTTGAAGTTTAAAAGATGCGTCAGAAAGTATAAAAATAGGAAGTGCCCACATAATTCACCAATTAACAGTTGTAGAACATATTGGGTCCTTGAATGCCTAAAATACAGTGCCTGAAATTATTAGAGGAAGAAAGAAAGTGGGATAATTTAAGAATCTGACACTCTCCTTACCTTCCAAATTGCTCAAGTCAGACACTTTTCTTTTGTATGAACTCTTCAGGTCTTCAAGTCTAACTAACTGGCACTGAGCCAGATAGAAAGGAGAGAAAGAGAAGATAAGGGCAATGGACAGGAAAACAAGAACATGGATGAAAGAACATTCAGATTATTAATCGATTACTAGGTATAAGCCTCTAAAGAGGTTTTGCAAGAGGTTTTATAGCTTTTGCCTTATCATCCTTGTCCCCAAAGGCTTGGCTAAATATATCCTGAGTATTGTGAGCTTGAATAAGTAATATTTCTGATACCTTAGTACATTATGTTAAGCCCTTCATATGGAACTTTTCATTTACATTTACATTTTCAAATGCTATATTTTAATATGGCTTTTACACATTTTCCTGCATTGGGTTTAGTTTTTAATAATCTATGAGTGTTGATGTGCTTTAAATGTGTCTATATTCCACTGCATATTTCTCTAAGCATTGGGTTACTGTTTTTTCCCATGTTTTTGGCATTATACAGGAAAACTCTGAATGCTCAAGAAAGTCATAAGCCAATTACAAGTTAAGATTTTTTTAAATATGGCAAGTTCTTATACCATAGAATTTGAGAAGTACACAGTAAATAAAACAAGCCCGGGGGGTGAGATAGAATAATCTGGCTTTGTGTCAGAAAATAATTCCTTGTTTTTGGACAAATCCGAATGGCAAAAATCATACACCTCTTTCCCCAAACAAAGATTTTATAATAGATGTTTTTATTATAACGAGTTTTATTCTTATATTACAATTAAGTAAAAGACATAAATTCTGCCCATATTCAGAATTATTTGTAACAAAGCTGGGATTGAAAGATAAACATATCTGGATTTGGGGAAGTGTGTACAAATATGGTTATATGTGAAGGTAGCAGAAGTTTATAATTTTCCTTACTATAACTATGTACTTTATATATACCCTAAACTTCAGGCTGGACATAGAAAAAGCCCAGGGCATATTGTGTTAGTATGTATCCTAACTTGTTAGAAAATAAAAATAAAAACAAATTCTACCCATAAGTGCACACTATTTTCTTAAGAAAAATTCCTGTTTATAGTTTGATATTTGAATTTTAATACAACATGAAAAGATGAAGACATTTGATTGGTTACTTATTGAAATATTATAGCAGAATAGGGAAATATGTTCAGTGTTGTTTACTAGAAAATCACTTATCAGAAAATTCACTTCAGAGACAATGTAGTATAGTGTAGCAAAATTTAATTTTATTTTACTTTCCCACACCCATATCTTTATGAAAGTTGGTCTTAATTTAATATACAAATAATTATTCTTTCTATTCACATATGTTCATTTTCACAAGTTGTTCTATAAAAGGTGTGTTTTTTACTTCTCTGGTTAAATGTTATCTAGTTTAGCATTGTAACTCAGTAGGGTGAGAAAAGACTAAAATTTGCGTTCCTCTAAAATGCTTAACTTTGTTTCAACATAATCAACCCAGTCAAAAAGTTTGAATAGGTTAGTTATTTGATATCAAATAATTGTTTGATTGACTTATTACTTTGTTTTTTAACTGTTTTTTTGGACACCCTAACCTGCTTCAGTACAGGGATCATATTTTTTGAGGCCAGGGACATATGAGGTGTTTGGGGTATTTGTCAATTGATTTAGAAACAACCTTAGTGTAACTAAGTTACAGTTACACTAAGTCATAACACACTCCTTAGTTACCCCAAGGAGGGTATATTTAGACTTGTTTAGTAAGCAGAGGTGGTAATGTTGAATCAAGTAAGCAGATGTAAGTATGAAATAGTTTGCCTTTAAACCCACTTGGCAGTAGTAAGAGTCAAATGGCAAACTAGCTGATTACTCTTACCCTGTTTGTCTTATGCAGTAGTTAAGCGGAATGCCTCTCAGACAATGACTGATTAAGGGAAAAGAAACATTTTTCTTTCCTAAAATCATAATGGAGACTCATAAGTATGAGGACATTATGAATCTATGATAGAATCTTTGTTCCTTGCTGTATGTTAGGCCACATAACATTTTTAAGAAGGCACAAAAGCTGGAGAAGTCATACATTGTGTTAGTAAGAGGAACTAGAGAGATAATGAAAATAAGACTTATCCTGCCCTTTCCCTAAAGCTTCAAGTAATTTGAAATGTGAAACAGAAAATAAAACTTTGGAAATCCAAAATAAATGGGAAAATGTGTTTTTCTAGAGGCTCTTTTTCATTTTTCTAGTACTTCTCCTGTCCATGAATGTTACCGGGTATGTATCCCAGGCAAGAAGGCAGAGTGCGTTATAGCTTTCATATTTTTCAGTTTAGAGATACTTGGGAGTTTCCTGGTGGTCCAGTGGTTAGGACTCGGTGTTTTCACTGCCCTGGCCCCAGGTTCAGTCCCTGGTCTGGGAACTAAGATCCTTCAAGCTGTATGCTGAGACCAAAAAAATAAAAAAAAATAAAGATACTTGTCCTTAATGACAGAATATAAGTAGGAGTTGAATAGGTGTCCTTCTGTTCTCTCTTCTTATTACATCGGGCAGGGGTGATCTCTTATTTTTCTTACCTTTTAAGTTCAGTTTTTGTTATCCTAACACTTTCTGCAACTTCATTTTGTTTGTTTTTTTGTTGCTATTTTGGTGGTGGTGGTGGTGGTGATTTGTTTTTTGGGGTTTCAGGGTTTTTTTGTCATAGCATTCTTTGTTCCATAATGCTGCTTTACTTTGTTTATCATTCCCATTCCATCCTTAATCAGGGTGTTTCCACGTATTATTGGTCTCCCGTTAACATCTCTTTCAAGGAGCGGTTCTCACCTGAGAGAGAGTGGGGCCATCCTTCCAGTCTCACAGCTAGGAAGAGGGAAGACCTACCTGATCCCACCTCTGGACTCAAGGGGCCCAGGAGACAAGGGCTGTCCTCTAAGGTGTTATTAGCATTTTGCTTTGATAGAAGTTTCTACCAAAATTTCTCTAGAATCTCCTTCTATTACCCACTAAAAGCCTCTCCATCAGACAGCTTGCAGAGAACGATTTTGTGCACAGGGACTTGCTTTTGTGTGCTTAGATGAGTCCTATTTTCTGTAGTCTGTAACAGCTGTTACAACGGGTGGAGCCTGGAATTCTACCTTAAACCGGGAAGTCTTACAGAGTTCACAGAACTCCTGAAGGAGTTCACAGTTTCAATGGGGGCATTCAGAGGCCCTCATATTTTATGTTAATTCTTCATGTGCGGTTTCCTGAAGAGTGAACCCATAGCATACAGGGATGTCTCTGAGCCTCCACAGCTTAAGAGCTGTTTATATGCCCTGTACAGAGCCAGAAAGTCTTCTGAAAATAGCAAAGATCTGAAAACTTTGGTTCTAGAGAAATACTGTTTCATGAATAGAGAATACATGAAATTAGATTAGATGAGCTGGTGTAAAGGAGCCATTGTAACAAGATCAACAAAGGTTTGTTATCCCTGTGGAATAGCTGCCATGGAGCTAATTCTCAAGTGATCCTATTCCGGTTGTTTTTGGAGGAATCCTCTGGGCAGTTCTGCATTGTATTGATACTGAGGCTGCGACATGAACACTTTTCAGAATGTAGATGTGTTGTGGTGTATTTCAGGGTCCTTTGGCCTTGGAAACTGTGTTGCTGTCATGTTGGAAAAATAACACCTAACAAAAATGATGAATTTGGAGAGTGTACCTTTAATCTGTGACTAAGAGAATTAGTGATTTCACCTTCACTCGCCTCAGGTTCCCTTTGTATGTAATGGGCATTCAGCAGATCTCTAGCCTCTAAGTAAAATCTGTACAGTTAAAGGGAGTTTGAGATTTACTGTTTATTAGATTTATTAGATATTTAGATTAAATGAGAGTTTGACTTTGTAACCTGTTATTTCAGTAACAAAGTTACTAACATGTCCATGTTACTTTTCAAAAGGTAAAATTTAAATAATTTGTATTTGAATGATTACAGACCCCGTATGCTTAGTGTACAACAGAAGTTTATAATGTTTTATTTTAAGATAAGATACATTTGGGAGAGGGTGGTAGATGGAGTTAGGCTATAGCAAACTCTGCCTAGAGGAAATACTTCTTGGAGAAGCTACTAATCATTATACTTTTTATCCATTTTTAGGGCATATTAAAAACTTTTAAAAAGTCTTTTTCATATATAAAATAACCCTTTATCCCCAGAGAATATTGCTGCTGGGTTTTTGCCTGGCTAGAGAATCATAGAAAAATTACTGCAAATGAAATGTACAGCTTGAAAAGAATCCAAACGGAATTCAAATTGATTTTTTAAAGTTACATTTTTTGAAAACATCTCATTGTCAATTTAAAAACCATAAAACATCATAACATTACTCTCTGAACAACATATTTTAGAAAAAGAAACTAAACAACAAGTAGATTACAGTCATAGTAATTTAGCATCCTTTCAGGCAGCCTGATACTGTGCTAGTTGTTGAACCAAATCAGAAGGGCACCGAAGCAAGTCATTTGCCACGTTCGCTGGCAGGTGTGGAGTTCGTTATGATGTTTGCTTTCCAACGTTTGATTTTGAAACTTGAAATCTAAATCTGCAATGGACATTCTTGCTTGATCAAACAGACATTCTTTTGTGTTGCTTTGGAAATGTCTAATTGTATAAACCAATGCTGTCAGGAGTTTATTATAATTCCAAACTTTGTACCATTAAGATAAGCTGTTGTCCACAGTTGGCCAGTTGTTTATATGGCAGATTTAATTCTTTAGTGGGCATGTCCTCGTAGAACTTGTTTGGATAATTATTATTTACTCTTCAGGCCTGAAAGGAAGATCAAATAACGATGGTGTAATTTTCAGGATTATTTATACTTTTTAGGTAATGCAAGAGAGGTTGCACATCTGTAGTAGAAATCACAGAAAGAGAACTCTATTTGGTAACAATACTTAGTTTGAGATGTGATTTGCATCTTTGTTGCAGTTTGAAAGACAAATAGCTTAAGGTTTTTAAAAAATGAATTGTAAGATATTTTTATATATATGCTTTTTTTTCGAGAATATATCTCCTTCTTGTATTTAGACCTTTTTAAAGTTAAGTTCTTTAGGAGACATTGTGGCCTTAAATAAGCAAGGTGCTCTAGTCCTCTTTGAGGGCAGAGAGAATGCCCACAGGGGAGGAATAAGGGAATGTAGAGGATTGGTACTCTCATATACTTTTTAATGTTTCAGTTCAGTTCTTCTATAATTAAAATATCGTCCTCTTTCTTAACAACTCCTTTCTTTCATCTTAAGTATACTAGATTAAAATCTTCATCGACTTCAGTGGTATCTAATCATACTAATTCTGGATAATCAATGGTACACAATATTAATGTATTAATTAAGTATTCTATTCAGTGTCTTTTCCACATAGCAGATCATTCTACCCTCAACTGATGAAGGTATATATACTTTAAAATTTTCATCAGTCATAGGATGATTTCCTTTTATATATAATGAATCAAGTCACATCATAATAGATTGATCCTTTCAAAAAACAAATTTTAAATGTGTCATTCGCTTTTTAGAGTGTTATTGAAATCGGTACAGTCTGGGAACTGCATGATAGAATTTCTACAAAACATTAATATTTATCTTGTGGGTCACCACCTGAAGACTAATAGCGCTATGTCCTGAATTCTTGTCATGGGCTATGTTAGTAAAACAGTAATAAAAGTGATAGAGTAGTTCGCTATTTTATATCCTGTGGCTGGTTATGGTCATCTGGCTAGAGTCTAACCCATATTAATCCCTTGAGTAAACAGTCAGGAACATTCAATGATGTACTTAAAATACTTTTTAGCATGTGGTATTTAGAGTCTTTAGAATGTCAAAGGATCCTTTGTCATGATCTTCCCCTTGAGTAGTTCAAAAGATATTTTTAAAGTTATTTTTCAAAGAGCACAGTGTTTGAAGACTTTCAGAAAATATAAATCTAGTAGAGTACTTTGGAAAAAAAAAAAAGGCACAGTTCTAGAAAAAAAATCACCCCGCACACTGAAGTGATATATTAGTCAAATACCCTATGAAAAATTCAAGAAAACAGAGTGTGTGTTCATTTTTGGTTAAGAAGAGGAACTTTTATTTTTTCACGAACAAGAGAATACGTTTGGTGCTCCCTTAGGGAGCTACACCCTTCTCTGTAATTGTGTTTTTCACATTTTATGTTCAAATGTAAATGACTCAAGAGAAAGCATAACATGTTCATTTTTTTTCATAGAACATATTAAAGCCTGTTTCTATGGCAACAACTTTTAATTGGCAAATCCCATTCTGTCAGTACTCTCAAGCTTATTTTTCTTGGGTACATTGAATGGTTAGAAATGCTTCACAGAGTAAAAGTTAGATTTGGCATTGTTCTTTGGCATGAAAGATGTTCAAGCTCGAGGATTTATTTTATTAAATAATTTAGCTCTAATATACTTGTGTAGTAGGTTGCCGTAGAGATGATACATCTGTCCCAACACCCAGCTAGGTTTTAAAAAACCTGCCGAGGATTGGTACAGACACTCAGATTTGCAAACTAAGAATAGCAACTTGTGTTATTTCACACAGGTGAAGTAGGCAACTATCTCACCTGGCCGAACAAACAGTTTGAAAAAAAATTTAAATCCTTTTGGGCCATGTTTCAGACTTCTAAAGCAGTGTATCTGTGGTTCCTTATGGCCTTGAATTGAATAGTATAGAGTAGATTGATTTATTAGAAATAAACATAGTTTGCAGCTAGCTTCTCATAAATTTTACCTCTTGAATCAATGTGGTGCACACTTTTGAAGCAGGTATTTGGTAAGTTGGATTTGGCTACTGCAGTGTTATAAAAATAGATTAAGTAAACAGACACAGCAGGCCAATGCAGCTTGGATTTTGAACTCTTCTGAGACCCAGTATAACTTTAATAGTTTATAGGTCTAGAGAGAAAGAAATATGAATCCCTAAGTAATTTTAATATTATATAATGAAGGAAGATCTATTTTATAGCAAAGGATCAGGTGCTGTATCTATTATAATTATTTCAGAGAGCTTTATCCAAAAGCTTCAATTTTTAAGCTATTCCAGTCTGCTGTGTATTTTTTTTTTGCCTTTGCTATTTTTATATCACTGCAGTAGCATAACCCTGCACCAAGCACAAGACAGTAATGCAGTTGGTGTTTAATGTGAAAACTGTTATTAAACGAAAGCTAACAAAGCAGATCCTTGGAAAGAAAGAAATTGTCTACATTGAAGACTTGTAATATTAAATGTGTCTTCTAAAAATTAAAATGTGAAAAGAGTAAATGATACTGTATATTTCCTCCTTCAAAGCTGTGATTTCATATAGTCAGGAACTAAAATATGTTTAGTCACTCTTTTTAATTATTCTCCACTATTGCAGATTTTCTGTGAAAGTGTTCCTTTCTCATACACCATCTTTGTCTCTTAAAATTGTTGTCATTGCATTTTTGGTTAACAGATGACTTTGCTCTTTTCATCAGAAGTCACAGAAAACATTTATTTCTGAATAGTTCAAACTTATCTTGCTGAAGTACCAGTCTACCCTTGTATTCCATGTATGTTTCCTGAGCAGATATGATTCTCATAATTTTATAATTACATTTATATAGAAAACAAATTATATATATTTGCTATCTATATGTATGGGGTGTATGTGTGTGTATACGTATATATATATATATGTATACACACACATACACACACATACATGCTTTGTAGATAGATTTGACTGTATCTCATTTGTCTCCAGTAGCCTAAGAAAAGTGATAAAAAGGGTATTATTAACTTATATAAAGAGTGATAAATCAGCTTACCAAGGCCATTCCATAAATGAACAAGAAAAGTAAAAAGTAAAAACAGAAATTAGGTGGTCTACAGCTCCCTGTACGGTGCTCTGTTCTTTGAGCCACAGGTCTTGGAACACTGTTTTATGGGCCAACTGGATTTCACTAGACCCTATATATTCTTGCAGTGTTTGAATATTTGGGAACAATCCCAAAGATTCATGACATGTAATTGATTGTGTTGGTTCTTGGGAGGAAATATAAGTCACGTGCTTTAAGTGGGCTTGATACCTCAGCAGGAGAGGGCACCTCGTCAGCCACCTGCCTCAGTATGTCCTTGCTGACTTCACATAAACAGGGGCTCTGATGAAATGCGGCATATCTATGTTTGGGAATTTACAAAGGTCTAGAGGACACAGTCGAGCTTTAAAATATTAAGGGTCTTTTCATATCAGGGCTGTACAAATAGAATTTTAAAAGTGGAAAAAAATGTAACAAAGATTCATGATCATTTTCAGATCTTCAGCTTTTATAATTCTCGAAGTCCCAATCTCATAACTGAGCGGAGGAATATTCTTCTTCTGTCTCCGTGCTACCCTCAATTCCTATACTAAGAGCATCTGTCTGGGTCATGGGTGCTCCCCATTTGCAGTTCAGTTCTTTTGTCTGCCTACCTGCATCCAGTCCAGGGTTTATGACTTTGAAGGTGTATGACTAGATACACTATGGGGAAATGGTAGGACAGAAGGGGGCACAGAATTTTCTGGAAAAAGGCCAATGATTCTGGTTCAGGGACCTAACAGTTGAAAGTTAGAGCTGGAAATGCAGAAACTTCATTGATGGTATTTCGTAGGTATCCACTAAGCATATCTGATACTGTACATGTAAATTATTACACAGGTATATAGGTAAATTAACTCACTAACTGAAAGAAATCTTTATTACATGAATCATGCTCTAAAATAAGGGCAAGGAAGGAAGGTGAGGTTGTGGTGGAGTAATATCTGGATTACTGGAGAAGGTGAATGTGGATATTGTTAATAAAGATTAATAATGAACTTTTTCTGGTTTAGAGCCTAATTTACTTTTATTTAATCCTGCCAAGTTCACATGAAGTATTCCATAGATCTTGAATGGGGATTTATCTCCATATATGCCCTTTATGTATGTATGTTTATGGATCTCTCTGTATATACACATACCCCATATATATATGTATGTATATTCATATCCATATATATGTATGTATATTCATCTCTCTCGTATGTGTAACTCTCTTTCTACACACACACAAACACACAGAGGGTGATTTAGTCTGAGATCAAGTTTTTGGAAATAAAATGCCATGCCTGCTTTCTTGTAGTGGAGAAGCACACCCAGGTAGCAGGAATATTAATACTAGGATACTTGATTCCGAGAAGGGGTCACAGGGCACAGGCAAGAACGCCCTTGTCCTGCAGTCTGCAGTGGCAGAGACCTTTGTAGAAAGGCCCTACTTACCAGAACAATGAACCTAGGCCTTCAAAATGAACTCAGAGTAGAGAGAGACTAGAAAACTTTCATCTAACAAATCAAGGTAAACTTATAATAAGAAAAACAACTACACTCTACTGGTGTTTTCTAGGTGCTAGGTATTGGCTTTACATAAATTTTCATTTGAATTCTCTTAAATCACATTATCAGGTAGATAGTATAGTTTTTCCCATTTTATTGATGAGAGACTTTATGCACAAGGTCATAGGGCTGAATGTATCTTTTTGCTTTTTGAGCTCCCACTTTTTTATTTTTTAAATGAATTTTTATTGGAGTATGGTTGCTTTACAATGTTGTGTTAGCCTCCACTGCACACAAAATGAATCAGCCATACACATACAGATATCCTTTCCCTTTTGGAGCTCCCACCTTTAAACACTGTCTCCTTTATCAGTTTTAAAGGAACTTCACAGCATAATATTACACAGAGAGGTGAACTTACTTGGAGAAATGTAAACCTTTCCGAGAATGGATAATGACGATCCCAAGTTTGAAGTGTGAAGTCTTCACAGCTACGAGCAGATGTGTTATGTAACTGCTTAAGCTTCCCTTCACAGATTTCTGACATTACCCTTCAAATTCCTGACCTTCTTCCCACATTTCCATTTCTTCTTCCAGATCCTCATACCTGTAAACCTTCCTTCTTTTGACCTTGTCATTTGCATTTGAAAACTTGGTTCACACAACTTGCCTGAAAATCACATGGGGAACCAAAATGCTTCTTCAAGCTCCAGAAGACTTTGGGGAGGAAAGCTGACCATATTTGGGGGCTTAATTTTGCATGCTTCCTTACCCTCGGTGCATCTAGCTCCTGCCTGCCATGGTTTTGTGTGTGCAGCGTTCTGCTAAACATATGCCAGGCATTATCGCAGTGCTACTTCCTATACCGAAGACCTTAGCATAATTCAAGATGAAAAACAGAGTATACATCAGAGATGAAAAATCAGATTTGATCAGCGAAGTGCTGACAATCCTAATTGGTAGCAGAAGTAACATACAATCGCCTCAGTCATGCCGTATCGGTGTGTCTATCCTCTTCCCTCCGCAGCTCATAGGGAAGCCCATTTTAAACATTCTTTTTTTTTTTTTTTTTTTTTTTTTTTTTTTGCGGTACGCGGGCCTCTCACTGCTGTGGCCTCTCCCGTTGCGGAGCACAGGCTCCGGACGCACAGGCTCAGCGGCCATGGCTCAAGGGCCCAGCCGCTCGGCGGCATGTGGGATCTTCCCGGACCGGGGCACGAACCCGTGTCCCCTGCATCGGCAGGCGGACTCCCAACCACTGCACCACCAGGGAAGTCCTTAAACGTTCTTATGAATGCTTTCCAATTCTCCTCTGGGGGGAAAGGCTGAGTTTTCAAGGAATTGCTAATAAAGTATTGGCACTTCCTTAGCTTCTATCATCTGAATGTATTGCAGAGTTTTTAAGAGTTTCTTCTACTGAGCATGGGTTACAAGTACAGGGAACATCATTGAGTCTTGTCATTTTTGGAAAAAGAAATTTACATTATGGAGAGGCAGTTGAGATTTATAACTAGCAAGTACTGGCATAAAGACTTCTTTTTCTTCATATAATGCAATATAAACAGAAATATCAACAAGAGGGCCCTAAAGATGGGCCTTTTTTTTTTTTTTTTTTTAGTACTTGGGTAATATTGTATCCATGTTAATACGTAGTCCACTTCTTATTGCTATATAATGCTTCTATTAAAAACTTCAGAGCATCTTTCTGGGAACTGAAATTGATATGAGACCCATTGCAGTGGTGGTAATGGGAACAGAGTTCAACAAATTGAGCCTTTTGTACATATTTACGTTTCATGTGCCATTTCAAAACTCAAACGATGAATGGAATGCTTTTGAAAATCGACATACTTCTCCTACTTCTGCCTCTCTGAATAAACAACTGCCCCAGAATTTCTGCATTGGTTAAGTAGCGACAAGAAGTACAAAACATTCAAAGTGTTAATCTTTAATTTTTGAATAATATATGTCTTCTTTAGCATTTCTTCTTCACTAATCCCTTTCTATTTTGGTCACAATTACGTAATAGCCTTAACTGGGTGAGCCATAATCTCAGGATGGGAAAGATACACATGCAGAAAAAGCATACGTTATAAAAGTAGCCATTCAGAATATTTCAGTACTCTGCCAGGACCGTCACATTCTTTTGAAAGGTAGCTACGCTCATTTTTTGCAGTAATGTAAGGGAAACTTCATAAAATATGTAAAAATATTCCTGAGAATTCATCTGAGTAGAAAATCCCAAAGCCCCTTTTTTTCTGTTTTTAACAGGAAACATGCCTGTGCAGATGGTCTGTTGAATTTTCCGGCATGTTAATGCAGTATATAATTTACTGCCTTAGATCCTAAGTTTCTAGAGTGGTTCTGTCCTATCTCTTTGAGGTACCTCCTAAAAGGGGTCCACATCTCTTGCCTAGATGCCATAGGAGGGTAACAGAACTCCTACACATCAACATCCCCATCCTTCCCACCTAACACTTACTGGTCTGTCTCCCTGTCTTATGTCATCCCTCCCTCAAATCCCTTCTCCATGTGTGCCTGTAGAGCTCTGAGATCCTAGAAAGTGGCAACATTGCCTTCCCACTAGAATTCACATAGAAGGGACTCATGGCCATTGCATGGCATGGCTTTTAAATCTGTTATGTAGGTTAGAATCACAAATTATCTTGCGGCTAGAATCTATCCTAGAGGATTTTTTGATATCCAAAACTGATCCCAGGTTCCAGAGTGCTTTTTTTTGTTTGTTTCCCCTTCCCTTACTTTTTTTTTTATTAAAGTATAGTTGATTTACAATGTTTCAGGTGTATAGCAAAGTGATTCAGTTATATATATTCTTTTTCAGATTATTTTCCATTATAGGTTATTACAAGATACTGAGTATAGTTCCCTGTGCTACACAGTAGTTCCTTGTGTTTATCTATTTTATATATAGTAGATAGGTGTATCTGTTAATCCCAAGTTCCTAAATTATCCCTCCCCCCTTCCCCCTTTGGTAACCGTAAATTTGTTTTCTATCTCTGTGAGTCTATTGCTGCTTTGTAAATAAGTTCATTTTATCATTTTTTTTTTTTAGATTCCACATATAAGTGATGTCATATGATATTTGTCTTTTTCTGAGTTACTTCACTTAGCATGATAATCTCTAGGTCCATCCGTGTTGCTCACATGGCATTGTTTCATTCATTTTTATGGCTGAGTAGTAGTCCATTGTGTATGTATGCTTGTGTATATATATATCCTATATATATACACCACATCTTCTTTACCATTCATCTGTCGATGGACATTTATGTTGTACCCCAGTGTTCAGAGCAGCGCTACTTAGAATAACCAAGACATGGAAGCAATCCAGAGTACTTTTAATGGGCATGATAATTCCAGCCCTTTCACTTTCTGAGATTTAACCACCACAAAATGGCAGCAATGAGCCCGAAGTCTCTGGAACCCTAGTGAACTAGTAGGTAAGAAAGCCACTGACTTACCTTATCTAGAGAATGAATGGGAGGGTGGAGCATGAATCCTGTCAGGGCTGAGAGAATGTCCTTCGACCATTTTAGTCCAACTTTATTCATACTTCCTCTTGAGGATGTTTCTCATGAAGTCAGCTTCCACTCATGTGTCCTACATCTGACTCTCTTTACTAATTGGAGTTACATTTTATCTTTCTTTTTCTATCCTGTATCATCCAGCATAATGATAAGCTAATAGACACCCAATATGTATTTATTAATAGATAGATGTAAAAAATAAGTTATTAGCAAAATTGTGGGTACAGTTTCCTCTTTCCTATGTATGTGCAGTAGTTGGCTAAGTGAATTTGAATATTATATATAGTTCACCAGTTCTTTGTAGAAATTGTTTTCTCAGAAGAGTCATTTCTCAGTCCTCATGGATATTATCACTTTTAGTAGAGGTATGAAAGTATTTAAAATAATTTTTTTCTAAGAATTTCACTGAAAATGGTGTCTAATTTATAGAGCTTTTCTAACAGTTATTGAGAGTAACCAATTTAGTATGAATCTATTTTTATCACTGACATTCAGTTCATCCTACATGGTTTTCCAGGATGAACCTACAGCTTTTAAAAATAAGATTATCAGCTAGATTTTCTTCACAATTTTCTCCCAAGTGAGAACCACTGAGACCTTTGTAGTGGCAACACAAATACTTTGGAGCAAAATTGAGTTTTTTCTCAAAGGGTGACATAGACAACTTTGTTTATGATTTGCAAAATGTCATATCAATTTGTGTGAAATCCATAGTATAACTAAATGTGTACTGTGGTGACAGCTATGAGAAGTATGTCTGACTGCACTTATATACCATGAAAAGAGTCCTCTGGAGATCGTTCTTTTTTCATTGCTACATTTTAAACACTGACTATTTGAATTTCAACTTGATATTGTCTTAGTTCTAAACATAGTCTGCCAAATTTGTTTATACGGTACATATGAATCAGGCAGATGAGTCTCTGTCGCTTTAATTGTTCTGTGACTTTGTGCAAATTATTTAATTTCCCAGGATCGCTGATCCGCACCAGGTCATGGGGGTGGAGATTGCAGTACTCCCATCATAGAACTGTGGGGAGGATTACGTGAGATCTATTCTTTCCTTTATTCCACACTCTGTGACTCACTCCAAGCTCTGGGAAACAAGCCCTGCCTTCATGGATCTTACGTCCCTAATGCAGCCTGTCAGTCAGTAAGGAAACACATAAATAAGCAACATAAATAAGTAATTGCAGGTATGACCAGTGCTGTGAAGAGAATAAACAGAAGTGGTGTCAGGTGGAGCCTGGCTCTAGGAGGACTTCAGTTGAGTTGATTATGTCCACTGCTCTATCTGGAAGAGCACGAACAATACATGGTAACGTTTTTTCCCCTCATCATCCATGGTTAATTTCCTTACCTTGTATTAAACTGTTCATAATTCTTTTAAAAAGATATGGATAAGTAGTTTTTATTTTGTGAGAAATGTTTTTATTTTTATAAATCTAAGATTGCAAAGCAAGCATCTTATTTCTTCAGGGTTAATAGAGTGACTAGGTACATTTCCATTTCTTCATAGGGTAATATAAGTTATTTTAAACTCAAATATCAAATAATTGTCCTGATTATCATTTAAGTCTAGTTTCTCTTCTCTGCCATTTTGGTATGTAATACATTTCACAGAGGACATTTGTGTGCTAGCTTGACATGCTAACCCACTTAAACATTTTAGTGCAACTGTTTTGTCTTATATTGTTAGGAACAATATAAGCAGAAAGCCATTCCACTTGAATTGAATGAGCGCAGTCTTTCTACATCCTTATGACTTGGGCCATTCTCACTCTTCAGTGTCTTCCTGAAATTCAAGTTGGTCTCAGCAAAGGCATTCAATGGATGGGTTTTCTTTGCTTATATTTAGATTTCTTAACCAGGTATTTAGTTACTTCCACTTACTTCGCCTTAACTCTCTGAATTTACCTCTCCTGAACGAAGCCCTCATTCCAGCCAGGTTAGTTTATCTCTTGTCTTTTGAACAGCCTGAAGTTCCCACCTGTGTGGTGTTACTTGCTGCCGTTTTACCTAGTAGAACCTCCTGGCTTTTTGGATTCCTGAGAAGCCAGATGCGCTATAGAGGACATAATCCTCAGACTTAGTATCAGACCTCGATTTTAGATTTAAACTTTATTTGCTACTTCTGTGATCTTGGGCAAGTCATTAAACCTCTGTGGGCCTTAATTTCCCCATCAGTCTAATGGAGTTAATGCCAGTTACTCATATGGTCATTGTGAGGTTGATTGAAAATGCTCCAGGGCTTCCCTGGTGGCGCAGTGGTTGAGAGTCCGCCTGCCGATGCAGGGGACACGGGTTCATGCCCCGGTCCGGGAGGATCCCACATGCCATGGAGCGGCTGGGCCCGTGAGCCATGGCCGCTGAGCCTGCGCTTCCGGAGCCTGTGCCCCGCAACGGGAGAGGCCACAGCAGTGAGAGGCCCGCATACCGCAAAAAAAAAAAAAAAGAAAGAAAGAAAAGAAAGAAAGAAAATGCTTCAGAAAGTGCTTCATCCCCTGTCTTTTTTTTCCTCTGCACTTGGTCCCCCTTGGTGTCACAGGATACTTCATAGCATTGATTATCTATTTTCTAAAATTTACCCTATGTTATGATTTATGGTCTGCCTCACTCTGTTTTTTCTTTTCTTTTTCGATAGGTAATCAGATAAAAGAAAGATGTAGGTTAAAATTCTCAAAAGAAAGTTTGGGGATTACCCATTTATTTTAATGAACTGTCTGTTCATTTGTGTGGGCAAAGTGTTTTATTTATGAAAAGTGAGGTATAAGAAATGGCCTGTGGTGAATTCACAGATGTTTTTACATAGTGGACCCATAGACATATAGTAAAGAAAAACGCAGGGGGTATAGCATATTTTTGAGTATATTACTGGAAAAAACAAAAGGAGAAATGACAGAAAGCAAATCCACAACAAGTGAGTTGGCAGGACTCTATGTGTACTGTTAAAAATGGACGATGTCATCTGAAAGTTCCCCCACTTCAGAAAATCTGGGAGATAAGAACATTGGTATTCTGAGGACTGCTCAGACTCAAATGATAACATGTTTTAAGTGTAAATAATAAGGCGATTGATAATTTGTAAACTTTTACTTGAATCTATTTAAAGTATTTCTTGGTCCTTACATGGTTCTCCATTTAATCTTTCCCTAAAATAAACTCCTTGACTAATACACTGTAAATCTTTTCTTGCTGTGTGTTACATGTGCTCTGGTAATCTCACAGATGCACTCCTGTGGAGCCTGGGGCATCTGCCCCCTGCCCCACATAAGCCAGTATGCTTTAGCAAAACCCTGGCAGTTTATAACATGGAATACCGGTTTTAGAAGGAGTTGCTTTTTGTTTGCATAATCAGTCCATTTGATTATCAACCACTTTTCTTGCTATTCTAACAAGAACTATTACAACAGGAAAAAAAACCAAAACATTTTTGGTTTCATTTTATTGGTATATCCCTTGAGCAATGCCTCAGAATTTTTGCCAAGCTACCTACCATATTGACACTTCTAAGTAACATTTTCTAATCTGAGTAATCCAGATTACAGCTATTATTTACTATTTTCTGATTTGACTGTAGTGTGGAGGCCAGTTTTTATCTTGGTATTAAGGAAACAGTGAAACATAGAATAACAGACTAATGATTGAACCAGAAATTTGTTAAGTAGCAAGAAATTGGAAAATGATCAAGCTTAATGTGGCAGATAATCAATTAAGTACATTTTCAAAACATTAGTAGGTTTTGAAAAAGCCCTGTTCTAGTTGTGTTTTAGAAGTTAGATATACAGTTAATATATGAGTGTATATTACATGTCTAGTATACATGTATTATATGTATATTGTTCAATATACATTCTGCTTTATAAGACTATTTATTTGCTCATTCAATGAGTTAATACCTATTATGAGCCTGACACTATTCTAGATGTTCTTATTTTGGGAATACAGCTGGAAAATAAACAGTCGTGGTTTTCAAGCCTCATTCCTGGTCTAGTGAAAGAAATAGGCAACTGCCAAGCAATTATGATAAAGTGTAATGAATGCTCTGGAACCAACTAACAGAGCTTTAAACAAAGGCTTGAAGTTTAAAGAAAACTTCCTGGAGGTGGCAACATTTAACTGGAGACTGACTGGAAATTAGCCAGGCCAAACAAAAAAGATGGGGGGAAGGCGAAGTATTTGAAGAACTGGATCTACATGGACAAAGTAATGTCTTGTACACGGGATTGAATGTAGTTTAGTTTAGTATGGCTGGGGAGAGAGAGAGAAAGGAAAAGGGAGAGAGAATGAGCATGTGAGTGTGCATTAGAATAGGCGTGGAGTGGGAGATTGTGAAAAAGATGGGATAATGATGTGGAGAATGGTCAGGTCTGTGTTAGCTCTTGCCTGGACTATTAAAATAATTACTTAATTGGTCTCTCCTCCCCAGGCTGTCAGCCATGTCAGGCCCCCTTGTGCTCCTGTCTGATGAATTCACGAAACAACAGCTTTGCTGTTGTCATCCCTGGTTCCCTTCAGTGGCTCTCCCTGGCCTAACAGAAGAAAGTAGACAGTCTTTAACTCAGTTTTTAAAACTGTCCCCAAGCTAGACTCAGCATACTTTGCAAACTTTATTTCCCACTACTCTTATTACAGATTTATTACTTGTCACTGATGCTTCAAAGTATATTATTTCCTCTACCTGGATATCTTTTCTAACTGCTCACGTATAAAGTCTACCTCTTCTTCAAAGCTATGATCTGATTTTTCTAAGTGGAATGTCTTTTCGACCTTATGACCCTTTTTGTCTTTTGTCCCTATATTCTAGCTGTTTATGTGCATGCCTTATTCCCCTTTGCAGACTACGTGTCCAATTCATCTTGTGTCTCCGCGGCCCTACAGCGCTCAGCGCATGAGTAGTCTCACCAAGTAGATAAATGGTGGATAAATGTATAAATAAGTTATTCTAGAAGATATTAAGACTTGGCGTAGGGCTTCCCTGGTGGCACAGTGGTTGAGAGTCCGCCTGCCGATGCAGGGGACACGGGTTCGTGCCCCGGTCTGGGAAGATCCCACATGCCGCAGAGCAGCTGGGCCCATGAGCCATGGCTGCTGAGCCTGCGCTTCTGGAACCTGTGCTCCGCAACGGGGGAGGCCACAACAGTGAGAGGCCCGCGTACCACAAAAAAAAAAAAAAAAAAAAAAAAGACTTGGCGTAAAGCATATTTAAGGCAAGACCACGTATTTTATTTTACTTGTTGGCCTCATCCTTTCGTTTCCTATCTGCTAGCTTGTTTTTTGGGTAGATGAGGAGACAATGAATCGTTGTTCCATTCTGCTTTCTCTTTTGCCTGCGTGTGTGCCCAAGATGACATGCCCAAGGGAACAAAAGGCAGTGGCTCTTTTTGTGCCCGCCCTTGCCCTGAGTGCCCTTTCTCCCACTGTCTAGGAAAGGAGCTGTGAGGAGACCGTTTTGAAACAAAAGTATCAATTAACTGACAGATAACATTAGTGGTTATCTTGAAGTCACTGGCAAACACTGGGTTTAAAAGAACTATGGAAAGGGCTGTGATTGATGTGTAAATGAGAATGTGCATTAGTATATAGAGACTAACCAATGGTCCTCAGAGTAGCAGTCATTAGAATTGTCTGAGTGCTTTCCTGGGACCCAGCCAAAATCAATTAAAGCAGAATTTCTGGGGATGGAGGCTGGGTATAGGAATTTTTAATTTATAATGTACAGCCGTGATTAAGGACCATTGGCTTAAACCTTACAGTGGCATCTCAGTGGTGTGATAGCTGGGACCCCAGAAATGCCCTCCTGTCCCCTAAATTGCTTATTCATTCTACAAACATTAACTAAAAATACTTAGGTTGCTAAGTTAGAGTTTGTCCTGTTTTTAACAAGTTCTTAATCTCGAGGGATAGACAGACTTGTAAAAATTACCTGTAATACAGTTTGACTGGTGCTGAATTCACCACTGTGAGTTTATCCTACCTGCCAAGAAAGTAAAGAGGAGGAAGGGAGGGAAAGGGAAAGAGGAAATATCCAAGGAAAGTGACACTTGAAAAGGGTCACCTCTCATCATCAGATTTAACCTAGGAAAATGATTCCTCTTTATTATCAACCCCTTTTAAAATACAGATGCCCAGTTTCCTTATGGTCAGAGAAATGAGCATTAGTCGACGCGGCCTTTGGGCACTGGGAAAGCTTTCTCACAGCCACTCAGGAGTTGCGTTACTTGGCTACAGTTTCACAAATGAAGGCACGGTTTGGGCTAGGAGGTGAGCACCTGTATGATGCCACAAAGCTAGTGGCTGAAAGAGCTGTAGTGAAGCCAGGGCTCCCCGGCTCCTGGAGAAGTGTTTTTTCCCCTGGACTGGAAATTTGCCATCCTTGGCCACTAGAGGCTTAGTGGGAGTTGGTTCATTAAAAGAGATTCTAACTTGACCGTGAACTGAAGGACTCTGTCAAAACAGGGGCTGAAGGAAAAGGAGAAGGAACGCTTTCAAGCGTGACCAGAGACGTGGGACTGTGTGACAGGAAGCAGGGGTTGCAGGGTTCCAGGGATGTGAAGAATGTGCTAGGAGAGTGAGAGGGACCCAGGGCTCTCCGTCCCCTGAGTACCAGAGTGTAATCAAGGGCAGTTATTCATGCTCCCACCTAAAAGTCACTCCATCCCTAGGATGGTATCCCTACCTCCAGTTTTATAGAAGAGGAAGTTGAAGTTGAGTGAGGTCGAGTAATTAACCCAGTCTCACTGCTAATAAATATCAAAGTTAGCACTGGAACAAACAACTCTTGTGATTCCAGTGCATGGGTCGTCACCATTGAGCTGGGGCTCTATTGCTTTTTTTTTTTTTTGCGGTACGTGGGCCTCTCACCGTTGTGGCCTCTCCCGTTGCGGAACACAGGCTCCGGACGCGCAGGCTCAGCGGCCATGGCCCACAGGCCCAGCCGCTCCGCGGCATGTGGGATCTTCCCGGACTGGGACACGAACCCGTGTCCCCTGCATCGGCAGGCGGACTCTCAACCACTGCGCCACCAGGGAAGCCCTCTATTGCTTTTTTAATGTCAAGTCCTGGGACAGTTCCTGGGTGAAGATCACCAAGACCTGTAGAGGAGAAGGTTACACGCTCAAGGCACAGAGAAATCCAGCAAGTGGCCATGTTGCTTATTTGGGTCGGAGTACAAAGTTGTGGTTGGATGATGGTAGTAAGAAGTTACCAGAAAATGGAGCAAATGGGAGGAGACTAGGGGAGAAGGAAAATACAATTGAATTGAGAGAAAATGAGGCCATAGTGTGTGAGTTGACAGAGGTCTGGGTGAATATGCATAAGGAATGTTTTTGAGAACTACTTTATTGGACAGAATTTTTTTTAATATAATTTATTTTTTAATGGAAGTAGAGTTGATTTATAATGTGTTAATTCTTTTTTTCTTTTTTGTGTCTGAAGGTTTTTTTATTGTAAGTTTATTTATTTTTTAACTTTTTATATTGGAGTATAGGTGATTAACAATGTGTTAGTTTCAGGTGTACAGCATAGTGATTCAGTTATACATGTATCTATTCTTTTTCAAATTCTTTTCCCATTTAGGTTGTTACATAATAGCGAACAGAGTTCCCTGTGCTATATAGTAGGTCCTTGTTGGTTATCTATTTTATTTATTTTAAATTTTAAAAATAAATTTATTAATTTATTTGGCTGTGTTGGATCTTCGTTGCTGCACGCGGGCTTTCTCTAGTTGCGGCGAGCGGGGGCTAATCTTCATTGCGGTGTGCGGGCTTCTCATTGCGGTGGCTTCTCTTGTCAAGGAGCACAGGCTCTAGGCGCACAGGCTTCAGTAGTTGTGGCTCACAGGCTCAGTAGTTGTGGCGCACAGGCTTAGTTGCTCCATGGCATGTGGGATCTTCCCGGACCAGGGCTCGAACCCATGTCCCCTGCATTGGCAGGCGGATTCTTAACCACTGCGCCACCAGGGGAGCCTAATCTATTTTAAATATAGCAGTGTGTACATGTCAATCCCAAACTCCCAATCTTTCCCTCCCCCCCCCACCCTTCCCCCGGTAACCATAAGTTTGTTCTTTAAGTCTGTGAGTCTGTTTCTGTTTTGTAAATAAGTTCATTTGTATCATTTTTTTTTTTTAGCTTCCACATATAAGTGATGTCATACTATATTTCTCTTTCTCTGGACAGAATATTTTGTATTCTGAAATAAAGTCAGGACTCACTCACTTGGCAAATGTTTATTAGGCTTATTGGCCTGGGCTGCGCTGTGGGCACAAGGTTGAGGCACAGCCTCCTTCTGGAGGCCATCAGCATGGGAGGAAGACAAGGCATTAGTGCGCAGTAAAGCCCTGTGGCCCTGCTGGGAGGAAGGCATGTGCAGAGTGCCAAGGAACATGAAACAACTATGTCTACTAACAGCCACCTGCTTTAGCCAGAGGTAGAGAGTGTAAAATTCACAGATACGTTGCTTTACTCACTTAATACACCCAAGCCCTGTGTTGAGCAGATCTGGGCTTTCAGCCTAAATGTTTCTGATGTGATAGCAGGAGAAAAACACCATGTGACAGCCGCCTGTGCTTTTCCCTCTTACGTTCGCATTCTGACTTATTATAAAAGTGTTGCCATGGCTGAGGTTCCTGTGAGGCCCAACATCTCCATACTTTTCATCTTAAATAAGCACTTGAGAGTATCTCCGCAGCTTCTGATTGCTGTTTAGAACAGAACACCTTGTAATGATTAAGCTTTTCAAATGCCTCTGCTTAAGTCACGACTTCAGTACCCTTCTGCCTTAAGAGACTCATCATATAGATGTTTTGAAAGAGTTCCATAGTTCATAGGCATCTCTTTTTATTTATTTGTTTATTGTTAAAGTGGATCATTTTCCAGAAAGCTATTCAAGGATAGCAGAAATATATGAACTCTTTCTCAAAATTTCCTGTTTTATTCCCAGAGATAATTTTCAAGTAACTTCTGTTGACAGTTACTCCTTTAGATGTTTGGGAACCTGCCTGAGAAAGCCAGTGGAAGTCTCTGGGGGTGGGGGTGGGGGCAGAGGAGGAGACAGGCTCAGATAACCTGTGTTGTGATGCTTTTTTTTTTACTTCAAGAGATTGTTTTTCACCCTACCGCCTATGCTGCTGCAGTCAGCATCCAATAGAGACGTGTTCTGGGCCCGGGAGCCAATTGTCTTTCTCCTCGCTTCAGCCTGAAGTCTGAGAGAGAGAGAGCTGATGACTGTGCACAATTTTAGCAAATTGTCATGGGGATGGGGGGAGGGGAGTGCTTTCCCTACGGGGGCAGTGCCAGCGGCATTGAGCACATTTTGTTCAAGTACAAAGTTGATCTGCCTGAAGGAGACAGTGGTCAGCAGTAGTGCGGACCTCTGTCGCCTCACCTTTGCCTTGTGCTCTGTCATTGTTTACGTGAAGCAGTAGTGTTTAATGGCTGGACTTGAGGCAGAATCTGTGAGGTCAGGAAGCTAGTGACAATGTGTGTCTTCAGTTAGGGAATCTCAGAGGTTTACGGAGGACTTGGAATGAAAAATTGGGGAAAAGGAAGGGTCTTTGTTATTTGGCAAAGTCAGTGATGTCTCTAAAAGATTGGAGAGCAGTGTAATTTAATAATTTCTATGTAAAACTGATAGCCAAAATTTTGGACATCTGTTATAGTTTAGAAAACTATTTAAGCACCAATCATATGCATAATATACACTATCCCATCTAGTGGGTTTTGATGGGAGGTTTACAAGGGAAATATTGAAATGGGACTTTGAAAACATTGCATAATATTACACTTAAAGGTTTATCATAACCAATAATAAATGTTATTTTAGAGATGTAAAAATAGGGTTTACTTTCGTATATTTGTAGGCATGTGTAGGATCTAGAAGGTATAAATATAGCAAATGCTTCATATCAATAAAAAGCAATGGTGTTATTATTCTTGAGCTGACGTCATCAAAATGTTTTACCTCTTTGATTTCCATTACTTTCTTTTTGTTGCTGAATGAAAGTCTTGCCCCTTAAAGCCTCTCTATATTGTCTAATTTTGTTATTTTTTTTTATTTTTTATTTTTTTGCAGTATGCGGGCCTCTCACTGCTGTGGCCTCTCCCGTTGCGGAGCACAGGCTCTGGACGCTCAGGCTCAGCGGCCATGGCTCATGGGCCCAGCCGCTCTGCGGCATGTGGGATCTTCCCGGACCAGGGCACAAACCCGTGTCCCCTGCATCGGCAGGTGGACTCTCAACCACTGCACCACCAGGGAAGCCCTATTTTTTTTTTTTTTTTTTTTTTGCGGTATGTGGGCCTCTCACTGTTGTGGCCTCTCCCGTTGCGGAGCACAGGCTCCGGACGCACAGGCCCAGCGGCCATGGCTCACGGGCCCAGCTGCTCTGCGGCATGTGGGATCTTCCCAGACCGGGGCACGAACCCGTGTCCCCTGCATTGGCAGGCGGACTCTCAACCACTGCGCCACCAGGGAAGCCCCCTATTTTTAATATATGTAATGTATTCTCTTTTTCTGTATAAAATCACCTTTTCTTTACTTGTGATCTATCTAAATCACAGAGGCCAGGTCAGTGGAATCCATAGATAATCCAAGAACCTCTTGACTCACTAGGGCTCTTGTTGAAATGGATAATGTGAAGCAGAAATTTAACTTTATGGTGTTCAATTATTTTCTTTTCTGCTGTTGATCCTATAGTACAGGTCCTGCTGAGGGGGAAAAAAAAAGAATGACAGAGAAAGTGGAAGTTATGAGAGAATCTAATTTTTTTCATTACACTTTGGAAATACTATGTAGATTAATCTCCTCCAAAATTAGTTGCTTATATTGTGAAACATCTTTTCCTTTGCAGAACTCAAGGGGGTTGAAGCATCTGTTTGGTTCTGACCTATTCTGGATAAAGTCTTCTGTGTTTAGTGTGAGCCATGATTAGAAAAGCACGCACATGTAACGATGATCAAGTGATGGTGTAATGGTTACCATTACCTCTAGTGTAATGGTGAAGAGAACCAACTTCGTAGTTGGGCTGTCTGGGTTCAGTTATGTGTCCTTGGGTGAGGACCCCTTTCCTTCTCCTTTGGAGAGGTATTTAAAGATGGAGAGCTTTTGCTTTATCAATGCACTAAGAGCTAGAATAGTTCTATAAAGAACTGCTTAAACAAGTCTTCCAAGAGATTGTTAAGGAAAAAATTATGTACTTTTGACTTAAGAAGTTTACCTCCTTTTTACCTTCAGGAAAGCCCTAGAAATATAATATAGACAGTCATGCTGTAATCCACCTAATAATGGTATGATGATGAATTGGGTACTATCTGTACAACATTTTGTATTTCTCAATTGAAAGGCATGCGCTACAAATAGAGCTCTAAATTTTATTATGTAAATGTTAGGGCTTTTAATTATTAGCCAAGATTGAAGACTGTCTGATTTGGATACCATAAAGCTTCAGAAGTGTTTCTGCTCCAAACAGTTTAGAAGTCTGACAGTTGCTGTACCGAAAAAATAATGAAGCAATTTAAAAAAATAATAGAAACATAGTGATCTGGCATTTCCAATTTTATGATGCTATAAAAAAGCAGCCAACAAATGTTGGACTGTTTAATGATACTGGCACCTACCAAATGTCACTGGGCTTTCACAAGGTCATGGAGACTCTGGTTTGGCTTAGGGATGCTGGCCAGACCCATCTTTGGAGCCCAGGAAGACTGGAATAGTGGGAGACCATAGGTGCCAGCTAAACCCTGTATAGCACTTCATAGATGGCTACACACTTTTGTGGGATTCTGTGGCATAGAGGAGGCCAGGAGTAGAAGGAAAACGTGAGACCATTTCTTCTTACAGCATCCCATCAAAAGCAACTCTAAATATAAGATCCCTGTGGGCCCTCTCTGAGGAGGCTGAGATTTCTTCAGATGACTATCAGCTAAAATTGTGTGCTGATATAACTTGCTGTCACAGTTGTATGTATATCTGATCTCTCACAGACAAAAGCTGCTGGAGAAAGGAGTGGTATTTTTGTAACAAGAATGTGTGTGTGATTTGTTGCCTTTTTCCCTTTCTCCACCTCCTCAGCAGCAGCTAACCTGACTCTCATGCATTACGTAATACTTATCTAGACGTGTAGAGTTTCAGTTATGCCATTTTCAAGATGATTAATGGGAGTTGTGCAATTAAAGCTCCTAAGTTCTCTGGGAAAAAAGTCATAGTATCCCGATGTTTGAGTTAGAGTGCGTTGATATTGCGTCAGCATTGAGGATATTTTGGAGTCTTGTAAATGTCACTGTTGGTTTTCATGTCCAAGAATCATCGTCATCAAACTTAGGAATGTTCTATAAAATAGTGCCTAGAACATTTGAATACTGGAGAGGCCTCTTTAAATAGCTAGAAAAGTCTAACCAAGAATCGCTTCCCTAAAATCAGATTAGACTTGGATGCGATAAAGTTTAATGCCCATGAAACAGTGTCTGTTACATTCTTTTATATCCTTTCAGGCCATGGTAAAATTACAAATTTAAACTCAATAGATTGTGTGTATGGATGTGTATGTGTGTTAGTACTTTTCTTTCTTTTGCTGGCAGTCTCAATAGTTGTTAAGCCACAGTTTATATGTAAAGATGAACTTTTTATGGGATCAGGAAAAGGAAAAAAATCAAAATTTGCATTATATTGCATTTCATTTGAAAACACTTCAGATCTGTAGTAAAATAAAATAAAGAAATAGGGAATATTTCAGTGAAAATACATTTATAAATTTCTGCTTCTTTTTTCTCTTACTGATAGGAGAAAATTCTCCCAGGTCTTATGTTGACCTGAGTTCCAAGCATTTGTCCTTATGTTGATTGGATGAAGAAATAGAAATTTACACCTAGAAAGTTAAGCTTTAAATATTGATTAATGTTGCTATATTTACTTCATGTTAAGTTTAGGAGACTAGAGATTAATTGCCCAGCAAAATAAGAGGAGAAATGACTCCTTTCTCCATGTTCTATGGGGATGCTAAGCATTTGTTCCTGGTGTTACCTGAAAGTCCAATGAGGAAATTAAAACAGAAATTGTGTTTGTTTTAAAGAGTATTTTCTAGCCTTTTTAGATGGTAAAACTCTGAAATAAGTACAAGGGTGCACTTATAATCTGGCTTAAAGAGTCATAATATTTGAGAATAAAAAATGAATAGGGACTTCCCTGGTGGTCCGGTTGTCAAGAACCCACCTTCCAATGCAGGGAACGTGGGCTCAACCTCAGGTTGGGGAACTAAGACCCCACATGCCACAGGGCAACTAAGCCCGCATGCTGCAGCTAGAGAGCCTGCCTGCCACAATAAAGACCCAACGTAGCCAAATTAAAACAAACAAACAAATGTAGCTCAAATTAAAAAAAAAAAAGAAAAATTCCTTTTAATATGTCAATACTATCTATTTACTATGTAGTATACCATACTATTTAAAAATAGTAAATAGATAGTTTTGACTTACTAACAATGTATGTACTACAGTTGACCCTTGAGCAACATGGGTTTGAACTGTGCGGGCCCACTTATATGCAGATTTTTTTCAATAAATATGCAACAATGCCACACTCTCTGAGGTTGCTTGAACTACAGATGTTGAACCTCCCATAACGAGGGCCGACCATATGATTATATTTGGATTTTCAACTGTGTGAGGGTTGGTGTCCCTAACAACCAACCCCCCATCCCGGCCCACTGCATTGTTCAAGCATCATCTCATTTGCGATATACTATAGAATACTATTTGTAAGACAAAAAAACCCAAACAAACAATAACATCAAACCAGTGAAATCCCCCTGGAGACTTTCTAAGAAAAAAAATGAAGATATCTGTTTTGACTACTTTAGGAATTTCTACTAAATGATAGTACAGCATCCCTTTAGGTTTTATTCTATAGGTTACTAAAAGTCCTCATGTATTTTCTCAAATAAAGGATGAAATAAAAATTTTAGTCATATATCTTAAGTTTCTTAAATTTGCAACAAAAGCAAAGTCTGAGTTTGTAGTGCATACACTGATCTTAGAAATAGGTATACAATTGCGGTGAACATATATGTGTGTGTATATGCATAATTACATACGTACACATGTATCCATTTACATATGACTAAAAACTACACTATGCAATGGGTCCACCAGAATTCCAGTTGGCAGTCAGAAATCTTTATTTTTCTGGGTTCTCTGGCTACTTAATTTATCTTTCTCAATAGCTTCTTTTTCAAAGGAGGGGGTACTTGTCTAACTTTTAGTTTTCCTGAAAAGACTTTCTGTAGGGAAATCAAGAAAATGTTGCTTGCCCTTAAAAAAAGTCAGTTTCTTCAGTATTCTAGTTAACAAGTGAATGGAGCTATTGATATGATTTTGGAATTTAATTATTTAGTCTTTGATATACCACAGTCTTTGTTTTTATTTTAAATAAAATAATTTTATTTAAAACCAAAACAAACAAATACTGAACCTCACATATTCATACTTTGAAAGTTTTTGGAAGCTGCAGCTATTAGAATTCTGCAAAATTGGAAGGAATAACTGGTCAACCACTCACTCCTTTAGAGCCAGGTTTTATAGTACAAATCCATTATCTTATGTTTGAGGAAATTCCCAGAATAAAGGATCCTACCATTTAAATGTAAGAATGAAAATATTTAAAGCTACTTACAAAAAACTTTAGGTTAGCAGTTTTTAAATTATGTGTGCCCCTTTTACTGACTGTTTGTGTCCCCGTAAAATTTGTATGTTGAAGTCCTGTCTTCAGTGTGTCTACATTTGGAGATGGGGCCTCTAAGGAAATAACTAAGGTTAAAGTAGTTAAGGTTAGGGTCCTGAATGTGGGGTCCTGATCTGACAGAATTGGTGTCTTTATAAGAGGCACCAGCGAGCGAGCGAGCTCTCTGCGTGCATACACCAAGGAAAGGCTATGTGAGGAAATAATGTGATTGTCTGCAAGCCAGGAAGAGAGCTCTTACTGGAAACCAAATTGTCCAGAACCTTAGTCTTGGACTTCTAACTTCCAGAAACGTGAGAAAATACGTTTATGTTGTTTAAACCACCCAGTCTATGGTATTTTGTTATGGCAGCCTGAGCAGACTAATATGGACTTCATTGAAGTCCATTAAGTATAAAGGAGTGGATAACTCTCAGCTGGAGATGGTTTTGCCTGCCCCGGACCCCCAGGGATGTTTTGGCAATATCAAGAAATAATAACTGACTGCAGGAGTGCTATCTGCATCTAGCAGGCCAGGCATGCTGCTAAACATCCTCCAATGGCAAGAACGGCCCCACGACAAAGACTTGGCCACCGAAATGGCAATGGCAAGATAGCCACCCAAATGTCGATAGTGCTGAGGTTGAGAAACCTTGAACTTCTTTTTAGGATGTGTGTGTTCTTTAAGCTGACAAGGGGCTTCCCTGGTGGCGCTGTGGTTAAGAATCACCCCGCAGGTACAGAGGACGCGAGTTCGATCCCTGGTCCGGGAAGATCCCACGTGCCGCGGAGCAACTAAGCCCGTGCACCACAACTACTGAGCCCACGTGCCTAGAGCCCGTGGTCCACAACAAGAGAAGCCACTGCAGTGGGAAGCCCGCGCACCGCAACAAAGAGTAGCCCCTGCTTGCCGCAACTAGAGAAAGCCTGTGCGCAGCAACGAAGACCCAAAGCATCCAAAAAAATAAATAAAATTTTTAAAATAAATAAATAAAGTTTAAAAATTTAAAGCTGACACAAGTCCTTTATGGAAACAAGTAAATCATAAGGAGATATATACATTTAAGAGCTACAATATCCTGTATGTTAGATGCAATTAATTTGTTTTCAATATTTGCAAAAGCCAATAAACTGTAATTCCTAGAGCTAATTAAACTTATATTCATTCCCTAAATGAAAACAAAACATTTGAACGTATATGCATGTGTGTGCATATCTGTGTGTGTATAAAATATAATTTTTTCTTAATCACCTTTTAAACTGCCGTACATTTCCTACCACTAGATACTTATACTTTTCAAATAAATATTATATATGTAAATTTACTCACCCTTGCCTTAGAATTGATCATTTGAAAGCATGGCAGAACCATAAAAAAACATCATTTTGGAAAAGCATGAAACAATATTTCTTGATTGCAAAGGGTTTCTTTCCCCCTTTGGCAAAATTTTTCTGAGATAGTTGTATTATCTTAGCGGGAAAAAAAAACCCCAAACCAACCCAAACCAGTAGCAATTTTCAATAGGAAGCTCCCAGCTTCCTTTGCCAGAGCTTCTGGCCAATATCTGAGCAGTGAATATCTTCAGAAAGTGCTTCAAAACATTTGCATATATCAGCTGTTCCAAAGGAAATATTAGTTTTAACAATTGAAATAAATGGTTGCAGTTTGAACAGTCTACCAGAAAACCAGTACTTCCAATGAAAGTTGGAAAAGACATATGAGTATTAGCTGGTGCCCCTATAATTTTTTGATTGCCCCTTTCTTTTCAGAGTCTATGCAAATGTGACTCAGTAATTTTCATCCTACCACATAGTTACCATTGGCAACTTAATAAGGTGACTTTTTACATTCTGACCTCATAGGTCACTATATTCCTTTTATTTTAGATGGAAGAAGTGTAATTAAAAATGGGAAATTAGTGTTTCCAGTTTTCAAATATAATGTTGATTTTTTGTCTTGTTAAGTTTGGCCGACTTCTAAGTAAGATGTTTTATTTTTGATTGTTAGCTAGTTCTTAAATAAATATTAGAAATAGCAGAGAAATAGTTTCTTATGTCTCTACATTGCCATCTCTAGTTTCATTCAGTTTTTATCTTTATTCTTCACTATATACATCACATACATATCATTTTTAGATATGTATTATATATGCTTGTACTATGTGTGAAATCACTTTAAAGTATACTTAATTACACTATAATGTTTAAAAATTAATCAGGCATTTATTTTGAGGCTCAACTAATCTAAATGTACATCTTCCCTTGTTAGAATCACACACTTTGTACCAATTTCAAAGGCTAATGAAAAAATCCTTCAATTCACAATTTAACAGTTTGTAACCTTAGAAATTGAGGATTTGATGACTTAATCTCTCATTAGCCTCAAATGGTCTACAAGGGGACATTTTTTACTTTTTCTGGACAGGTTACTTATATTTAAAGATGTAGAAAAATTATTAGAGAAAAATGGACTTATTCTGGATCAATATTTTATTGAACTTCCTCCGTTTCCTTAAAATATACAGTATATGCATTACAATGATGTCTTCGGAATCTGTGTTGTGTTAACTTACAAAAGGCCTCCTTGAATGGAGTCTAAGATATTTATGGTATAGGCGGTATAGTGTGGCCTGCTAGTCAGCTGGCCAGCTCACTGAAAATAAGATTTCGGTGCCATCAACAGAAGTAAACCGCAGAAGCATAACATTGTGAGAAATGTATTAGAATGGCATTTTCCCTTAGTGTATGTCGCAGATAGAAAATGATGATTAAGGGGAAAGCTTATGTTATTGATGGTTGACATGTACTGTCACTGAGTTTTGCTACTTGTATTATTTTTAGTATCTTTAACAGATAGGGTGCTAGGTTAAGCAACTGCTGCTTGTTATTAGCTTGAGAACTTAAGGAAAGAGAGAGAAATTATTAATATTTATTGCCAGCCTGTTATACCAGGAGCCATGTATGAGGCTGGCCCACTATCTTGCTCAATTCTCATACATCACCAGTGAGGTCAATGGCATTGTTACTGTTTACAGGAAAGCTATGGCCACTCTGAGAAGTTAACTAACTTCCATAAGGTCACAGGGCAAGTAATTAACAAAGCTGTTGTTTGAACCAAGCTATGTTTGGTCAGATGTACAATTATATGGCAATAGGGGAGCTGCATGTAGCAATCTGAATAAAACTGTAGAAAACTTTCATGTAGAAAACTGAATAAAAACTTCTTCATGTTTTTGCATTAATCCTAGCAACCCAGTTTATTGTATCTTGGGGTGAAATCTCTGATGATGTAGAGTAGTCGCTCCTATACAAAAATCTGCATATGTGAGTACAAGATACTGATTGAATTTCTGTTTTTAGATTTTTAGAATGTATTGTCACTGTATAGATTTTAAAATACCAAGTACATTGAATCCCTTCACAAACCTTCCTCCCTAGTGAAACTTGCAGGCCTCATGTTACTTTTTCTCTTTTTATTGTGGCAGGCTTTATTTATTGTGTGTTCAAATTTCTGGCCTCTGAATAAAAGCAGCATTAGGTTAGTACAACTCAGTACAAAATTTGGTATGAGATCTAGTTTTTATTCTGTTATCTTCATTGTCTCCAGATGGATTTACAGTCAAATTCATCTTTAAGCATTTAGTAAGAAGTGTTCATTCATTCATTCTGCAAATGCTTATTGAGGTACAATGCTGGGAACTCAGAGATGGATGAATGTGGAGAGGTACCAATGTCATATTTACCTGAACTCTCTAGAAGGGTTGCTACTGGTGGTTTTCCTCAGAGCTTAGGCAATTCTCTGGAAGAGGATGTTTATTCTAACTTGCTTTTGACCTTTTTATTTGTCAAACCACAATTATTCAGCAGCATAGTAAGCATTAAACACGTTTTGACCTTCCTAAGAAGCTAATTTTATCTAATATCAATTGCGGAGGCTACTCAGTTATTTTTTCCATACATGTCAATGAAAAATTCACGTGTCTTTGCAGAATTGTGTTTTGTAGTGTTTTCTGCTATATCAGAATAACCTGGAATACCATTAAAATGTAGATCCCTGGGCCCCAGACCTATTGCCACAAACTCTGTGGAAGAGGCTTGGTAGTCTGTATACTTTGCCACAAAATGTCCTCAGTTGATTCTTAGGAACATAGCTTTTTGAAAGTGAGGCTGCAATCCAGTCAAATCAAGCTAAACAAGGAAAGGTGGCCTATGTAGGAAGTGTAGTAGAATGGCATTTTTCCTGAGTAGATGTAGTAAAGGCAAAACGAAAACCAAAGGTCCGAGTTTCTGTTAAAAGTGTTGAGATGCGGGGATACAGAATATATGTTGGTTTGCACGTGGCTTCTCTCCTTCATTATTTCAATCCAGGCTGTGTTCCTAGGTAGGAAGCCCTGGTGGTTTGTGTTCAAGGGAGGCACTAGAATGAAGTGCCAGGAAGACCAGTGTTAGTGTTGACAAAGCAGGGTTCAGGGCCCAGGGCTGTCTCTGTGCTATTTATGTAACTCTAGAAACTGATCTGAGTCAATTGACAGTAACTGAATCCTCAGAGTGGATATAACCCTGCTTATCTGCACTTAAATAAATCCAATCTTAGTAAGAAATGTGATGTGGAGATACTGAGAAGCAGAATTTCTCTTAGAACCAAGTTGTTCTTTGTACTGAAAAAGCAGGTTTTCTTTAAAAGACCCCAACTGGATATCCCTGACATCAGACCATGTGTCATCCATGAGTTATTTATGTTGGCCAGTCATTCCCTGTGGTTTATCTTGTGACTCGAAGTGTTGTTTTTATGAAAGTTGTTTTGCATCCAGATGCTTTTACGCTAATACACTCACGATCTCAACAGATATCAAGCATGATGATTTCAGATGGAATAGGTCATAGATATGTAAATGTTACTTTACTTGTGAATGTATCAATAGCCATAACTAATAAATATTATAAAAATTACCTTCATGCCAATATTTTGGTTTTCTCTTATTGTGTATACAATTTAAAATGCTCTGGGAGTGGTTGGTAATAGCAGCTTCTGACCTTCCCCTGCTCCTTGGAGGGGGCCATGCAGTACCGAGGGTGTGACATAGACATTATCTTCTTTAATCTTAAAAATAAATTTCTTTTTTTGTAGGTTATATAGCAATTTTGAAATGAATGAAAACCCCGAGGCTTAAAGAAGTTAGTTTTTTATGCAATTCATGCAGCTGATGAGTGAGAGAGCTAGGCCTCTACCCCAGGTCCTGAGACCTGTAAGGTCCTTGCTATTGGCCACTGTTCTCTCCTGCCTCCTGACCTAAAATATTATTAGTGAAGCTTTATTACATAAAGCTTGTTCAAGTAACAGGCAGTATCCTATGATATAAACTTATGAACTTATTCCTAAAAAGCTTCATCAAAATGAGCCAGAAATAAATCATTCAAATTAGAATTGTGACAGATTTTCTCACAAATATAAACATCAGTTTTCTGAGTCAATTTACAGTACTAGGTCAAATTATGGTAAATAGATTTTTCTTAGAAAAATCAAAGAAAGCTCAAGAAGGTGGTTGATGGCTTCAATTAAATCTTTCTTTTACCCTCACAAACAGTTCTAATTAGATTTATTAGTGAAAGAAGTTGTCAAGGTGGTAATTCATGAGATAAGTTACTATCAATATGACTTGACAATACTATATTGAAATAATATGAGTCAATCCCTGACAATATTGCATAATACAGACTTTAATATATATATTTTGATGAGAAGAATCATCCCAAAAGAAAGGTATATTCACATTTCTTGTTTTATAGTAACTTATTTTTTTCCTCCATTTTATACTCTAAGTTTTTTGGAGGGTAAATATGTCTGTTTCTATTGTTTTATAATTCTTGGGTGATGTAGACTAGATTTACCACTGAAAGGTTAAAGGCTACATTTTTCACCAATATTTCACTATACTTACTAATCTCTATACACAGTGAGGAATGTGTAGGAATTTTCTTCTTTTCATCTGTACATTTCTTAATATATTGGCTTATAACGCTTAGTGTAATTTTAATGTTACTTCTTGTGAGATACGTGTAAAGGTGTTTTACTGAAGATAACAGTGTGCCTTGAGTCCTCTAATTTCATTTCCTTATGACTCAGTACAAGTAAAAATAGATGGTAAAACTTCATCATTCTTTTGGGTTCATTAAAGTTAACCAGACGATGTTATGGAAGGAGTCTAATATTTTATTTGATAATTCTGTGTTTTAATATTCCCCTGGCAGTTTGTAGATTTTTAAACTTGCATCTAGAAATATTAGTGCTAATATTAAAATACAGGAGCTTCTTTAAGCTTGAAACTGTTTTCACATGTCTTAATGTCTCATTTTGATAATACACTTGAGTGAATTCATTATTTACTCAAAATGTATAATAAAGTGATTTGGACTTTTTTTCATTGTGTGAAAGACCCACGGTAGATTCAAGTGACGGGTTTGCATCATTATGATTTTCTTAAGATTTGTGGATTTTATTATTTTTTTAAGGTGATCTTTTCTGCTTTTGTTTCTTAGGGTCGTTGCTCCAGGGAGAACTGCAAATATCTTCACCCACCCCCCCACTTAAAAACGCAATTGGAGATAAATGGGCGCAATAACTTGATTCAGCAGAAGAACATGGCCATGTTGGCCCAGCAAATGCAACTAGCCAACGCCATGATGCCCGGTGCCCCATTACAACCCGTGGTAAGTGTGTTCTCAGTTCTCGTTCCTGAATTTTGTCATTCTGAGTGCTCACTTTCAGTGTTAAAGTGGTGATTGCACTAGATCAAGTGAACATAGGTAACAGTATATTACCTAGCATTTTCTAGCCAAACTAGCAGTCAAACCCTGGAAACAATTTTCACACCGTAAAGTTACTCATTTTCTGGCTAAATCATGTGGAAATTTACATTACAGCATGTTTGTCCCTGAAAACTCCCTTCAAATTAAATCCTGTGACTTGCAGATGTTAAATGGTCTTTTTTAAAATGGTCGTTAAACTCATCAGTATAGTCAAGGTGCATTTTCAGGCTACCTTTAACAGTAATAGTCATTTAAAAAATTGGTGTATATTATCTTTAATTTTGGGAAAATGTTTCCCTTTCCTCCCTCCTTAAAGAGAATCTGTACAGTTCTCTTTCTTGAAAAGGAGCCTTTGTTATTGTTTTAAACTTAAATTGAAACTAGTTTGTAGTTACAAATGCTAGGAAAATTCTGACAGTGGTGAATCTATATCATGGACCTCGAAGTCTCATCAAAGGAGAACTAATCAGGAGAGGCAGAAACTCCATGAGCTTTTAAGAAAAGAGCAAACTTTTATAAACTGTAGGTGGTCATATGGATTTAATGTTTACTGAGCAGTGTATGTACGTAACCTTTGATTCTGAGCATATTTATTTATTTGTTTGTTTATTTATTTGGATTTGGGAGGAGGGTGTATGTGACAAATGACTTCAATAACCTTTACTCACATTTATCCACAAAAATGTGAGAGATAAATATCATAACTAATTTTAGGTTACAAAAGATGTTCTGATGTTAATTGTGATATAGTAATTCTGTGTTTAAATGCATGTTGAAATTTGCAATGATCGGAATATTCCTGTCACTGACTTATATGCAATATTATGGGGTCATGGAAACATGAAGACCCACATTTTTCTGATATGCTAACTGTAGCATGTATGCTAACTAATTTTTTTCCTGATACATTTTAACTCCTGAACTCAATGTAATTATTATTCTCTCTTAGAACTTAATGAACCAATCATTCCAAAAAAGAGGGGGGGATTGCATTTCGAGGTGGGAGGGATCTCCAAATCCAATCGGCAGTGATACCAATTATCAATACTATACAGTTGAGGTGAGAGAATATTATAATTCTGTCTGTTTTAACTTGATATATTTTTTCCATTATTGGGGACTCATTTAAAAATATGATATCTTAAATTTATTTCTGTGACACCTGTTAATTTCACATGTCTGTGTTGGGATTTCCATTTGGTTTAAAAACAAGTTTAATCATTGTCTCTAGCATAAAATATAGGACAAGAGTTCTCTTTTACACTCGACTCTCACATATGGTTTCAAAGATCTGATAAATCCTTGGGGTGGCTACTACTATAGTCGATATATAATATCTCTCCTTGATGTGAGATACTTTGTTCCACTTCAACATTTAAAGCGTGCTGACCGGCAGGCTCTACCCTCTCGGTGACTGGGAGCACCTCTGAGATCAGCAAGTGTGGTTCCCACGTGGCAGAGAACAGGTCATGACAGTGAGTTCCTCACTGTGAAGTCTTGGCCCATCTCCTGAGTTAGTCCTTGAGTTTTACTCTCAAGGCCATTTCGGGGTCATCGTATGTGTAATCCTGGGACAAACTCTAAACACCATTTATGCTCATGTGTTTGAAATGCTAGTAACAAATATGTGTTGTTTAAAAAAAAAAATCAACAAATCACAGATTTCTGAAACCATCAGAAAAATTACCTCATTTTCTGGTGTTTTTGTTGGAAAATTCTCTGCTTAGACAGAGCATTTATTTTTATTAGTTGTGAGCCCATTCAGGCTTTATGTTAATTTTCCCTGATATGACTAGATTTGAATGTGGAATTACCCTTCTGCTAAAGGCATCCTGAGATCATAGTCTAAAAATAGACTCCATTCAGAGTGACGTTTTTGTAATGAGTATAGAAGTCATTTTAATTATTCAATTTTAAAGCATTTAGGGTTTTAATGACTGTAGAGAAGGCTTTAATCCAGGAAATTTGCCTTCAAAACCCCACCTGAGACTTCTCGATCCTTTTTGTAGTCAGCCCTGTTTTGATGAGGGTAATGATATGCAGTTTCAGAAATAAACGAGACGATCATAACCAGCTGCTTACTGGAACTTTAGAGCTGGGCCTACAGAATTATAACAGCTGGAAGCAGCCAGGTGACTAATATGGAAAAGGGTTGCCACTCAAAAGAGGATGGCCACTAGAATAGATGGTGGTGTTTGAAGACGTGGTATAAACTTGGATCCAACCCAGGCAGTAAGTGATAGCAAAGGAGATAATACTGTGAGCAGATTCATAACATCAGCAGTATCAGGAATATCTGAGCAGTGACTGGGCTTTTAGTCAAGTAAGTAAACCATCTTAGTTCTCTAGGGCCAGCCAGTTTGGCCCCCAGACCATAACCGGAGGAAACATGAAGAGGGGAAGAGGCTAGCAAGGTCTAATCAAATTCAGAAGCATCTAGCATTATGCCTGGCATGTAGCAGAGATTTAAAAAATTGCTTGATAAGTGAAAGAAAGAATGAGGGAAAGAGTTTCCCAAACATGAGAAGAACAGGCAGAGGTTCATGGGAGTTTACCTGTGCCAGAGTCCAAGGGAATTATAACTGGAACCAGAGCACAAGCCCAATTATATAGAGACTGCAGCATAGAATGGGGAGTACAGGTGGATACCTATTAGTAGACTGTTAGCAGAGGCAGCCAGGGACTTGATGAGGGTACTGCTGGGACCAGGAAATAGCTATCATGCCGCCCAGTTTGGGTTCTCATTTTCTCATAAATTTTGAGAAACCGGGTCTATAAATTTAAGATCTCCAGAACATGACACTGGGCTGGTCTGGGAAATGCAGGGATTTATAGGTGAGTTTCTTGTTTTCATGGACTTGATTATGTTGTAATGAAATGTACCAAGCCAAGAATCTGAAAAAGAACATAACATTTGGGGGGTAATTACAGTACTCTGAGGGCATTGAAGGCACTCAGCACATTTTATATCATAAATCCTCACAACCATACTATAAAAGTAGGGAATATTATCCAGCTTTAGAGATGAAGACTCAGAGGTTCAGAGATTAACTAGTTTGCCCAAGTTACATAGCTAGTGAGTTAGCAGGGCCAGGATTTTCACCCAGGCCGTTCAGGTTCTGGCGTCCATGCTGTAGAAACACTAAATGGAGATTGCCACCAACCAACCCTGGATCTTTGGTGGATTCATTTAAAAACCCTGACCGTCTTCAACATATAGTGAAAACTTTAAGATATATTATTTGAAAGGTCCTACCAATGTTATAATTATTCCAATTTCATAAGATAAGAAAATAAGTAGTTGAAAATAAATAATTGAATTTATATGTCTACTTCCTAAAATTTAGCATAGTAAATTATCAAGTAATTGGTGCTAGTTCTATTATCATTTCTAAACCACTAATAAAAATGCAAAAGAGCAGTTTTTCCTTTATTGTATGATCTTTAAAGATAAATAGAGGACGTATAGTATTTAATTATCCAAATTAAAAAAATAAAATTTCTGGATTTTTTTTCTAGGTAGTACTTTAAAAAATACAATTATTTTGCCATGCACTATCTGATGCAAAGGTAATCTAACAAGAAATTACTAAATAACCAATGATAGACTGCACCTAGGGGCTCACAACTTGGAGGCATCTGGTGTATTTCTTTGGTCCATCCCAGAAAAGATGTTTTTCAGAAATCCTGTTGATTCCAGGTTCTTGGCGTTGCCCTTGAAGAGGTCTGCATAAGCAGTGTTTTAAAGAGTGTATCTGAGCTCTGGAGGTCCCCTAGCAGTGCCCTCCCATGCCTTTCCCTGTGTGCCCAAAGGTTGGCCTTGGCCATCTATAATTTCCCATGGCAGCTGCCCTGAAGGTACACACACTAGCCACTTTGAGGTACAAAACTCATGTCGAATTCCCTATGCATTTCATGAACTTGAAGTAGGCTAGGGATAGAGAAATTCAAAGTTACTGGATTTAGCTGAAGTCTTAGGAGCTCCTTTGCTGCTCCTGTCACCTTGCCTTTGCTGTCACTTCATATCCAAGCAGTTTTTTGGCATTGGTTCCTGAAAGCTTTGAAGTCATCATTTGTCACACTTCCAGGAACACCTAGAATTCTTAAATTGTTTTTTAGTGCTTTACATTCCAGTTTATCCAACTAGTGGTTGAGATAAGGCTGCTTTGTCCCCAAGTGTTTCTGGTAAAAATGTTTCCAGGTCAGTCACCCTGAATCTTATTTCATCCATCCTCCCCATCTTACTACTGCCCATTTCTGTCAAGGAGCCTCTACTTCCTCAAGCAGCATGAGAATGGGCCCTGAATCTTAGGCACCAGGCCATATTTGTTGATACCTTTCTTCTTGGAGGGCTAGAAGTAAGTCTTCTTTATTTAAATGTTTATTACTTCATTAAAAGTTGCTTGAAGTATAATGTGAAATTAAGAATAAAGTAAGTGGTCATTTGATTTGCCCAGTCAGCAAGTCAGTCTAGAAGCAGAGTTTAAAACAGTATTTCTCATTTTATTCCAGTCACATGCTACCTTCTTAGAAGAAAAGACACTGTAATGTAAATTTGTTGATAATTCCCCTTAGCTTTTGGCTCTATGTTTATATTCAAAATAATTGTTTACAGAGACTGTTTATAGCACTTTTACAGGGCTGTGCTTACCCAGAAACATGGTTTTATATACCTTGATTTTGTGCTGTAAATTTTTTTTAAAAGCTTAATTTTTCCCTGTTTACACGTTTGACCTTCACAAACACACACATACACCACCCCCCGCCACACACACACACAGAGGTAAAATCTAGAAAAGTCTGACTTAAAATTTGTGTTCTGTAAATCCCAGCACATACTGAGTATATATTATTTGTTTTATATACTCCCTCTATTTTATTAAAAATGGCAAACATTATATGCAAAACAAACCCTGTTTCACACAGTGTTTTAAAATAAATTAGAATCCCTATGATATTTGCAAGATTACAGCATGGTAACAGTATGTTAATGAAACTTAGTTCAATATAAAAAAAGTGACAATCAAAAATAAAATAAATTAAATTTTAAATAAGCATACTAAAGAAATTAATGATTAAAATTTGAGATTCAGAGGAAATAACACTAAATCTTTTTTAATGTTCAAATATGTATACTAGAAAATATTTAATATATTTGCTTGTTAGTTTCTGTGACAGAGAAAAACAGCAAATCCATAAATATATTTGTTAAGCAAATGTTTGTAGAGGACCTGTATAGATGCCAAGTGCAGGATATGCAAAATGGACAAAGCACAGTGCATGAGACTGTACTCTGAGAGCCCAAGTAGAGGGGATGGTTAAGTAAACACACCTGGCGATCAATACTGAATTCCAGTGATGAAGAATTACGTAGGAACAGAGGGTAGGAAAAGCCCCTTCCTAGTTGGAGGTGTGCGTGGATCAGGGCAAACTTCGAGAAAGAGTCCTGATTCTTGAAGCCTAATTAGGAATTAAACAGTTGGGCTGGACAGGAGCAACCTTCACCGTGGAGGGAAAACCAAGTTCAAAAGCAGGGAGCCACAGGAAGCACATATACTTAGAGACCTCACATAGAACCTGAAAACTGGACCTATTTCTGTATTTAAATAGTAGAAGACCACATAGTATATGGAATCGGATTTCCCCAGGAGCTTTAAAAAATACTGCTGCCTAGAGATTCTGATGAGTAGAGAGTGCCAGGGAGTTCTGGGCTTCAAGTCGTCCAGGTGCTTCTGTTGGACAGCCAGCATTGAGAACCACTGGTTTTAGAATCACCTGGAATTAAACACACCGATGTCTAAATCCTAGGTCTTCCATGCACTCGTTTGTGACCATGGGCACATAATCTCTGTGAGCCCTTTCCCTTATCTGCAAGATGAAATTAATAATATCCACCCGACAAGGCTGTAATTTATTCACACTTCCATTCATTCATTCACTCACTCAAACACTTACTCAGTGTATATTTATTGAGGGCCTACTGTGTGCCAGGCATCGTTCTTGGTTCTGGGAATTTAGTAGTGAACTAAACATGTATCCCCTCCTCCTTGTAACAAAAGCAATGGAGTTTTTGCTTTCGTTTGCTCCAAGGAGTTTATACTCTACTATTATGAGGATTAAATATAATAACATAGGTAAAGCACTTAGCACAATGCCTGGCACACAATAAATAGAATTATTGTAATAATCATGTTGGCACACGTTTAACGAGGGTTATAATGTGAAACTGAATAACATTTTCATTCATAATAAGGCCTGATTACCTTAATGGAATCAAATGTCTCATTTAAAACAACCAAGTGGCTAGCCCATAAATGCACCAGCATTAGTAAGATTGCAATTTGTTTTTCTCTGCTTAGGATGTTCACTGGCAAAAAGGCAATCATAAGCCAACCTTCCTTACGCCTTCTGGGAACAAAGATATCTGTAAATCATTATTAGAAGGATATAGTCAGTATCAAATACACCAATTACATAGTTATATGTTATCCTGTGGTTACTTCGGAGAAAATAGGATGCTGCTTGATAATACCATTGTATTAATATCCGTCTTTGCGATTCTGCTGAATCCTCTTTAGGATGGCTTTTGGAATAGAGAATTGGCAGTGCTACAGTTCAAGTGCTTCACTAATCTGATTAGAGCACTCTGCTGGGGCCAGCAAGACCTACCTCCAGCAAGGTGCTCTTTGAAAAAGGAATATAACAAATTTACAGAAATTCAAAAGAAATGAAGGAATGCTGCACTTCAGTGGGTTTTTTTGGCAGCTACTGGAATCCAGTTTCAAAGTATAGAGCTATTATTATCGATTTTCTGCCTGTTTAACAAATAACTCTTTACCTGGAGAGGGAGCAGTTTGAGATAATGTTTGTTGAATAGTTGATGCTTTAGAATTTTAGAAGCTGCTACAGATTTTACTTGGGGACAGTGCCCTAAAGTTCTTCAGATTTGAATTTGTTCTGCTGAATTGTCAGAAAATTAATTCATGTGACGACTCTGTAGAAACAATCTAGTGGAAAAATTATTTCCAGTTAATAAGATGACTATTTTTATCTCATAAAAGTATTCTTTTATCTGTAATATGCAACTGCTACACTATGTGCATTGCAGATTATAAATTTATTTTATTCATTGATATTTAACAAAGCTGAATTTTACTGGCCACTGCTCTTATTTTCTTAAAATAAGAATGCTTTTCTTCCCTCCATCAGTTTGTCAGTTTGACCTCTGCTTCTAAATAATTATAGTAGATTGTGCAAAGTGACATAAACATCTCAATAACTTTCTGAAGTATACGTTTAAAATGCCCTCTCTGGAAATACATATTAATTCATAGCAAGAATTAACATTGACCAGCTCTGTTCTCCATATTCTAAACTAGTCTTTTAGTCTTCTGTGCTAAATTTCTTATAATTCTTAAATATCTAAGAGAAAAATTAGAGTGTTTTTCTGGCTGGAATTTCACATATTGTGTCCGACAGTATGTAACAGTGTAAGTTTAACCTGAATATTTCTGAATAGAGATCCAAGTTCAACATGTATTTACTATACAGGTCAACTCTTGTGTTGCTGCTGCCTTGGCAGCCAGTAGTCAGTGAAGCAGTATCAGATCAGCTGCTGTTTGAATAAGTAACTGTTGATAGATGGAGATTGCTCTGGGCCCCAGTTTCTGACAGGTTATTGACTGTTAATATCTGGAACCCCCAATAGTTTCCTATTGTCCGTGGGTAGCTGCCTTGGGCAGGGATGGAACTGGGGACTGGAGGTATTACTTTAGGCGACTTCATCAAGAGCCATCAACCTGGCAGGGCAACTAAACATGGCATTCAAACCAACACATTAGGAACAATAATTATTTTAATTTGAAAATATCGATGGAATCCATGGTATATTGTTTATTCACCCAAGTGAATCAAATTATGTATTAAATACTCTATATTACATGGTCTTCTTAGTAAGACTGGACATGCTAGCTGCAAATCTTTTGTCCTAAAACAATTTGTGAAGTCACGAGAAGGCTGTATCCTTTAGGATAGGAATTTTCAACCCCAGCACTATTGACATTTGGGGCTGGATAAGTCTTTGTTATGAGGGACTGTTCTGTGTTATAGGACACTTAGCAGCCTCTACCCATTAGGTGCAGCTGGCACCCTCCCAGCTGTGACAACCAAAAATGTCCCCTGATATTGCAAAATGTCCCCTGCGAGACAAAATCACCCATAATTGAGAACCACTGCCCTAAGAAAAAAAGAATACTTGAAATCTGTTTTACTCTTCTAAATACAGGATGAGTCAGGGCCAAATTAGATAAAGGATATATTTTATTTTTTTTAAGATATTTCTTATGAGCTGTAAGAATTACTTTTGTAACATATACATCTTGATTGCATAAAACTTTACACCAAAACTCTCTTGAATAATAAATAAACTCTGGGGTCATCTAACTTCTTATTCCTGTCAGAGGGAAGAATTATCTACATTCTCATGTCCCTTTCTTTCTAAAAGAAATTTCTGTGATTCTATTCCTTACTACAGGGTAAAGATAACAAATTGTTTAAAATTACCTTAAAGAACAGGATCCATTTTGTCCATTTGTTTTTGTGTTTTGGAAACAAACGTTATTATTACACACAGCATTAAACATCAAGAATGAAAACTCCATTGAATTAGAAAGTTGAAAATTTACCACCAGTAAGGTGGAAAATTGTGCTAGGTTATCTTTTGAAAACTGGAAAAGCACATTGTTAAAATAGATTTCAGGTAAATTATTTAATTTTACTCAAAAACAGATATATTTCCTGATATGCAGATTTTCATATCAACAAATAGAAACCATTTTCATATATTCATGAAAGCATTTCTGGCAAAAAAAATCTATCTTGTAGCATTTTATTCAATGCTACTATATGTATTTCCTTGAACAATCATAATGCATTTCTTTAGAAGTGTTCTTTTTCAGACTTCACATTTCAGAATAGTTTCTCCCTAGTAAGCTGAATTCGTTAAGTATCTCACAAAGGTGTAATAGGCTGGTGGAAGATTTATAATTTCCCCAGGAAAACCTGCAACAAATATATATGCCAAATACTTTATCTTATGTGCTCAAAAGAAATGGTGTCATCATCACCTTTCACGTATCCCATAAGATTTATTCACAGTTTACATTGACTGTGAAATTCTGCTATCCACTGTGAGTTCTGCTTTATTTATTCTAGATAATAGGACACTTGCAACCTATTAACAGTTGTAAACAGATCTTTTAAGTACATCTGACGTAGCAATTATGAAATGTATTTCTTAGACAAGTTTCCAGGATTAAATCAGGACAAAGGTGGAGATTAGGTAACCACAAGAAGTTTCTGTATTGAATGGTTGAGCTATTTTTCAAAAAGAAATTGCAAGTATTATAGACCCCAAGCTTCAAAGTCCCAGTGGAAAATTTAATGGATAATTACCCATTATATTTTAGAAAAACATTGATTTGATGAATGCTTATTTTAAGAAACATTCTTATCCTAAATGAGAGTAAATAAGCATACAATTAAATGGAGAGAGGGAGGGAGGGAAAGAGGAAGCAAAGGAAGAATGGATTATGGATGGATGCATGGATACATGGATGGAGGATAGATATATAATGCAGGATATCAACTTTGAACCAAGACCTGCTGATTAAATTTTGCTTTGTATTTTATTTTTCAGCCAATGTTTTCAGTTGCACCAAGCTTAGCCACCAATGCATCAGCAGCCTTTAATCCCTACCTGGGACCTGTTTCCCCAAGCCTGGTTCCAGCAGAGATCTTGCCGACTGCACCAATGTTGGTTACAGGGAATCCTGGGGTCCCTGTACCTGCAGCTGCTGCAGCTGCTGCACAGAAATTAATGCGGACAGACAGACTTGAGGTAGGAGTGAGTCACTGGTGTCTTTATGTACTCCATTCTAAATTTCAAGGCGTGCTCTTTGTTTATTCCTTCCATGGCCATAAAGGTTAAAAACAGTTCAAAGCAGAGATTTTGGTTTAGTGTTTGGAGCATTTGGCTAGAATATAGATACACTATACTTGATGAATGTAACATTTATAGAAGCCACAACATCCGTATGTAGGATAATGGGTAAGAACTTGGACTCTGGGATCAGACTGCTTATTACTTCATTGTACCTCAGTTTCCTCATCTTCAAAATGGAGAAACTTACGGCACTTACCTCAAAGAGTTAGTCAGTGTCTGGCACACAGCAGAAGCTTCCTAAATGTTTCTTGTTATTGTTGCTATTAACAAATTCCATCAATCCCCTGATACTTGTTCTCATAAAGATGTTATTTAGTTACTATCTACAAACTTTTAAAATTTATCGTTGCAAGTTTCCTCATAAGCCTCATAATATTTTGGTTGGAATAGCAAGGCAGCCTTGTTTGTGAAATGTGATTATAAGTTTTTAAATTGTAAATTGGGTGATGCACTCAGTCTTAGAATCAAGGATGATCAGATGTATGTACTTTGCTATTGCTACATGAAAAAGAAATGAAAGATATAAATCTTATGTTGAAATGGTTGTTGAGAATTTTAGCATGGCTGTAAATTAGTGAACTTGGTAAACTCTAGATGAAGGGGGAAAATGACAACATTACTGTACATTGAAGCTCTCAAATCTAGCATTGGTGTCCATATAAAGAGCAAATGAGCTCTTCCTCTTTTCCCTGGCTAGCATGAGGCAATACTTAGTGCTGAGAACTTTTACGTGTCTTAATTACTGAGAAAGCGGTAAAACAAGGCCATTGTGTGAACATAATTGACTCTAATCAGTAGCAGGAATTTATTTAATAAGCACCAATGTTTTGTTTATTAAGTTTCATTGCATGCATTACAAAGGATCTCAGCTTTCAGAGTATTTATAACTGCCACCATCTTTTTGATGGTAATAATAATAGTTGATATTTATTGGGTATTTACTATCTACCAATCACAGCGTTACCCCTTCATATGCAACACACATTTAATCTCCAAAACAATCTTATGAGGAAGATACTATCATTAACTCCATTTAACAGGGCGATAAATTTATGGAGAGAGATGTAACATAACTTATTCAAGGTCACGTGGGTAGGATGTTCCGGTGGGGTATGAACTCAGGACTACATTTTTAAACACTAGTAGATTACTCTCCCTTCCCATACAGGTGAAAGTACAAAGAGGAGGCAGCAAATTTTGGCTTGTATGTTCCCTTTAGAGTTTTCATTTGTTTGTTTATTTTAGGCTTATTTTTTTACCTTTCATTGAACGTTTTGGGAAAAGCTACTAATTACAAGAGTTCCACAAGGAGAACTCAGGAAGGATGTTGAGACTTAATTGCATGCCCTCTATGCACCAAGGACTCTGCTGTGTGCTAGAGATAACACCTTGACTTGTGGGTGGTTTGTCATTGCACAATTGTTCTTGCTCATTGATTAACTAATGCTGTTTGCAGATAAACTAGGAGGAAATTTAAGAAATTTTAAATATTTAAAAATTATTAGATGCTCAACGTGTGAATCATCCCTCCCCCTCCCCGCCGCTGACCTTTCTGAAGCAAACCCTGGGTTCATAATGTGTAATTGTTGATTGTTTAATGGGAACCAAATAGGCAGTCTGAGATGAACTTGATAGAATTAATTATGCATAGGAGATGATATTCGTAAAGCTGAGAACGTCTCTATTTAAATCTCTGTCAAAGAATCTCTTTAAAAGGCTGATGGTGTGATCAGAACTCTTTTAAACTAATCCTCCCACAATTTTAGGTAGTCTGTAATTGGTTATATTTTGTATGGTGTTTAGTTAAAATGAAGACTTCTGTCTCTTTGTTTTGTTTTGTTTTTCTTTTGCAAGAAGCTACTTTGAGTATTTTGTCTGTCTTCCTTTCCCATAGTCACAACAAATGGCTACTGTTACAATGACTGTCATTTCCTTTTAACCTGAATTCCACTTATCTAAATGCCTGATGGTAGGGCAGCTTCCTTATTCTGGTTCACAGGATCTGACTCAATGTCACAGTAACAACCTGTTAGGATGTTGCAATGTGAAGCTAAGGGGCACCTTTCTCCTAGCACTTGTGATTTTAGACACTCCTATCTTCAGGGTATTTCCTCTCATGCTAATTGCGCCGCATCTTGGAGTCTAAAAGACATGGCAGTAAGTGCACACACTTAATTTACACATTTAGTTATTTGGGGTTTAAATTTATACTCTATTTTTAACTCATGGAACTCCCAAGTACATTTTAGAATTTTGAGTTCCTTTTGAGGTGAACAGATTTTGAATCAGTGAAAATATTGGCCAATTCTTCTTGCCACTTCTCTCTTTGGCTACAGAATAGACAATGAAGAAGTTAAAAACACAGTAGATTATCAGCCTTCTGGTTCTGTTTAGAGGCACTAACACATATTTATATTTATAGCACCCAGTGTGATACTACAAAAAATGTTAAATTGAAAAAACAGGAATTGAATCCAAGGATTAGTGCTGGTGATTTTGCTAGTTAGGTGAGTAAGCATAGGTCAAGTTTTTTATATTTTCTGAGCTTCATATTCCACACATATTAAATTAGGGGAATATACCAGATAATCACTAAGATCACCTCCAGTTAGAACATTCTAGGTGAAATTTAGGTCATTTTCCTGTGTTTAATGCCAGCCACAAACTACTGAAAAGGTATTTAATATATAAATAACACACACACACCTAAGCTTTCTATCACTATTCATATTATCCATTCTTTGTTGGATATCTTTTAAAAGACCTTGTACCTGCATACTTTCTATGCTGTAAAATTCAGTCTTCACGGTTTTCTCTAAAGAGAAGCAAATCTCCTGAATATCAGCCTCTGAAATTAGGCTTTTAAAATTCCATTTTGTGACCTTGGGATGCCTTTGTGTAATTTTCAAGTAGCGGTCATTTTCAATGATTATTTTAAGAAATTGTTAAAATCTGTAGGTACTGGAAAGGACTGAGGTTTTTTGTTTTGTTTTGTTTTGTTTTTTTGCGGTACGCAGGCCTCTCACTGTTGTGGCCTCTCCCGTTGCGGAGCACAGGCTCCGGACGCGCAGGCTCAGTGGCCATGGCTCACGGGCCCAACCGCTCCGCGGCATGTGGGATCTTCCCGGACCGGGGCACGAACCCGTGTCCCCTGCATCGGCAGGCGGACTCCCAACCACTGCACCACCAGGGAAGCCCTGGACTGATGTTTTTAGTCATATCTTTGCTTCATTACAAAGAGTTGGTAATTAAGGAAATCATTGTTTGACTTATTTTCACGACAGACAATTTTTTATGGTGCAAAAAGGATCCATGAATGCATTTATTCTCTTGTTTATTCAACAATATCCAATGAAGAACTGTTGAACATCTTTCACGTAAAAAGTGTTGTAAGGAATATCTTGAAGCCTTATAAGGTTATCAGCTGTGTTATTAACAACAAGAAAAGGTCCACCAGCATAGTGCCAAGCTCATAAATGATGCCCAGTAACTTGGTCAGTGAAGGAATAAATGAGTCAGTCAACCAGTTAATCAATTAATTAATCACAGGACGATACATTCCCTTATTCAGAGCTTAGGGTAATATAACAGAAGAGATAAAATATGACACATTTTAAACATGTGTTAGCATTCTCCTTGAGAACATGTTTACATTTTGAACATTCCAGCTACAAAATATGGCATCTAGTTCATGCCCCTAGTCCTAGAGCAATGGTTTTCAAGATTTAATGTGATTAGAATCACTTGGGATGATTGTGAAAAACGCAGGGCCTGGGAATTCCCTGACTGTCCAATGGTTAGGACTGGGGCTTTCACTACCGAGGGCCTGGATTCTGTCCCTGGTCAGGGAACTAAGATCCCACAAGCCACACAGCACAGCCAAAACAAACAAAAAAAAAAACTAAAGAAAAATTTTTAATGCAGGGCCTCATCCCCACAGACTGATTCAGTGGGTCTTTAGCGGGTCTCTGGAATCCTTTGCACAGATCTGCCAGGTGATTCTAAATGCGAATGGTCTATAAAATACCTATTCCAGGGGATGCCAGCACCTGTTATTTGTCTTAACTTTTCATCATTTACCTCATGTACAGTTACTTGTATACAAAAATCTTCCTCCTCCAGTGCATTTAGCATTCTACATTTTGTGAAATTGCTGAGAACACAATGTATAGCATTATGAAATATTTTAAGCAATTGGTGATAATTTTTAGGGTAATTTATACAGCATAACAGCATTAACCAAACAAAAGACAAACCAGTGGCCACATATTTCATATGCTGATGGAAACATTAGATTGCCATTTCATGAACTCTACATCATTTTTATATCAATAGTCTATATGACAAAAACATATGACATATTCCAGGAAAGGTGAGCAAACCACTCGGCTTCGGATACTTTTCAGTTAAAGTTTGTTTTAAAATAAAGTATTCATGTGCCAAAAGTTTTATTCTACTGAGGTAATCATGACATGAATTTCTAATTCAGACCACTGGATACTGAATGCTTCCACTACTTACTGACACAGAAGAGTCTAGTGACTTTTTTCATATAGGCATAAAAACATATGATACCTACTGCCTACACAAAAAAGAGCATTTAAAGATAAATGTGGATACAAGTGATAGTGAAAGGCATTCCTACATGACATTATTATAGGCATTTAATGGATTTGTCATGATCTATTGCATATAAAAGATGCAATTCAAACTAAGATTAGAAAAGCAAATGCTTTTAATAATATAAGAAAGGCTTATTGATAGAATTATTTTACTTCCGTATTTTTGTAGAGTGTTTGGCTACTGCTTGTGTGATATTTTAATTTCTTTAGAAAATTAACAGGAAATATTGAGTTTTATGCACACAGGTCTATGTAGTCTACATTTTTTAAAAATTGTAATAAGGCTTTAGAATGACTCTCTAAAATGTGGTCAGAGCCCCCATTTAAAACATCTAGTCTCTGTCGATTATTACTGTCTGTGATTAGTTTGAGTTTTGTTTTAGAGATGATAGAGTTGTATATTGTTTAAAATAAGGGAATTGCTAATCCTGGCTTAGCCAACTCATATTTGCTGTTTTTCCACCAATTTCTTCATACAAATTAAAGCTAAAATGTCCCTATCTTTGCAGTTATTTAGAAGGAGTAATAAAGGTAACTATAGATTTGAACATTTGACATATTGATGAGCTTGTTTCAGATGTCCTGTCATGCATAGAAATGAATAAATGAAAACCTGGCAGTGGATTTAATGGGAAGTTTTATTTAGTTGGTCATTCCTATATATTCAGATTTGATTTTTTTAATTACATAAGGTCAAATGACATTGTTAGCTATATCATCTATAGAAATATGCTTGTCTTCACTGGCTTGGTGGTAATGATAGGTTCTACCTTTTAGATTTCAAAGAAAATTCCCAGTTGATCTTAACAGAAATTCTCTGAGGTAGCTAAAGTAGATGTCTTTTTCTTCAGTTTTTAAAAAATGAGGTTCAGGTAGACCAAATTTGTACAGTTACCAAATAACAGACTGAAACTAGATATCGCATCATCAGATATTTATCTTGGGAATGTAATTTTACAAACAATTAACTAAGATCATTTCCCCTAATCACCAGAATTTTAAGATGTGGATATTTGAATTCTTTTTGAATTGAAAACACAGGTAATTTCTTTGTATTAGATTGTATATTCATGACCTGTAATGCTTTGGGTTCTTTGATAAGATTGTTGATTATTCAGTATTTCTTTTTTAAAGTGTTCTGTTAGCTCAAATTTAATAAAGTCCATGATGCTTACTGTTGAACAACGGGTATGTATGTGTCTTTGAATAAGCTCCTTAATATTGGTCATTAGGTTTAAATTGACTTCCCAAAGTATTAAAGTACCCTGAGATGGGCTTCCCTGGTGGCGCAGTGGTTGGGAGTCCGCCTGCGGATGCAGGGGACACGGGTTCGTGCCCCGGTCCGGGAAGATCCCACGTGCCGCGGAGCGGCTGGGCCCGTGAGCCATGGCCGCTGAGTCTGCGCATCCGGAGCCTGTGCTCCGCAACGGGAGAGGCCACAACAGTGAGAGGCCCGCGTACCGCAAAAAAAAAAAAAAAAAAAAAGTACCCTGAGAGTCCCTCTTCCCTGTTACAATTAGCCCTCTCTTCCTGCTTTGAATGTTAGTCTCTAAAGATGACTATGTTAAGCACAAAACATAGAATGTCTCTTAAAGAAAGTGCAAATGGCTGTTTAGTTTTGAATAAGTTCATACATTGACCTTAATTTCCTTAGACTCTCAAGCCTTAACTTGCAGAGTAATGATGAATTTAATACTACTTATACAAACTATTATTATTTTGACCATTTTGAAATATGCTCATCATGTTTATAGAAATTGAGATCGAATAACAGAACTGTTTAACCAGATTTGTATGGTGTGTTTTAAACTCTCTGTACATTATCTTATTCAGTATTCATGATTCCAGAGCTAGTAAATATAAACACTAGATAGAACCGAAAATTTCTGATTTCAAACTCTATTCTCTTTCCACCCTACTACTGCTATTTAATTAACAAAAGAAGGTTTATGTAGAATTAATTTAGATTTCCTTGGGTCGTTTTTCTGATTGCTTTTTCTTTTGATTATTTAAAGTTTATATGCCAAAGGTGTTTTTCTGGAAATGTAATTTAGTACTTTAATATTTTCAGTGAATATTTTTATTGAAATGACGGTGTTTACTGTAAAAGCAACCTCTTACCCATTTTGTATGAAAGTTTACAAAACTTACCTGACTTCCAAAGCAAATCCTGCCTTAATACTTTTTTTTTAAATTGGAGTATCGTTGATTTACAATGTTGTGTTAGTTTCAGGTGTACAGCAAAGTGAATCAGTTATATGTATACATATATCCACTCATTTTTAGATTCTTCTCCCATATAGGCCATTACAGAGTATTGAGTAGAGTTCCCTGTGCTATACAGTAGGTCCTTATCAATTATCTGTTTTATATATAGTAGTGTGTATAGGTCAACTGCCTTAATACTTATAGTACATATAAGTACTTATACTTACAAACATTCTTTTTGATTGAAGTACATTATGTGTTTAGCTAATATCAATAGATGGAATTATTTTCATCTAGGTTTGAAAACCACTTACCAAACTGTAAAAAGTACTTATATATGTTGACCCACTAATGCCATTTCTGCACATTTATCCTTAGAGAATGATTTTTTAAAGAGTGTGGTCATGAATATACTCTTTGCAACATTATTTGTAATATGGGAATATTGGAAATAATCTATAGATGCTCTCTGAAAGAGTTACTTATATTACACACATCTGCTTTATGGAATTTGATGCAGCCAGCAAAAATGATGACTCTGGACACTATTAAGTAAAACAAACAAAAAGCTTATGCTACATTGTTGAGCAAAAACAGATCACCAAGTAATAGCCATACTATAGTTACAACTATTTGAAAAATATGTTCGTGCAGAAGATTGGATGAGAATAGAAAAAAGAGCCATAACGTTGTTAGGATTTTCAAATTTAATTTTATCTTCTTTGTTCCAAATTCTCTGTATGGTAAGTTGTGCAATTTCTTATCCTGATCTGAATTATAAGGTTAGATTTGTTGAAATTTTGTCTGTCAACTAAGAGATTTCTTTTGGGGAAGCAACACAGTCTAAAGTTTTCTTGAGTTTATCAGGCCAAACCCATATTCAGCAGTCAAGGGATAGATCCCATTTTATTGATGGTCTAATAGAAAAATCTGTTTGAAAAGTTTTGGGAAGTTTGTTCTGTTCAGATAGTTACCCAGCAATGCATGTATACAACCAAAGCTTGGCAAACTTCTCTAGCCCCTCTAGCCTTGTAGCTCTCACCAGTACAAGTTTTCACAAGAGATTTTCAGTTTCTTCTCTATTTTTTTCAAAGGCAAGAATAATAGGAGAACAGCTATTTCAGTATATTTCTTCCGTTCCATTTCTCTTGTCAGGAGGAACCTTAAGTTGGAAAAAAAAATAAAACAGTCAAAAATGTATATCATACAAAAACAGTTAACTAAGTTCTTGGAACATCAGAAAAGGCTGGATTTAGGAACAAAATTCTGAGCTAACTGCTAGTTATCAACTCTGCTTAAATGTTTTTTAGAATTCTCTCTCAATGCATCCTGCAAGACAGTAAAGAGTACAAAACTGTAATAAACCAATTGTTAACCTATACAAACCACACTGGCACATGCATAAAGCAAATGGAGAGGGACGAGAAGGGGTCTTAGAATGATCATCTTTATGCAACCTGATTTTAAGTTCACATCCCTGAAAATAAAAAGAACAGAGAAAAGGACAGAGAAATAAAAAGTCAATATCAGCCTGGCACTCAGGCTATATTTTGGGAGAATAATGCTCAAATTTCTGGCACCAGCACTGGCATAATTGTTTTTGAAAAATTGCAGATCTTTGATTTTAATAGTTATTCAAGATCCTACGGATAGACTACCTTCAGATCTTCTTTCTTGTCAGTGTGGCAAAGAGTGAGAGAAATTGGAAAACAGAGTGTTGGTTCAGTTGCTGCCAGTTTCTCTGCGAGCATATTCGAGAAAGCAGGAATTACTGAAGCGCTAACAGCAGTAGTGTCCGAACACAGATGGTTTCCTATTGGATGAGGCTGCATTGACACAGATTTGTTTAAACAGAAAAGTAACTTTTTGTTTATGCTGTGGTGTAAATTTAGCATAATTTTACATATATACGTGAAGAGTTTTTATCCTCACTTAAGTGTTCCTCTCTTCCTATTTTGATGAGTCTAATTTAGTAAGTGGGGATCTGTGGTGTAGAAAGCTGCACGGCTGATTCCAGTCCTCAGTGAGAGTGGAGGACAATAGTTCTGGATAACAGCTTTACCACTTTTGCTTTTCAAATTATAAACTCCTGGATATCCTTGTTTTCTTTTGTTCAAGAAGATAAATGCAACGATTAAAAAAAAGGATCTTCTGTAACTTCCTAAGTCATCTTTGTATTCCTAATATCTCTGAGTGTCTGGCACAGAGTAGTTATTTAATAATTTTTTAAAATTACATAAATTGAGGTGATGAATAGAGTTGGGTCATTGCTATGTGGAATGCAATGCTTTAGCTAGCTTGAGGTTTCCAAATGGTGCAAGATGCCGTTTATAATGCTATTTTTAAGATATACCACGATACAAATTATAGAGACCTTTTTAAAAGGAAGCACTTTCCTCAATAATGGAATATGGATGTAAAAGGGGGAAATGCCTAGAATTAAATGTGATCATTTCATGTATTTAAATCCAAGAAAATCTTTGTTTTTTTAAATCACAACGGGGTTCCCCCCCTTTTTTCCCCTTGATGAATTCCAAAATTGAATGTTCAGGGTCTGCATCGCTCAGTTTGTAAAAAGATTTGTGAAAAACAAAACGGAAACATCCTTGAAGCATGAAGTAAGAACATAAAAATATAAGGACATTCTGTGTTTAGATGGCCCTCTTGTGGTAAAAAGGTCAAACTATTCTGACTGAAGACAGCGCCGGCAACCTCTTGATTAGAGCAAGCACCATGACAAACTTGAATAGTTAAGAGTCAAAATCGAGCAAATGAATGAAAAATAACCCATTTTCACCTTTCCCCAGGGACCCCATCCAAAATTAATAGATATAAAACAAACAGTAGGGCTTCCCTGGTGGCGCAGTGGTTGAGAGTCCGCCTGCCGATGCAGGGGACACGGGTTCGTGCCCCGGTCCGGGAAGATCCCACATGCTGCGGAGCGGCTGGGCCCGTGAGCCGTGGCCGCTGAGCCTGCGCGTCCGGAGCCTGTGCTCCGCAATGGGAGAGGCCACAACAGTGAGAGGCCCGCGTACCAAAAAAGAAAAAAAAAAACAGTAACAAAAACTAATCTTTTTCCATCTGCTTTTTATAGCTACCAGGTAAATCTTTAATAATCAAAAACTTAGCTCTTGGAAATATTTTATGAAAAAGCTATCATTTTACTTTTTACACTTCCACTCTTAAATAATTTCTGATTAGCATAAAAGCTGCAAAAATAGAACCAAGAGTTCCTGCCTATCCTTCACCCAGCTTACCTAAATATTGACAGCTTACATAGCCATGTTACCACTCACAAAACCAGAAAATTAGCATTGATATGCTGCTATTAGCCAATCTACAGACCTCAATCAGATTTCACCAGTTGTCCTACCAACATCCTTTCTCTGACTCCATGATCATTCATTCTGTGACAGTGTCTCAATCTTTCTTTGTCTTTCATGACCGTGACACTTTGGAAGAGTACTGATCATTTTGTAAAACATCCTACCATTTTAGTTTGTCTGATGTTTCCTCATGATTAAATAAATTCAGGTTATGCGTTCTCAGCAGTAATACAACAAATGTAATGTTGTATCCTTTTTTCAGTGCATCATATCAGTAGGTACATGATGTCATTATGTCTTTATTACTGGTGAAATTAACTTTGATTGTTTGATTAAAGCGGTGTCTCCAGGGTTCTTCACTATATAAAGTTAGTGTTTTCCCCCTTGGTAATGAATAAGTATATCAACATAATTTAAATTAGATATTTTACCATAATTAGTATCATAAATGTGTTTTCTTTCTCATGGACATTTTATTGAAAATGGGATTATAATTTGTATACCGAACTAAGAATGTTTTCAAGTTATTTTGTGGTTCCTTTGCAAATTATCTTTTCCCCTTTCATTTGTTGGCTTCTGTCGCCAGTCTTGCACTTTAAGTTAAAATCTTCGGAAAGTTTCTACTTGTCCATGTTGACTGACCCCTGTGCACTTAATGACCCCGTAGGTATGTCGAGAGTACCAGCGTGGCAATTGCAACAGAGGAGAAAACGATTGTCGGTTTGCCCATCCTGCTGACAGCACAATGATTGACACCAATGACAACACAGTCACCGTGTGTATGGATTACATCAAAGGGAGATGCTCTAGGGAAAAGTGCAAATACTTTCATCCTCCCGCACATCTGCAAGCCAAGATCAAGGCTGCCCAATACCAGGTCAACCAGGCTGCTGCAGCACAGGCTGCAGCCACCGCAGCTGCCATGGTGAGTAGAGACCTCAGCTCAATCCTCGTTAACAGTCAAAAAAGCAAAGTGAACAACTGTATCTGACGACAAGCTATTCATTTATTAACCTTTTTTAAAAAAAGTTTTGCTTAAGATATGTTTGTTCAGGTATCCCAGACAATACATAATGAAGTTACCATTCAGAGAAGTGAGAGTAACTCCTCAAATGGTTCAGATTGCTCCTACCCTCGGCCTACCTCTTAATCCTGTGTCTTATTCTGGATATAGGGTTTCTGAAATTTCTGCTTTGTACAGAACACCTGTCTCCTTTTCGGTTTAACGATACTGCCATTTTCGGTCCTCTTATTTCTGTGTGCCATCTAATCAGCCATTGTTTCCCTTCGGTGTGTTCTTCTGCACATCAAGGCTCTTCTCTACATTATCTTGCTTTTAACCATAACAAAATCTGGAACTATTTAGGAGAATTGCTTCCACAAAATTGTTTTTAGAATTAGCTACAAGACTTTGAACAGTTTGCTCTCGAGATAACCTTAAACAATATTGTGGCATAAACAGAACTGTAAAACTAGAGAAGCTTGCCTATGCCATTATGTAGGAAGGAGAAAGCAGTACTCGAGGAGGAGTTAGAAATTGGATCATTTAGGACAGATACTCAACTCTATACTTAAGGTAAATTTTAATGTGATCTAATAGCTGATTTTAATGAGTCCATTTTTGTTCCTTGCTTAGCTGTTGTAATGTTGTCCTTTTTTTTTACATAAATATATGACTTAATCTTTAAAATATTCATAAAAAAGAACACTGTGTGGTATTTCATAGCACAGTAAAATAATCACGAGAGAGGTCTTTTCTGTGTTTGTTTACGGATACTTGAGCAAAAATACAGAAGGCAGACTCTCTCCTCCTATCTTCCTTTCACTCTTTTTTTTTTTTTCTGTTAGAGTATCTTGTTTGTAATTAACTACAAAGAGGAGTTATCCTCCCAATAACAACTCAGTAGTGCCTTTATTGTGCATGCTTAGTCTTGTTATTCGTTGTATATGGCATTCCGATGATTTGTTTTTTTATTTGTTTTTTCTCACCTACCCAAAAATGCACTGCTGCCCCCATGATGCACCTCTGCTTGCTGTTTATGTTAATGCGCTTGAACCCCACTGGCCCATTGCCATCATGTGCTCGCTGCCTGCTAATTAAGACTCAGTCGGCTGTCAAATCACTGAAGCGACCCCTCGAGGCAACCTTTGACCTGGTACTATGACCTTTCACCTTTTAGCTTGGCATGTAGCTTTATTGTAGATACAAGTTTTTTTTTTTTAATCTATTTAAAAATATATATTCCTTTTTCTGTTATAAAGTTGTAAAGTACAATGAAAAACTGAGTGTGGTTTCCTGACAAAATTAGTGGAAAGACTGTAATGCAAGTCCCTGGACGGATATCATACAATGAAAGATTCCGAAAGCCCAGCAGTCCACATTCAGTTTAACTACATTGTAGAATATTCTAATGGAATACTTGAAGGACATTAAAAATGTATTTTTGGACTGTATATTTATGTACCTGTTTGGTTAGCATGGCTTTAGTGATAGAATTATTGACTTTTTAATATTTCTAGTTCAGTGTTGTAAGAAAAAAAAAAAACTTGCATGCTCTGGGACATGTGCATGTTTAGGTAGACATGGGGGAGGGGCAGAGTGGGACTGATTTTTATTTTACCTGTTTCGGTCACTCCGTACAATTAACTATTAACATTGCTTATACTTGTCAATCCTCATGGAGCTCGCAGTGCAGCTTTTCTTCTTTTCCCAAATCAATGGCTTCTCCCAGAAAGCCTGAAGCATTATGGGACTTAAAACACTTTAACACATTATAACATGTGCTCTCATACTAGTGGGTTTTTTCCCCCCCAAGACAAAAATAATGCTTCCTTTAAAGCTTTTATCTTGCTTTTTTTTTCCCCTTTAAATTTTTGTTTATTGGATGTTTGTTCCCCTTGGGTAGTTAAGGGCTCTGCTGCTTGCTTGCTCATGCTTCCTAACAAGTTTAGCCTTCAACTGATTTTTCTTTTTTCTTTTTCTCTTTTTACTGGTATTTGTTTTTTATACTCATTCACTAAACAGGGAATTCCTCAAGCTGTACTTCCCCCATTACCAAAGAGGCCTGCTCTTGAAAAAACCAACGGTGCCACCGCAGTCTTTAACACTGGTATTTTCCAATACCAACAGGCTCTAGCCAACATGCAGTTACAACAGCATACAGCATTTCTCCCACCAGGTAAGGGGTTTGAGTTTATTAATAAATGAATCTGGTGATCCATGTAGAGTTCTCCTGGTAGAGCAGATAAACCACACCCCCAGTTGTTTTTAGCCATAGAGCAGGTGGAAGGTAAGATGGAAACTTGTCTGAGGTATCTCCTATGGTTTTCCTTAAAAACTAAGAATTTTAGCTTAATGAAAGATGGATTAGACATGTTTTATATATTTATTTTTATTTGTGTAATTTGGAATTGAAATAGAGTTCTTTTCTTTTTTTCTCTCTTTCCTCAACACCGTTATATGTCTGTCAAGCTATTTTATGACCCTTTTCTGCTGTAAGACCCCTTTGCCTTCATGATTCCATAGAGTTCATTTGAATTATATGAAATGACACTTTTCAGTTTTGATTTTTGTTTTTCAGCCTTTTTGTTTTCAAGGTGGAGAATAAAAACACTGACTCTGTGTTCCAGAGCTCTTAAAAAGTGCTCTTATCAGTACCAATCAGTATACATCACTTAAAATTGTTGCTCCTGAGCTAATATTGAAGTAGCCCTAAGTGCCCAGTGAAGTTTACATTTATTGTTGAGTTATACATTTGTGGTTTCAGTTGATTACAACTTAGTCAAATAAACATACTCTAGAACTATACACAAAGATATACAATTTAAAAACATAAATAATCAGTTATCTGGAAATTTATTATTTTTGCTCACTCATCCTTTACTTCAGAGAATACATATTACACTTCTTGTAATCTGGAATTCAACTAACCAGAGACTCTAATCTTATTTTCTTCTTTACCTCTTAATCTTTCTAAAAAATTACCATGTGTTAAGAGATTTATTTAATATAATAATTTTATTAATTAAATTGATAAATGTATGACTAGATGTGTCTGTCAGAGATCCAGCCCCATTAGTATATTATACTATGTTAACAGTATTTACAGTGCATTACGTTCAAAATGCCATGAGGGAATGTGATAATTTGTTTTTGAATAATGAGAATAAATTATATTCACATTAGTTTTTACTGCTAAGCACAACTTTATATACAGCGCATCTTTGAAAACTAGCCATCCCTATGTAGAATATGTAGTAACATTCAATGAACAAGAATATTCCACTAATTGAAATAGCCTGTCCTAGAAACACAGATAAAATGATATTTACTCATGAAATAGTGTCTATCAAGTTGAAGTTTGTCCATTTTAGAACAGAAATTAAATCATTTTGATCTGTAGGGTATTTGTTACATTCTGAGGGAAAAGTCACATTTAAGTTTTATAAGATTGAAAAATTTCTTCTCAACGTATACAGTTTTTCAGAGATTTCCCAAAATGGATCTTTTTGCTTTAGTATAAATTGCCATGTCCCTGGATTTATGCTGTCTCCAACAAATAATCTATCAATTTTTCTATAGTCAGATCAGTAGACAAAGTTTCAAGGAATTGTAGGTAACTGCCATAATCTCTTTGAAGAAATTAAAAATTATTTTTGTCAGTTTATTTCATTGAATAAAACATTACTACTAGAAATGACAGTTTCCCTATTTAAAAATCTAAAAATAAAAACAAATCTAACTTCTTCCATAAATTATTTAAAGAAACCTAAAATAATCTGTTTTATCAAATGGGTTTTGCATCAATTTCTCCAGAAACATTCAAATGACTGAAGATTTTTCTAAATAAGTATAATCATTAATTGCATGATATGCATGACTCTGACTTATGACAATAGTCTCTCCCTGGAATGGTTTTTAGCCGGTGGATAGGACAGAGCAAAAGATGATAGGTAAGGTCAAGTCAGAGAAAAACAATAAATACCTTCATAAGTCAGAATCTACTTATCTCTCTGTTCTAGAAACTAAGCATTGTTAATTTAAATAAAATGTGCCACAATATATTGAAATATGCTGAAATTTTTAACATGCATTTGCATTTTTATGATGATTTGTATCAGAAATATTCTGTTCTTGATATTTGTAGTCAACATGCTATGAAATTATTGCAATAGTAATATCAAATAAGATTTATTTGTAACCCAGTTTTAAAGAGCTTAAGCTTCAGGTTAACCTTTATTAGTCACATAATCAGAAGCAAGTACTGCCTCCATCATTCCTTAAAAATATTTTCATTGTCGGGACTTTCCCTGGCGGTCCAGTGGTCTGTACTCCACGCTTCCACTGCAGGGGGCACGGGTTCGATCCCTAGTCAGGGAACTAAGATCCTGCATGCCGCGCATTGCGCAGCCAAAAATAAAATTTTCATTGTCATACGTACCTGTGTGCCAGTATGGCATTAAACAGTTAAAGTGGATAGCCCACTTATACTTCTGCCAAACCACTTTATCAGACAACCAGAAAGGAAAGAAATCTAATGCAGAGAATATAAAACCCAAATGCCTTAAGGGCCAGGCAGGAAATGTGAATAAGTGAGCAAGAAATAAACTAGGAGCTGTGGGGTCTGGGAGGCACTGGAGAGCACAGGCCCAGTCTAAAGGGGACGGTCAGTGTTCAGACTTAGCCCTTTGCTGCCTTAGAGGATTGTCTGCCTAGTAGGCATGGTGCACCGCACAATACCCTTTGTGGTTCCATATACATCAGTCTTCGTGAACAAGGGGTGGTTGTGTCTGTTCCTCCCAGGGTTGGTTGTATACAAACTTGTACAACCTAATGCAGTGGCCCTGGTGTCCAGTGTTGCCAGATCTTATGATTTTTTTTCCAGATATTCTGGACATTTGGATGTTCATATGTGAAATCTCTCAATTTTGAAATATTGTCAACTAATTTAAGTTTTTAAATATACTTTGAGAACTACAGAAAATCCATCCTACCACAAATTCATATGTCATCTTATGTATAACACCTGGGAGAAAAAGTCATTTTCCAAAGTCTAGGTTATTCTGCAGACGTAGAGAAGAATTATATGATCAGAGCATCCTATCTAACCACAGTATTATAATTTGGATGTTATATTCTGAAGACTTTATTGGAACTGATTAGAAAAAGGAAGTCATTTATTTTTTGCAGTTTAGAGTTTTAGAGCTCTGTAGTCTGTTGCTTCAATCATAACTTCAGGGACATGCAGGTCTATTTCATTGAAGTTACAATGAAGCATGGTTGGCTAAATCTTTAGAGCAGGTAACTCTGTATACAGAGTAAGTTGCTAGCAAAAGATCAGGGTTCAGTGGCAAGCCAGCTAGCTAGCTAAGAAAAATTAGTATATACCGTAACTTTAGTTACAGTAAAAAATTTAGTTACGGTAAAAAATTAGTATATACCAGAACAAACTGAGACTTATGTGGCCTAGACCCATCTATCCATCATCCATCCATGTATCCATCCACGTATGCATTCATCTATCCATTTATCCATCCATCCTTCTAACCATCTATTCTTCTCTCTCACCCTACCTCCTTCCCTTCCTCTCTTTCTTCTGTTCCTTCCGTTTTCCATCCACCTCTCCGTCTACTCATCCATTCGTCCATTCATCCATCTTTCCATTCATTCCATCAACCCCATCCCACTGCATCTCCCTCCCACCCACCCCAAGAAAGTTTTCTGGCCTTTTGTTTTTACACCCTCCATCTCACTTAAAGATAAATACAAGTAATTTGGATTAAGTTCACATTGAAGCTTTGGGTTTTTTTTTTTTTTTTTTTTTTTAAGATACGTAGTCCTTTTTTTTCTTAACCTTCACTCTTTAAAACTAAATTCACTATTTATACAGATTATGCATAACCTAGGGTCTACTTATGTTGTAGTTGTAAATTTCACCCCTGAAATTAGAGTGTGTAAGAAATAACACTTTTATTTACATCAGATTCATTTTCCTGAACTGAAATTAAGTCCAATTCTAAACTCCAATTTCACTGTGTTGGACAGAAATATCAGGCGGCATCACTGGGATCCCAGAACCCCATCCTCACATCTCCTCTTCTTTCCGTCTCTGCTCAGATAGAGGTCCTGTGCAGTGCGGTAGTCTCAGACAGGCTACCCATTCTCCATTCTTCAGTCAGCACTGGTCACTGCTGATGTGCTCAATGTCCATGTTTACAAGATCTCTTGAAGGCAGGTACGCCAGGGCTTCTATGCCTGCCTTGGGTACAAGCATCCTTGCCTGAGCCCCTTAGCCTCCCTCCCTTAGCAGCCCATTCCCTGGAAAGCCTGCTGCCTGCAGGGCTGCTGTGAAAGAACACGCCACGTGCCTAACTACCCAGGGACCCTGCACACTGCCCGCCTCCTCTCCGGGGTCTGGAGGAACTTTTCTCTCTGCTCTCCACAGTTTTTGCCTACATGCGATCCTCAGAAGCACACCTCTCTTCTCTCCTCCTAGCATATTGCCCTCAGTCAGTTTAGGTTTATGATTTCAAAAGACCTAAAAATAAGTGTGCTGCAAATGGCTTCAGCTTCACCATGCGTGGCAACACTACCAGAGATAAGGAAACAAAAGGCCAAGAAACTTTCCTGAGGGGCTGGAGTGAGAGGGGAGTTGCAGAGGGATGGGGTTGTTTTTACAGAAAGAATAGAAAACAAAGATTTCCAGCTTATCACTTTCATTATAGTTAATGAAATGAATGCAGATGGTTTACTTGAAACTTAGCATAGTGATTACAAATCTGGCTTGGAAGTTTAAATACAGCTCTACCACAAGATATAATTTCTCTATACTTTCATTTTTTTCATCTATAAAATGGGGATAATAGTAGTAATTATTTCATAAAGTTGTGTTTAAGTGAGTTCTAAACATATTTGATGAAAACATTTTCTTAAAGCACTTTTATAGACAAGTTTAAGAGTCTAGAATAAAGCCTGGAATGTAGTAAGCACTGAGTTTTATTATTTCCCAACTCAGTAGTGCAATAAAATAGAATTCAATAGATTGAACAGAAACAGAAATAAATTATATGAAGCTGTTGCTTCTTTAGATATCAATTTTGAGAATAATTCAACTGATTTTGAACTTTTAGTTTGAAATGATATAAATTATTTTTAGAAGACTTTAAATCAGCTTTATACTTCTATCATAATCTACCTAAATAGGCTTGAATTACCATATCTAAATTCAAACCTCCAACCAAATCTCCATTATAATTCTTTTTCTCTCTACTTCCTTCCTTTCTCCTTGAACTGATTTTACCTACACATACATCTCATTTGTAACTTACCTTCCTGGTAATTTTTTCTGCACCTTCATACAGATCAATTTAACATTTTGATATAAATATCATGTAATTAAAGTATTACATTCCTCAGAAACACACCATTCTGCTCTGCAAATACCTTTGTAGGGGAAATTCGAAATTGACAAATACATTCCCTTAAATGTTGCCTTGTGCTGAAAATTGAAGAAAAAATTTTAATTGGCTACTTGTACAATCATTATTAATAAATCAACCCATCTGATGTAAAGATGGATATTATGGTCATTTCAAAAGTGATTTTTGTTTTTGGTAAGTGGGTCCTACAGCATTATGTCTTCATATTTGTGAGTTATTGCACCCTGGCTAGTATTTTCATTGCTGCCTTATGTTTATTTGCTGCAAATCCCTCTCAAAACTGTGTGCATTGGTTATAATGTTAACGAGGAAGATAACTCAAACTGAAATGCAAATCATAAATGCTTTAGAGTTTTAGAGAGACAGGGTAAGTTTAACTCATTTTCAGCATGTGCAGCCTCAATTATGCACGGGATGAAATACCATAGGCAAATTGCAGCATCATAATGAATAATAAATTTAAAACCTACAACCTGTACAGTATTTAAAACGACTGTTTATCCGATTGCACATTATTCTTTTTCATTCGTCTTTTCATCCTCTCTGTCTTCCCACCCCACTATGATAGGATGATGATTTCATAAGATCTAGAGTATTAAAGTTTGCTTGCTCTATTGTCGCAAATTGCCGTTTTTGTTATTACTGGTTTGTTTTTGTTGTCTTTCACAAGTCTTTGACTCAGTAGTGGTAGCAAATGACAGAGATCTTCAAGGGTCTTAAATAATGCCTATCAATGTAATAGTACTCCACCTGAGAGGATGCCGCCCTAGCTCCATTACCTACTTTAATCACTGATCGTGCCCACCGTCTAATTGTGATAACAGTCTAATTGCAGCTGTTACAAGGATGCCAGTTAAGTAATCTGTGCTTCTCAATGGCAGCTTTGTTTCAGAGGGCCATCTCTGACAAGACGCAATTGGCAGATATTTTTCTAACAAATGTTCATCCCAGATGCTGCTAGTATTTAAATAGGATGCACCAAGATTCAGATAGAAACATAAAATCATTTGATATTTTAAAACCTAGAAGTCTAAAATAATCTCATAGAAAGAACAGTAATTCAGTATGTGGGAAAGTGCCCTGTACTTGGTAAAATAAGTTAGATTTTTCAATGTTTATATGTCAAAGAGAACAGGGACTATATACGTAATATTTATTTTAACGTCACGGTGGAGCCATTGTGAACATCAGTGCTAACACCCCATATGCAATGTATGTATCTTCATTATCTCCCATTCAGGGTTTTTATTGAAATCTAATCAACCATTTTTTGGATGTGAAATTTTGTAGAACACTTGATATTCCAAGAAGTCCTGAGGGTCTAAACCAGCAGTGAAAACCAGTCTGTTTTCCCAGATACCTACTAAGTAAACCAGTTCGAGACTTATACAAAAGTATATCCCATCTAAATGTTTTCCTTACATCTAAATTCCCAACTAAGGCAATGCAGAAGTTCACTTTCACTTTATGCATAATTTATTGCTTGGTACCCCTCCGAATAAAATTCCTGTATGGATGATCATAACCCCTTCCATGTCTGTGTTGTTGTCGCTACAGTGAACAGGGAGATAAATAAAACCAAAGGAATGAAAATGAATGTTTTGATTTCATTACATTGTTAAGTCAGTTTTGTGCGTTGAATTATTTAGCATCTTAATAATAAATATCTCTAATGATTTAACATGTGCTCAGTTCATAGGTTAAAATCAGAAATAGCAAAGCTACCAGATGGCTAGTAACCAGATTAAAACAAAACAAATTGCAGTATTATTTTTAAAAGAATTAAGGAGGTTTCAATTTTTTTCAAAATACTTTTATTTGTAGGCAGCAATTAGGAGAAACAACGTGTACCAGCACACAGTTAAACTGGCTTTTATTCTTCACTTGAGACTAGTTCTAATTGATCACTATGCTATTGTATGATTTGATTGTGCTGACAGTTACATGCCACTGTTCCCATAATAACAATTTTTCTTCTTTGTTCAAATGAATTTCCTAATTACACGTGTGATGGGATGTTTTAATTCTTTTCCCTTTTCAAATCCACCTTCCTGTTGCAATGCATGATGGGCAGGCTCAATATTGTGCATGACACCCGCTACAAGTGTTGGTAGGTGCCAGCTTTGTTTCTTGATTATCTTAAACCTATGGTGCACCTCACAGCCCCTCAAAATCCACTGCTAAGTTTAACTTATATCTATTGGGCAAGTCCATTTCCTTTTTACTAACACCTGTCAATTAAATGCCATTTTCTATTTAATTGACATGGACTCACATAAATGTTTTCTTTACACACAAGTTTCCTTTGGTCACCTTTGGTGGATTTTGATTGGACTATGAGTTCTGGTGTGTAAGAAAAAAAAACTATCTCATAAAAGTAATATATTGTATATTTTTACAATAGTAAATAAGAAAACAGACTTTTATTCAAACAGATAATTGTATATATGAAGTAAATACCTGTATTTTGACTTAGATTTTGAATGTCTGACTATGAACACTATATAAAATTCGTTTTTGACTTAGCAAAGTAAGCCTGTTTGTGTCAATTTTCTTGATTTGATGGTAACAAGCTTTTTTTCCCCTTTTTTTTCTCTTTCATCCCCCCTTCCCCTTCTCTCCTTGGAATGTTGTCCTGCTTTGCGCTGTGATTGCATGTCACTCACTGGTGATGATGCCCCGTCACACGGCTTGTTGCTGTGATAAATACCATGCCCAATTATCTCCTCCATGTTGCCATGGTTTCCATATTGCTACACTCTTCTGTATGTTTGCTTATATGATTTTCCCTCCGAAAGTTCCCATGGTGCACGGTGCTACGCCAGCCACTGTGTCCGCAGCAACAACATCTGCCACAAGTGTTCCCTTCGCTGCAACCGCCACAGCCAACCAGGTTTGCTAATTTACAGCTTTGTTTCTTAAAAACCAACTCTCGTAGGGCTCAGTCCAACAGCCCTGACGCACGTGGATTTCCCACTGAGGTCCGTGGGAGTCGCGTGTCCGTGAGGGCTGTAGAGGGTGCTTTAAGAGCATGGGGTTTCAAAGATACCTCTTGTTGGCCTACACATTCTCTCTGATGAGCGGCAGAATGCTTTTATGCCACTTATAAGTGCTCCAAAGTTGTCGCAGCTCCATTTCTAAAGCTACTAAAATGATATTTACACAAGCAATTCTCAGTTGGTCTCAATCCATCACGCAGGTGTTTTGACCCATCGAAATTATATAGGGTAGTGTATATAGAGATTGAACTACAATGCGGCACACCTGAAACTTATTACTTTTCAAATACAGGTGATTTTAAGGTTTTTGTTATAAGCATTTGATATATACAATTTCTTAGTTCTTGCCCAAATTCTTCATAAAAAGCAAAATATTTAAATGTTATCTATGCCACAAATGACCACTCTTGTAAATAGAGTTTGTTATAAATTCATTATAGTTTTATTCAGTAAGCAGATTGCATATTCAAAATAAGTTAAATTTGTGTCCAAGTTTTGATTCTCAGTGATGATTTAAGGGAAAAAATAAAATTCCTAAGTGCTCTTATTTCTGTAACTACTCAGCATAAACGTTGGAGGGTTATGAAGGGAAAAAAAAAAGGCATCACAGTATGGCAAATTGAGTCATTCTATGTTCCATGCAAGTTTATGGAGTGACAAATACACAGGATATTTTTAAGTAAAAGGAATCTGTTTCAGAAATTTAAACTTTATGTGATTATTCAAAAGAAACTGATTATTAAAATACTTACATTTTAAAATTTGCATGGATTCAACCAGGTTTTCTGCTCCTATTTAAAATTATGTTCTAGAAAATACTGGTTGAATCAATGTCAAATTTATGTAAAGTAGGTTTTGGCTTGAATATATAGATATATATGTTTGTTATGAAAGTAAAGTTCAATAGGGTTAATAGCATATGAAAAAATCTAGAGGCAAATCAAATTTCAGATAACCCCCAGACCAAGGTTAAATGTAGCCAAATGATTCTCAGAAGAACCAGTATCAGATGGGAATCAACATGTTGCCCCTTTGGGAAAAGAAGACCAATTAAGTACCATCCAAATTCGCAGTTATTGCTATAAGGAGTAGCCACCCTTGTTTCTGTAGTGCACCATGTACTGTTGAAGAACTATAAGCTATTAGTATAGCCATTAAAAACTTTCAAAAGCAGCACGCCAAAATGGATGTATTTTAAAGTTTCAGACAAGCTTTAAACATTTCTTGGCAAAGAATCATTAGTTTTTCCGAAGCTTGTCAAAATAGCCCTGGATTTATGCTAACACATCAGACTCATTTACAAGAATGCTAGATTGTGCATATGTGGCATGTTAGTAATCTATGGTAGAAATTTCTTAATGGATTCAATGCAATCCGTTTATGGTGCAGATTAATGATGTTGAACTCTCTTGTGTGTACCATGTATGACTATAGAATTGCTGGTGTAAGCAGAAGTACAGCAAAGCAAATTTCAACATGCCCTGGCCACCTTGGTTGTAGGGGACACTTTACTTTTGCATTGTGCTGTGACCATTTCATGCATAATCTTGGGTCTTCATACTGTTTCACAACCAAAAGAAAGAAAAGGGAATGGATATATATATACACACATATATTATATCTACATATACATACATATGTATATGCCTACAGTACAGTAGCAATGCTGGAAATAGCTGATGCCACAAAATGCAGCCTGCATGCATGCAGAAGTTTATAGCTGGCCCTTCATCTGCATCGATTGGTGTTGAAGGTCCTTGGTATGTTTCGACAGCCCCATCCTTGATGCTTCTACACTGTTGGGTGCAACATCCTGTCCTGCAGCAGCAGGAAAAATGGTATGAGAAGCTTCATTATGCTTGGAGCACATTTTCGTGCCATTTGCCAATGCTGTAAAATTGTGTAAAGATATCAGCTGAGAAATGGAAATAAAACAGAGACATATTAATTTACACTCCAGACTGTGGACTGTAATATGTTGAATTGGTCTAGGACATCTAAATTGAAACAACAACAAAATGCCTTCATATATGTGATTTTACTATTCTCCCATCAACCTTGCCGAAATGGGATTAGTGCCATTTTAGAGATGAGGAAACGTAAGCATAGAGTGAGTGCTTTGCTCAAGGTTACACACCGGGAAATGGATCACTAGTGTTAGAACCCGTGCTTTCATTCCTCTGATTGTCTTCATCTATTGTGCTGCCTCTCCCAGGATAGCAGTCATACTTCTGGGTTGGAGGAGAATCAGGCTACAAATTGGAAGATCTTGGCTTTTGGGATGATGGAAACAAGTCACCTCTATATTCCTTATTGTATTTTCTCTCAAGTTTTGTAATACTCTTGCCCATTTAAAATACAATAAAATGTGCAATCAGGATTCAGAAATATGTTCTGAAGTAGATTTAACACTGTTATCCAGTTCTTTTGAAATACTCCTTTATAATTCTTACCTGGTACTTTTAACTTGGAAAAAAAGTTAGACACCATCAGTTGAATGAAAATGTAGAAACTGGTTGCACAAAAATAGGCAAGACATTTCTTACTTTACTTTTTGGATTACTGAATAACTGAAACCACAGGTGTGTGTGTGTAGGCCAACAAAAAGGGCTTCTTTCAACTACTGCTCTGCATGAATTTTTGATAGTTTTACTTCTCTTACTTCCTAAAAACTGATAACATTTATAGAATAGTATTTAACACAAAGATTTTTAAAAATGAGTTGCTACTTTGGCATTAAGTTTACATTAACTTACTGTTATGTTGACCAGATAAGGACTGTCACCTCACAGCTGAATTTCACTTTTCTTAAAAAATTTAATATTAAAATGTTTTCATCTCTTGGTTGTTGGCTTGCTTGCATGGATCATTCATTAAATAATTTTTTATTTGCTAGATACCCATAATATCTGCCGAACATCTGACTAGCCACAAGTATGTTACCCAGATGTAGAATTTTCATCACTACACAGTAAGTTCATTGTGTAATATAGAGTGTATATTCGTGGTAGTTTTTTTTTTACGATAACAATTGTGTAATGCAATTAAGAAAATTTTATAAGATTTCAAAGAAAGTATTTACATAGGACTCACAATTTTATCTTAGATGGGTTATGAAGAATTTTATCACGTGAATTCATAATAAATATGTTTATGTCACTTAAATATGTGTAATACTTAGGATATATTAATTTTGTTTTTATTTCATATTAGAAATAAACACAATAGTGAAGAAAAAAGGCAACTTAAAACTAAATAGAAGGCATAGATCAGAGGCTGGCCAACTTTTTCTTGAAAGATGAGATAGTAAATATTTTTGGCTGTGTGGGCCATAGGGTTTGTGTTACAGCTGCTCCACTCTGCCACTGTAGCACAAAAGCAGCCAGAGACAATGTGTAAACTAAAAGGTGTGCTGTGTCCCAATAAAACTTTATTTACAAAAACAGGCAGCAGGCCAGATTTGACTCACAGGCAGTAGTTTGCTGATCCCTGGTGTAGGTCAGCATTTATTTTATTCAAAAATTGCTTTGCTAAATCCTAAATGAGAACACGTACCCACCTTACCCCATGCTTCGCCACACACAGGGTCATTAGAATACGAAGAGTCTGATTTAAATAAATATATTCACACACAGACGTATGTGCACATGTACACACACACACACATCTATATATCCAGGTAGACTTTAGGTACTTCAGAATAGTCACCCTGGAGGATCATATAATTCTAAAGATGTTGTCGTTGCTCAAATGATTTGAAAGTCTTGTGGTTTACTTTCAGACACATTGACTTAGACACTTGCAAAGATGACCATTTTTCATCCATAGAGCATATGTTTTATTCAGTATGCATGTGTTCAAGTTATCTACACGCTCAGAAGTATATTAAGTATCTATTTTTATATTTAGAAAGAGCCATAATGCTTAAAACTGAGTCTGGTAAATAAGATGGGTGATCATTTTTTGTTGCTTCCTTTCATTCATTTATCTGTTCATTAACATATTTACAAATGATTTTTTGGTGCTACTGTGTGTTAATTACCAGGTCAAGGAAATAAAGATGAGTAGATAATGAGATAATGATGTAACTTTCAGCACTCTACATTAAAATAAGAGAGGTTTGAACACATTTCTCTTGGAGCAAAGATGAGGGAGCAGCTCTTCCTAACAGAGTCAGAAATTAAGTGAATTTGGACAATGAAGGTTGTTACAGAGAGAAGGGAGATGTCAGGGCCTTACAGAAGAAGGGATGGAGGCGTTGAGTCAGGAGAGGGGCCAGTTCAGAGGCCCTTGAGCATAGTAACAGCTGGTCAAAGGGTGAACCCGTGCAGGAGAAGCGTACAGATGAAATCTGAGAGCCGTTTAAGAAAGAAATGATAGACTCAATCTGAGGAGTACTACCAGAGACATGCTGCAATCCTGAATTAAATTGCTGAAACTGATTTTTGTGTTTCATAAGTTCTCTTGATGCAGTTCTGATAATAAGGTTTATTATTCTGAACAATAGCCACATTTTGAATAAGCACATCACTTTGTAGTATGTAGGTTTGGAAGTAGAGTTCTCTTTTTGACATGTTAAAAAAAAACCTTTCAAGCTTTTATAGTCAGTTGGGTGTGTTTGGTATGTATATCTGTAATTACGTTCTATTTCTTAGCAATAATCCAGGTTGAAAAAAAATCATAGCAAATGGCCGTAAGTTCATCAATTAGCAAAACAGTGGATTTGTGTGTATTGAAACTTAGGCTGTTTAATGTTCTGTTTAACAAATGATTACTCATTTTCATTAGGAGTTACAATATTTAAACTGGTTTTTGAGTGCAGCAGAATCGTGATCTCTTTCATTCTCAAGGTTGTGTGCTAAAGCATATTTTAATATGTAAAGATTCTCTGGGAACACATTTCATGTAAAAACTGGAACTCAGTTCACAGGTACATTGTAATATCAGTTCAACCTTAATTTGTCAGGAGCATAAGAAACAATTTTTCTTTTCTTGCCTTTAGTGGGAAAAATCCAAACTTGAAATTATACAGAACAGTCATGTAGAGTATCGTTCTTTTATTTTTTTTCCAAACACATACTGTGCTAATCAAGCACCCAAAGAGAGCAAATTGTGTTTAATAGGATTGTTGCATGGATTTTAATTTCGTGGGCCAAATCATTACTCTTGAAACCTATTAAGCTTTAGAAGTAAACTGAGTTGTAAGTTCAGCCCCACAATGACAGTGGTAAAAAGAGCTCTACTACATTATGCCCCTTGATTCCACAAATGTATTTTATACTTTGAGCTTGGTGTTGGGTGATATTTGTTCAGAGTCCACAGTTTTATTAAGCTGTGCATGTCATTTTATTCTCGAAGAAACGATAAACAAATTTAGGTCCTTTGTACTTGTGAAGCGTTTTTTGTTTTTACATGAAGATACAATATACATGTGTTCACTCTTTAAACCAAGAAATACAGTTTTCATGTTGAATGCATATTGGAAACTGCTGTTAGATATTGTCTGTTTTAACGAAGATTATCTCTTTTTCCCTTGCAGATCATGCTAAAGAGGAAAGGACAGTGTGCTTTGTTAGAGTAAAGGACGAGGTCATTAGCCATAGTGTATATACCGTCAAGCAACACACACAAAACCCCTCAGCCACAGGACATCCGCATATTGCATGTTAACCAGAAGACAAGACAACATGGAAATCCACTGCACACTGTTGCCTATACACTTTGTACATTTAATTGAGATTTGTGCTGAGGTGATATTCCTGTCTAAAAGAACAACATTGTCTTTCTTTTCTAGCACAGAGTGATGCATTCAAATATGCAGACCTAATTAGTTTCCTATATATTCATGCCATCTTGAAAAGACAGACTATGGTGTAACCATGATTCTATTATGTATTGGTACGTCTGTAGACCAAGATATAATTTTTTAAAAATAAGTTTATTTCTTTCAAGGTTTACAAATAACAAAGGTGCACCTTGTATTTAAAATTGCCATTATAGATGAGAGCGTGCATGCACAGTCATTTTTGTTTAAGAGTAATATTTTTAATGTAGTAGATTTTAAGGTGTGGTGAGGGAGGGATCTGACAGAGATGAATGTGCCAAGCAAAACCACAACTGTGTATCTTTTAAAGCACATCATGGCTTTAAGTACCATGTTGTTAAGGATTCTCATGAAGTGCCATAGACTGTACATCAAATTAGAGTATTATTTCTTCAGTGTTATTGTTTTCGGAGCCACATTTTGTTGCTTATTTGCTAGTACTAATCAGTCAAAGGGCACCATTCTTTTTTTTTTTTCCTTTTTTTTTGGAAACCAAAGCTGTCTCAGAAATGGCCGATTTAACTTTACAGTAACAAAATAGACAGCACAATACAAACTCTCTCAATACAGATAAACTCACACATACTGGAGATATATATAATAGATATATATATAAAATTATTTTAATGCATTGTAGTGTAATATTTATGCATACTATACTGTATAACATGTTATTCAAAAGGGATATGCCATTTCTGAGACACGATAACAAAAAAAAAAGTTGGAGGAAATTATTTTGCTTCTATTTATAGCTCTGTCAAAAGTCAGAAGACTCTAAATGCTTTGCAAAAATGGTTTCACATTTGCTTAAATGCTTCATCACAGTCACATTTAAAATAGTGACTCTAAACAAAGAAGAAAGCAGCACTCATCAGATGCATGATAAACCAAAATATGAAAATGGGAAATGTTTAATTAACCTAGTCACTGGGTGGGTTAAGTACATGGGTGAATTTTATATGTGATTTGTTTTGTTTTGTTTTGTTCAGATTTACTGCTTATAGCCTTAGAAAGCCTTTTACAAAATTAAAAAAAAATAGATGTGCATTCAGTTTTTAAGAATGGATTCATCCAAAGGAATTCCTTTTTTGTGGTTTGGATGTTGCAGCTAGTAAAGGATATTTTTGCTCTGTTCAGCAGTTCTAAAAATTGCTGAAGTAGGGGCCAGGTCACTGGTAGTTCTAGTATGGAATGGGAGAAGTGAAAGTTCAGTTCTAGAACTTTCCATACTTCCAAGTTTACTGCAAGTTTTTATGCTTGAGAGAGATGCTTTCTAATATAAGACTGATGTGTTGATTTTACTGATTGTACTGTACATCTATTAAAGCCTTAGATTATTACATTACGGGTTGGAACCCATACCAATGTAATTTCAATCGTGTTAAGAGAGTAATGGTGACTCCATATGTTATTGTAGTTAGTTACATTATAGAATATTACTTATTTTTCTTGTTAAATTGTAGTTTTTCATTTCCTACATTTATTAGATTTCATTTTCTATTAACAATTGAATACCATTTCAGTTTATAGACTCTTGTTTTATTAGATTTTACCGATGAACTTTTCAAAATACAAAAAAAAATTAAAGTAGTTTTTCCTTCATAACATACTCAGTTTTGAATTACATGTAGTGTCATATGAATATTCGTATTATTGTTAACTAAATGATTTATATTTTACTGATTTAATATTAAAGTGTAAGAATGTCAGTCATTGTTAGTTCTTGTCTAGTTTTCATTAAAAGAACAAAGATCTTTTATATGGATATCTTATAAATATATAATCATTGCTAAGTAAGAAGTTAAGTTGTTGCTATCGCAACAATCCTGGCAGACAATTGAGTAATATTTTGATGATTTATTTTGTTTGTAATTAGTTATTATAAGAAGATCTAGATCCTAGATATTAGAATAAAATTTATTTTCTACTGTATCCATTTCAAATGTTAAAGTATTGTTTAATATTTTTGAAATCCCTGAATATCAGGCCTTGTTATAAATAAGCTGCATAATCAATAAATAGAACAAGGGACTTTTTGTTGATAATCCAAATACTCAAAGTTTACGTAATGAGAATTATAGCGTGTGTGCAAACTCTTGAGGGTTGATTATGCTGCAATTTAGCATGTTGGAACGTCTAGAGAGAAGGTTGACTTTTTGCACTTCTGTATATAGTCAAAAGAGAGAAACCTGTATAATAGTAAGATCTTATTTTGAATAAAAACGTCTATAATTACAAGGAGTTTTGTTAAGGCTAATACAATGACAGACTGAGCAAAATTGCTTGCAAAAGTGGCACAGAGTTAGCACTCCATACCCCTTCAAACATGTTGCTTTGCTTTTTGTGGACAGCTTGTAGTTTGCCAGGATTTTTTCAGCTGGAAAGATATGCCATCCTTCCGAGATCTCATGACTGACAAAAACTCCATTGGGCCAAATCTGCCTGAAGATCATTACCAAAACTAGCAGGTACTTCAACCATTAAGGTGAAATCATGGATCAAATATTCCTTACATTTTTTCAAAACTACTGCATGTTTAAAACTTCAACAAAACAAAAAAGAGAAAGAACTATACTAAGGACATATACTATTCAAATCAGTTTCTGCCAATTTCAGTGGTTTATTGTTCACAAAAAAAAAAAAGAAAAAAATCTTCAAAACAAGTATTGACTTTCACAAAATTTCAACCATAAACAGGCAAACCAAACAGCACACAGTAGCTATAGTTGTTATGTGATTGTTTTTTAATTGCTGTAGGATCCTGTTCTTTCAGCAGGTGAAAAAGATAAAACACAGTTCAAATTTCATGGTTTTAATTTTCAACTCAGAAGCACTCAAAAAAGCAAATGTGATAATGGGCACTTGTTTAATGAATTAGTGTATCCAGCCTTCACTCCAGCTGGTTATAGTGTTGCACTTATCAGCAACCCTACACTTTCATCTGCTGAAAGGACAGATGTGCTTGGTTTTACTATTATGTAATCACAACTTACTTTCTGCTTGTAGTTGCTTAAAATTATGTATTTTGTCTTGGGCTGCAATTTGTTTTATGCTTATTTTATTATTACTGCAGTAGTTGACTTTGCTGTATGGAAAAATAAAGTGAAATTGCCCTAATAAAACTTCTCTTTCTTAAGTATATTTGTGTATCTGAGATTGAAGAGTAAATTATTTTTGTGCGTTTCAAGCATCCATGCATGTCTGTCTTGACGAACGTAATGATGTGGAAATTCATTATAAGGTGTTAAGTGATGGCAAGTAAGGCACTGACTGTCTTCCCCACTAGCCTCTCAGACCAAGAGGGAGAACCTGAATCACGATGTACTGCCACCCACTGCCCCGTGTTCTCTGAAAAATCTTGTCCTCCTTTTCCTCTGACACTTTAAGTGCTGTTTGATATATTTTAGATGCTGGAGGGGAAAATTCTAAGGGAAAAAAGGAAATTCTCTTATCAATTCTTTCTGTAAACGAAATTTTATTTGCCTGACTGCCCCAGGAGACTGGCACTGGCAATCAGGCAAGCTGAGAGAACATTTCAATAAATGCAATAATGATGACACTTGATTCAGAGGGATAAAAGTTTATGCACACACACAGCTGAACCAAGCCATGACATGACTCTTGAGTATGTGTGTGTGCGTGGGGTATGTGTGTGTGTGTGTGAGTTTTTTAAATGGTGAATTAAAAATTCTGTTGAAGTGAAGCCTGGTATCCCACATGGCTTTGCATTTTGCAATTTTCTCGGATAGTCAGTGAAAGCCAGAGTTCCAATGTGAAGAAATTTGCTCATTTGATCATTTAGTGCTACTCTGTGTGACTGTGGCACTTGATATTTGGTCAGAGCCTACAAATTCTTTGTAGGTCAATGCTTGTTTTCTAAAACTTACTGCAATAAAAATAACTGCATTATTTATAATTAATACAATTCTGTTACTGGCTGAGTTCTGTGGAACACTTCTGTTGTTTTCAGTGGACTCAACTATTCAAGGTGCTGCTCCTCAGAGAGTAGCTGCCCTGGGGGAGATTATCTAAAGCAGGGGTTCACAACCTTTCTGAGTAACATCAGAACATCTGGCTCCTCTCCAATTAGTGATAGTACTTTTGGGTAACTTTTAATTGAAAAAAATACAGTAACAAATAGCAACTGTAACGTTTTTGTTCATCACAACAACATATACATGCATCTGAAAAACAAATTTGAGATACTCGTTCTCCAGACAATGCTTATTGTTCAGAAGGAGTTATTACTGCAGGGACCACTAGGGGTCCTCAGCTCACAGGATGGGACCCTGTCTTAGAAGTCTGGTTTCTTACTTCATTACAGACCCTTGACATTCACGGAGTTTACACCTTGGAACGACCCTGAAGATCAGTGACAATCTAAATTTGACCGAGGCGCACCTTCATACAGGAAATAGTCACTCAACATGGGAGTGAACCTGCGGGACAGTCAGCAACAGGATTTTGCTTTTTTTTTTTTTTTTTTTTTTTTTTTGCGGTACGTGGGCCTCTCACTGCCGTGGCCTCTCCCGTTGCGGAGCACAGGCTCCGGACGCGCAGGCTCAGCGGCCACGGCTCACGGGCCCAGCCACTCCGCGGCATGTGGGATCCTCCCGGACCGGGGCACGAACCCGTGTCCCCTGCAGCGGCAGGCGAACTCAACCACTGCGCCACCAGGGAAGCCCTTTCTAGTTTTTACTCCACTCACTGATGAGTCTGAGGCAGTCACTTTACTACTTGAGACAGTCTACTATATGTTCTGGAGAAAAATTATAATGTTCAAGATTTGGAAACTTTACAGCCTAGAACATATCCACTTTAATGTTCAAAGTCCGTGTATTAATATGAAGAGATACAACATGCGAAAGTTGGAGAATTAAATATTAAAGGATTTGTTTTGACTTTTCTTGACCTTTCAAAAACACTGAACCTCACTGAAGTGACTAGAAAGTGGCCTTGTGCCATGGCTGGCCTCAGCCCAGCCTCCAGCATACGGTGCTCGCCATGGTTGGCCCCAGCTATGCAGCACTTGGGGTGGGCGGTAAATCTGAAGCTACCCTCAGATTGTAGCTGTGTGGGGCCACGCCGGGCCACAGCTTCCTCCTCCAGACTTCTTATGAGTTGGACTCTAGGTTCTCAAAGGGCCCTGTGTGTTCTGAACTCCCGAAGAGCAAAATCTAGATGTGTGCTGGGGCCGACTGGGGCCCGGGGCTGGAGAACTCTCCTTCCTCCAAGCCCTGTAGCCAAACTCCCTCAGAGCTGGCACTCGCCCCGGACAGCTGGCATCCTCAGCTGCCCTGTCCTACCCTTTACCTCTCCTCCACCAGGGGGCTGAGGCAACCAAGGGGGTCAGAGCTACTCCTTTTTGTCTTCTCAGGAAGCAGCCCCCTCGGTTCTCTTCCTTTTTTGTTGTATGAGCTTCTTCTTTATTCATGTGATATTTTTCTTTTGCTAATTAAATGTTGGGGAAAAAATATATTCTGCCCTTGAGTGTACCATTTTAGGAAAAAAGAGCAGTGGCAGATTAGAACACAGATAAAATCTGTTACTATTAGTGACCTATTTAGGTCTTTCAGAAACAATTTACTGAAGCAAGTGCGATCAGTTTCTTTCTCCCTGATTGGGTTTCATAATGACAAGACAGAATTTCTAACAGGTAAAGAATAAACCTGAAGGTTCGTTCGTGGTGGTGGGGAGCCACCGGGTTGTTATGTGAATTCTAACTGCTGCTGTCAGTCACATGTGCCTCTTGGTGGAGCCTGGGCTGTTGAATCCCTGCCCTTGGAATTTAGCAGAGCCTGGTGGCTGGGTTCAACTGCAGCTTCAGGTGGGCTTGTATGATTCCACTGCAAAGGGCACCATTTCACTGGAGGGAAATTTTAACTATTGCAGCCACTGCGTGTGCTCAGATCATTAATTCATCTCCTAGGAAATAAAAAAGCATAGAAGTTCTCCATAGAAGAGTTCCACATCTGGATGAGTCCTCAGACCCCCAAGTGCCTCGCTTATTAAATCTGTTCTGACACTAGATATACAGTTGCTATAGGGGAATTAAATAATGAAATATACCCCCCAAGCTATAGCTGAAAGGCAATTGCTTGGACCAGGGTAGCTGTGACCGAAATTACCCATGCAGACAGGATCCATTCACAGGAGAACACCGTGTTCACAAGGGGTGTAGAAATCAGTGGTCGTGGTGCCTTTCAAGCTCTGGACATCAGTGAGCAGTCTGCAGAAGAAGTCCATGCTTGAACTTAAATGTAAAGCAATGCCGTGCCAAAGAACCAAAAAGTTAGCCAAGCAGATCTCCAAAATCTATTTAGAACGGCACACAGTACACTAGTCTAGAAGAGAGTATAAGCCTCTTGACTAAAGTCTTATGGTGAGAGTGGCAAAGCTAAGCAGAAAACTAGACCCCTGAAGTCCCATAATATAACAGGACTTTAGGTTTCCGATGAAAGTAGAAGGACATCTGAGGAACTTGACTTTAGGTTTCGGATGAAAGCAGAAAGACATCTGAGGAACTAGAAGCCTGCAGCAGAGGCTGAACAAAAGAAGCCTTTGTAATGGACAACTAGCAAATTAACAGTCGAAATCTGGACACGGTGAATGGGGCTTCAGTAACAGGAAGAACGTCAGCATTTGCCCTGCTGTGCCTTGGCACTGGGCCTCTTCCTTTCACAAATGCAACCAATTCCCAGATGTGGGCTTAGGTGGACTCTGAAGATAAATATAAGTAGTAATATCTGGAAGGTTAAGGAATGAGACAGAGAGAAGGGCACTTTTGACAACCTTGTGCATGTTAGTGGTGGGTACTACCCAGGGCCACCAAACATCACAGATGCTGGTCAAACCACAGGAAAAGACTATAACCTCTTGAAATGATTATTTTTAAGACATACATTGGAAACTCCCTTAAACTCATAAAAATCACAGCTACTCATTAGAAATGGCATTAAGGCACTGGGGGAGGCACTGCAAGTGGTTAAGTTCAAGGGCTCTGGGGCTCCCCTGGTGGCGCAGTGGTTGAGAGTCCGCCTGCCGATGCAGGGGACACGGGTTCGTGCCCCAGTCCGGGAAGATCCCACATGCCATGGAGCGGCTGGGCCCGTGAGCCATGGCCGCTGAGCCTGCACGTCCGGAGCCTGTGCTCCACAACGGGAGGGGCCACAGCAGTGAGAGGCCCGCGTACAGCAAAAAAAAAAAAAAAAAAAAAAAAAAAAATCAAGAGCCCTGCAATCAGTCCACCTGGACCCATGTCTCAATTTTTCAGTTCTTTGACCTTGGCAGAGCTACATCACCTCTCTGGGACTCAAGTTTCCACCTTCGTAAGATAGAAATAGCAACGAGAATATTTACCTTGCAGGGTTGCTGAATGGTTTCCAGACTGAATTACCTGGGGCATCATTAAAAAGGATTGATGCTTGGTCCCTTCCACCAGACATTCTGATTTAATTGCTATGGAGGCAACTACTGGGTTAATGTATATAAAATGCTTAGAACAGTGCCTGGCATACAGCAAGAAATTGATACATGGTAACTATGATTGCTATTTTATCATTATCCATTTTTCAAATGACTCCACGTAATCTTTAATTTTCATCCTAGTTCTTAGGTTACACATCTCTTTCAAAGCAGCCACGGACATACTCTATTTGTGTCATCTCTAATTCTATCTTTCCTGTTCAGAAGTGAAACTCTATCTTCCCGTTATTTACGGCCACAACAGGTCCTGCTCATTGTTGCAAATACAGAGAACATTTCAAAACTAGAATCAAGTGCTTTCTGACTCACTGAACATTTTAAATTCATGAGCCAGCATGGTACGATCACAGACCATACTTAACCATATCAATTTGAAAGCAACCCTTTAGACATACCTAAACTTAACTATTTGAATTCCCCCTTTACTTAAATCATGCTCAAGATCAAATCATAGAATGGATGCCTTAATGATCATGAAAACTGTGTCATTAAACAATATATTTAAAGTGTTTTTATTATATTTATCAAAATATTTCTAATTACATTTGAGCAGCACTGCTATATTTCTTTATCATATTTCATCATAGGTTTAGTTTAGATGCTTAAATTAGCACTGACTCAGCTCCATAAACACACATAAGAATCTAGCCAGAATTGGGAGATTGGGATTGACATATACACACTAATATATATAAAATGGATAACTAATAAGAACTTATTGTATAAAAAAATAAATAAAATAAAATTCAAAAACAAACAAACAAAAGAATCTAGCCAGGCACCATGCTGGGCTTGAGATGCAAGGTTGAAAGGCTAGAACCTCACAGGGTAATGACTAAAACAAGACGTATAGGCTACTGCATACACACGGATCTAGTATTTCCTACCTCCCACTCCTGCTCCAAGCCCTTAACTGAACCACAAAATAGATTAGAATAGGTTAAATGAAAACCACCCTCTCTTCTTGAATACAATACTATGACTAATCTATTCATCATCCAACTCATTTTATTCTTAAAAAGTAATCTGAGTATTGAAAAAATATTTACGAGTAAATATGTTCACTGTCGCATTTTTTTCATAATATTAAAAACCAAGAGCAGTCTTTGTTTCAGTACGTAGGAAATGACTAAGTAAAGTATTAGGGAGTGTTATATATTTAAAAAGGATTTTTTCTGGCTTCCCTGGTGGTGCAGTGGTTGAGAATCTGCCTGCCAATGCAGGGGACAAGGGTTCGAGCCCTGGTCTGGGAAGATCCCACATGCCACGGAGCAACTGGGCCCGTGAGCCACAATACTGAGCCTGCGCGTCTGGAGCCTGTGCTCCGCAACAAGAGAGGCCGCGACAGTGAGAGGCCCGCGCACCGCGATGAAGAGTGGCCCCCGCTTGCCACAACTAGAGAAAGCCCTCGCACAGAAACGAAGACCCAACACAGCCAAAAATAAATAAATAAATCAATAAGTTTACTTTAAAAAAAAAAAAAAAAGGATTTTTTCAAAAATGATTTGGTCACATAGGAAAGTAACTTTAGTGGTAGAATTATAGAATTATTATTTTTAAATTTTCTGGGTTTTCAAATTTTCTAAGCATTTTAGTAAACATTTATTGCTTTTCATTTAAATTGCTTCATATTTTTTCCTTTACTGTTTACAATAAATTCATTTAAATTGTTTCTTAGAGCAGGCACCCATTTGAGTTGGTTTGCCAAATTCAGAATATTAAAATGTGTTATCTAAAACATGCACTTATCTATTACTGTTAGTTGAAAATTGTATAAAATACCTTGCTGAATCAGTGAAATATGTATGTTATTTTAGGGAAGGCTCTTAGTATATAATCTTGCATAATCTTTGGTCTTAATTCTCTAAAATTATAACTAGTTTCTGGGTGATTATATCGTTCGCTATTTACATTTTATTTATGGCACAAATTTCTATTTTAAACCAATCAATTTATTTAGGTGGTTTCCTCACCTTCCCTGCCCTCAGAATATTCTAAATCATCAAAATTGTTTCATATATATTTATTATAATTTAGTGGAAAAGACAACTAAGTGTGCAGAACATACCTTAGGAAGATTTGCTAGCAAGGTAAGTATATTATGCTGGGAGATGAGGGCAAGGTACCTCCAAGGAGGTGACATTGGAGCAGAGACCTGAATGGAGTAAGGCAGCATCCTCTTACCTTGGAGGCATATCCTTTCCAGCCATCTCTCCTGTTGAATGCTGACTCATCCTTTCCACTTAATTAAATGCCACTTCCTTTAGAAGCATTCTTCTCTTCCTTCCTGACACCATGAAAGACACATTAATTATTTCTTGCCTTACTTTCTCAGGGCTGATTGCTTTTACCTCCACTTCAGTACTTACTCTTCCTGATATTACAGGAAGACTATCACAACTTGGAATCTGCCCAAAGAAAGGCATTCTCTCACCAGGAGTAGCCAGTCTTACTCATCTCTGTGTGGCACTCAGTGCCTAGCACTAGTTTTGTATTTAGGAGGTGCTGGTTGAAGGTTGTTTACTTGAATTTTAATTAAATGTATCTCCTATCCTCACTGAAAATGCAGATCAGGAACACTCTACCTAACTCTGCTTTTCAGGCCATGAAAACAATGCAACCACTGAGTATCTAGAAAGATTGATGGCATTTCAATGTCTTCCATTGTTTGAAAAATTGTCTGAAGAAATGAGCTGGTATTTCCCAGCCCACAACCCACTCTAAACTCCTTGAACTGTTCCACCAAAGAGAGTAATTTAGAATGTGTTTAATTAAAGCTTTCCTCCCTCCTTGAATACAAAACTGTGATTACCTAACTCATTACCTATGGAGAGGAGACTGTAGGAAGTAATATTCTGGTATGGTGGGATAGCTTATGAGCATATTCTGATAAGGGATCTTGGTGAAAGAGAGAACATACATTTATAGTCTTTGTACATTCTTTAAAATATTTCTGAGCGTCTGTTGCCTTGCATGCAGATGCCTTTCCCTATCATCTGCAGAACGGTTTTTATTTATGTGTTTGTTTCTTTTCCCAGGCATCTCAAGCCTGTGTTAATTAGCAACAACAGTGGCACATAGGAGGAACATAAGCCATTTGCTTGTGAACAAGTTACAAGAATCGCAGTGGAAATTGATTTGTACAGAATATACACCTACAGCCTGAATAATTTTTTTTTTTTTTTGCGGTACGCGGGCCTCTTACTGTTGTGGCCTCTCCCGTTGCGGAGCACAGGCTCCGGATGTGCAGGCCCAACGGCCATGGCTCACGGGCCCAGCCGCTCCGCGGCATGTGGGATCTTCCCGGACCGGGGCACGAACCCGTGTCCCCTGCATCGGCAGGCGGACTCTCAACCACTGCGCCACCAGGGAAGCCCCCTGAATAATTTTTAATGTATTTATTTTGTTTTAATTACTTGGCTCTTTCTCTTCCTCGCTCTTCCGTCTACATTATTTCACAGGGCACTGAACTCCGATCACTATTGTTGTTGCTCTCAGCTCCCAGCAGAACCCTCCTTATGAAAAGGTGTAGTGAACAATTATTTCATCTGATGTGACTTAAAAGGGTCTGGGAAGCTGCTTCATTCCCCTACAATTTTCCCACCTTTTCACTTTTCATTACCAACCCCTGAATAAGAGATAAAATTTTTCATTCCATAGTTAATGATGATGTAAATACTTGAAGAGACTTTGTGGGAAAAATGACTTAAATTCATGTTACTTTGTTTCTTTCCTCTCTCTCTCTCACATCCTTTCTTCATCTTTTTTCCCCCTGTTCTTTCTTTTGTAAGAATTTAGAGAATGCTGATCTGTGTCATGTTCTGTGATAGTCACTGCGGACAATACAATTAATCTGAATCAGTCTCCATGCTCCAAGACCCCAAAGACGAGTTGGCGGGATACCTGTGCCAACAAAACGCTGCAGTTCAAACTGATAATTGATATACAGGAGGACTATGCAGACTGCTATGGGAAAGGAGAGGGCAAGGTCGCTGATGTCTAAGGAGCAATGGTAGAGAAAGAGCCCAGAAGATGAGTCTATGGAACACAAACTTCCCCAGTTTTACAGTATTCCCACTTTCTAAAAAGTGCCCCTCTCTACAAGTTCTATCATGCACGTGAGATACAGAAGAATATTACTATTTGCCTTCTGTAATTTCACAATACCCAAACCTTCAGTTTGTTGAGTCCAAAATGTGATCCCCTACGTTTTGGCCCCAGCAAATGATATTTGTTCCTTTAACTTGAATTGATTGATGTGTTGGCATAAATGTGGCTGGATATCTCTTTAAGTTCTCTGATTTGCCAATATCAAGTGCATACCCACCACATGCATGGGTAAACGTTATATTTTAAAATAGATGTAAGAGAAATTATTTAAATGCTTAACTCTTCGCATTTTTCCAAAACTCTGAAAGGCAGGCTTGATTATGTCTTATTTCAAATATGAATGGGTGAAAGAGTAAACTAGCTCTCCACAAAATTCAAACAACTTATTCGGTCATTAGTCTCAGCAATTTCTTTGTTCTTCTTTATTTCTCTAATGTTCTTATCAGCAGAAAATGGATTGGTTTTGATTTAATCTTATTTTCCTTCTCTGGCTCACCCTCTGTTGCAAGTTCCCATAATCCTAAAATGATGAAAACTCTGGGCAGCCACAGCTTTGCCTGTGTCAATCGCCGAATTACAAATAATGTGTCCTCTAATAATTGCAAAACACTTGCAAAAACGAATCAACTATTTCGTACTTTAAGAGTTTCTAAAGATGGTGAAGTAACAAAATACAAGGGTTTAACATTTTCAATTAAAAAACCAAATATTGAGACGAGGGGAAGATGGCGGAAGAGGAAGACGCGGAGGTCACCTTCCTCCCCACAGATACACCAGAAATACATCTACACGTGGAACAACTCCTACAAAACACCTACTAATGCTGGCAGAAGACCCTCCCAAAAGGCAAGAAACTCCCCACGTACCTGGGTAGGGCAAAAGAAAAAAGAAAAAACAGAGACAAAAGAATAGGGACGGGACCTGCACCAGCGGGAGGGAGCCGTGAAGGAGGAAAGGTTTCCACACACTAGGAAGCCCCTTCACTGATGGAGATGGCGGGTGGCAGGGGGGAAGTTTCGGAGCCACGGAGGAGAGCGCAGCAACAGGGGTGCGGATGGCAAAGCGGAGAGATTCCCGCACAGAGGATCAGGGCCGACTGACACTCACCAGCCCAAGAGGCTTGTCTGCTCACCCGCCGGGGCGGGCGGGGCTGGGAGCTGAGGCTCGGGCTTCGGTCGGAGCGCAGGGAGAGGACTGGGGTTGGCGGCGTGAACACAGCCTGAAGGGGCTAGTGCACCACGGCTGGCCGGGAAAAAGTCGGGACCTGCCGAAGAGGCAAGAGACTTTTTCTTCCCTCTTTGTTTCCTGGTGTGCGAGGAGAGGGGATTCAGAGCGCTGCTTAAAGGAGCTCCAGAGACGGGCGCGAGCCGCGCCTAAAAGCGCGGACCCCAGAGATGGGCATGAGATGCTAAGGCTGCTGCTGCAGCCACCAAGAGGCCTGTGTGTGAGCACAGGTCACTCTCCACACCTCCCTTCCGGGAGCCTGGTGCAGCCCACCACTGCCAGGGTCCCGTGATCCAGGGACAACTTCCCCGGGAAAACACATGGCACGCTTCAGGCTGCTGCAACGTCACGCCGGCCTCTGATGCCACAGGCTCGTCCCGCCTCCGTACCCCTCCCTCCCCCCAGCGTGAGTGAGCCAGAGCCCCCGAAGCAGCTGCTCCTTTAACCCCGTCCTTTCTGAGCGAAGAACAGACGCCCTCAGGCGACATACATGCAGAGGCGGGGCCAAATCCAAAGCTGAGCCCCGGGAGCTGTGCTAACAAAGAAGAGAAAGGGAAATCCCTCCCAAGAGCCTCAGGAGCAGCGGATTAAATCTCCACAATCAACTTGATGTACCCTGCATCTGTGGAATACCTGAATGGACAACGAATCATCCCAAATTGAGGAGGTGGACTTTGAAAGCAAGATTCATGAATTTTTTCCCCTTTTCCTCCTTTTGTGAGTGTGTATGTATATGCTTCTGTGTGAGATTTTGTCTGTATAGCTTTGCTTCCACCATTTGTCCTAGGGTTCTATCCGTCCGTTTTTTTTCTTAATAATTATTTTTAATTTTAATAACTTTATTTTATTTTACTTTATCTTCTTTTCTTTCTTCTTTCCTTCCTTCCTTCCTTTCTTTCTCTCTCTCTTTCTTTCTTCTACTAATTCTTTCTTTCAACTTTTTCTCCCTTTTATTCTGAGCCGTGTGGATGAAAGGCTCTTGGTGCTGCAGCCAGGAGTCAGTGCTGTGCCTCTGAGGTGGGAGAGCCAACTTCAGGACACGGGTCCACAAGGGACCTCCCAGCTTCACGTAATATCAGATGGCAAAAATCTCCCAGAGATCTCCATCTCAACACCAGCACCCAGCTTCACTCAACAACCAGCAAGCTACAGTGCTGGACACCCTAGGCCAAACAACTCGCAAGACAGGAACACAACCCCACCCATTAGCAGAGAGGCTGCCTAAAATCATAATAAGTCCACAGACACCACAAAACACACCACCAGACGTGGATCTGCCCACCAGAAAGACAAGATCCAGCCTCATCCACCAGAACACAGGCACTAGTCCCCTCCACCAGGAAGCCTAAACAACCCACTGAACCAATCTTTGCCACTGGGGACAGACACCAAAAACAACGGGAACTCGAACCTGCAGCCTGCAAGAAGGAGACCCCAAACACAGTAAGATAAGCAAAATGAGAAGACAGAAAAGCACACAGCAGGTGAAGGAGCAAGATAAAATCCCACCAGACCTAACAAATGAAGAGGAAATAGTCTACCTGAAAAAGAATTCAGAATAATGATACTAAAGATGATCCAAAATCTTGGAAAAAGAATAGACAAAATGCAAGAAACATTTAACAAGGACCTAGGAGAACTAAAGATGAAACAAGCAACGACGAACAACACAATAAATAAAATTAAAAATACTCTAGGGCTTCCCTGGTGGTGCAGTGGTTGAGAGTCCGCCTGCCAATTCAGAGGACACGGGTTTGTGCCCCGGTGAGGGAGGATCCCACATGCCGTGGAGTGGCTGGGCCCATAAGCCATGGCTGCTGAGCCTGCGCATCCGGAGCCTGTGCTCTGCAATGGGAGAGGCCACAGCAGTGAGAGGCCCGTGTACCGCAAAACAAACAAACAAACAAACAATACTCTATATGGGATCAACAGCAGAATAACTGACGCAAAAGAATGGATAAGTGACCTGGAAGATAAAATAGTGGAAATAAATATGGCAGAGCAGAATATAAAGAATGAAAAGAACTGAGGACAGTCCAGAGACCTCTGGGACAACATTAAATGCACCAACATTCGAATTATAGGGGTTCCAGAAGAAGAAGAGAAAGAGAAAGGGACTGAGAAAATATTTGAAGAGATTATAGTTGAAAACTTCCCTAATATGGGAAAGGAAATAGTTAATCAAACTCCAGGAGGCACAGAGAGTCCGATATAGAATAGATCCAAGGAGAAATACGCCAAGACACATATTAATCAAACTGTCAAAAATTAAATACAAAGAAAACATATTAAAAGCAGCAAGGGAAAAACAACAAATAACACACAAGGGAATCCCCATCAGGTTAACAGCTGATCTTTCAGCAGAAACTCTGCAAGCCAGAAGGGACTGGCAGGACATATTTAAAGTGATGAAGGAGAAAAACCTGCAACCAAGGTTACTCTACCCAGCAAGGATCTCATTCAGATTCGATGGAGAAATTAAAACCTTTACAGACAAGCAAAAGCTAAGAGAATTCAGCACCACCAAACCAGCTTTACAACAAATGCTAAAGGAACTTCTCTAGGCAAGAAACACAACAGAAGGAAAAGACCTACAATAACAAACCCAAAACAATTATGAAAATGGGAATACGGACATACATATCGATAATTACCTTAAATGTAAATGGACTAAATGCTCCCAACAAAAGACACAGATTAGCTGAATGGATACAAAAACAAGACCCATATATATGCTGTCTACAAGAGACCCACTTCAGACCTAGAGATACATACAGACTGAAAGTGAGGGGATGGAAAAAGATATTCCATGCAAATGGAAATCAAAAGAAAGCTGGAGTAGCAATTCTCGTATCAGACAAAATAGACTTTAAAATAAAGACCTTTAGAAGAAACAAAGAAGGACACTACATAATGATCAAGGGATCGATCCAAGAAGAAGATATAACAAACAATTGTAAATATTTATGCACCCAACATAGGAGCACCTCAATACATAAGGCAAATACTAACAGCCATAAAAGGGGAAATCGACAGTAACACATTCATAGTAGGGGACTTTAACACCCCACTTTCACCAATGGACAGGTCATCCAAAATGAAAATAAATAAGGAAACACAAGCTTTAAATGATACATTAAACAAGATGGACTTAATTGATATTTATAGGACATTCCAACCAAAAACAACAGAATACACATTTTTCTCAAGTGCCCATGGAACATTCTCCAGGATCATATCTTGAGTCACAAATCAAGCCTTGGTAAATTTAAGAAAATTGAAATTGTATCAAGTATCTTTTCCGACCACAACGCTATGAGACTAGATATCAATTACAGGAAAAGATCTGTAAAAAATACAAACACATGGATGCTAAACAATACACTACTTAATAACGAAGTTATCATTGAAGAAATCAAGAGGAAATCAAAAATTACCTAGAAACAAATGACAATGGAGACACGACGACCCAACTATGGGATGCAGCAAAAGCAGTTCTAAGAGGGAAGTTTATAGCAATACACTCCTACCTTAAGAAACAGGAAACATCTCGAATAAACAACCTAACCTTGCACCTAAAGCAATTACAGAAAGAAGAACAAAAAAATCCCAAAGTTAGCAGAAGGAAAGAAATCATAAAAATCAGATCAGAAATAAATGAAAAAGAAATGAAGGAAACGATAGCAAAGATCAAAAAAACTAAAAGCTGGTTCTTTGAGAAGATAAACAAAATTGAAAAACCATTAGCCAGACTCATCAAGAAAAAAAGGGAGAAGACTCAAATCAATAGAATTAGAAATGAAAAAGGAGAAGTAACAACTGACACTGCAGAAATACAAAAGATCATGAGAGATTACTACAAGCAACTCTATGCCAATAAAATGGACAACCTGGAAGAAATGGACAAATTCTTAGAAATGCACAACCTGCCAAGACTGAATCAGGAAGAAATAGAAAATATGAACAGACCAATCACAAGCACTGAAATTGAAACTGTGATTAAAAATCTTCCAACAAACAAAAGCCCAGGACCAGATGGCTTCACAGGCGAATTCTATCAAACATTTAGAGAAGAGCTAACACCTATGCTTCTCAAACTCTTCCAAAATATAGCAGAGGGAGGAACACTCCCAAACTCATTCTACGAGGCCACCATCACCTTGATACCAAAACCAGACAAGGATGTCACAAAGAAAGAAATCTACAGGCCAATATCGCTGATGAACATAGACGCAAAAATCCTCAACCAAATACTAGCAAACAGAATCCAACAGCACATTAAAAGGATCATACACCATGATCAAGTGGGGTTTATTCCAGGAATGCAAGGATTCTTCAATATACGCAAATCAATCAACGTGATACACCATATTAACAAACTGAAGGAGAAAAACCATATGATCATCTCAATAGATGCAGAGAAAGCTTTTGACAAAATTCAACACCCATTTATGATAAAAACCCTCCAGAAAGTAGGCATAGAGGGAACTTTCCTCAACATAATAAAGGCCGTATATGACAAACCCAGAGCCAACATCGTCCTCAATGGTGAAAAACTGAAAGCTTTTCTACTAAGATCAGGAACAAGACAAGGTTGCCCACTCTCACCACTCTTATTCAACATAGTTTTGGAAGTTTTACCCACAGCAATCAGAGGAGAAAAGGAAATAAAAGGAATCCAAATCGGAAAAGAAGAAGTAAAGCTGTCACTGTTTGCAGACGACATGATACTATACATAAAGAATCCTAAAGATGCTACCAGAAAACTACTAGAGCTAATCAGTGAATTTGGTAAAGTAGCAAGATACAAAATTAATGCACAGAAATCTCTGGCATTCCTATACATTAATGATGAAAACTCTGAAAGTGAAATCAAGAAAACACTCCCATTTACCACTGCAACAAAATGAATAAAATATCTAGGAATAAACCTACCTAAGGAGACAAAAGACCTGTATGCAGAAAATTATAAGACACTGATGAAAGAAATTAAAGATGATACAAATAGATGGAGAGATATATCATGTTCTTGGATTGGAAGAATCAACATTATGAAAATGACTCTACTACCCAAAGCAATCTACAGATTCAGTGCAATCCCTATCAAACTACCACTGGCATTTTTCACAGAACTAGAACAAAAAATTTCACAATTTGTATGGAAACACAAAAGACCCTGAATAGCCAAAGCCATCTTAACGAAAAATGGAGCTGGAGGAATCAGGCTCCCTGACTTCAGACTATACTACAAAGCTACAGTAATCAAGAGAGTATGGTACTGGCACAAAAACAGAAAGATAGATCAATGGAACAGGATAGAAAGCCCAGAGATAAACCCACGCACATATAGTCACCTTATCTTTGATAAAGGAGGCAGGAATGTACAGTGGAGAAAGGACAGCCTCTTCAATAAGTGGTGCTGGGAAAACTGGACAGGTACATGTAAAAGTATGAGATTAGATCACTCCCTAATACCATACACAAAAATAAGCTCAAAATGGATTAAAGACCTAAATGTAAGGCCAGACACTATCAAACTCTTAGAGGAAAACATAGGCAGAACACTCTATGACATAAATCACAGCAAGATCCTTTTTGACCCACCTCCCAGAGAAATAGAAATAAAAACAAAAATAAACAAATGGGACCTAATGAAACTTCAAAGCTTTTGCACAGTAAAGGAAACCATAAACAAGACCAAAAGACAACGCTCAGAATGGGAGAAAATATTTGCAAATGAAGCAACTGACAAAGGAATAATCTCCAAAATTTATAAGCAGCTCATGCAGCTCAATAACAAAAAAACAAACAACCCAATCAAAAAATGGGCAGAAGACCTAGACAGTTCTCCAAAGAATATATACAGACTGCCAACAAACACATGAAAGAATGCTCAACATCATTAATCATTAGAGAAATGCAAATCAAAACTACAATGAGATATCATCTCACACCAGTCAGAATGGCCATCATCAAAAAATCTAGAAACAGTAAATGCTGGAGAGGGTGTGGAGAAAAGGGAACACTCTTGCACTGTTGGTGGGAATGTGAATTGGTACATCCACTATGGAGAACAGTATGGAGGTTCCTTAAAAAACTACGAATAGAACTACCATATGACCCAGCAATCCCACTACTGGGCATATACCCTGAGAAAACCATAATTCAAAAAGAGTCATGTACCACAATGTTCACTGCAGCTTTATTTAGAAGAGCTAGGACATGGAAGCAACCTAAGTGTCCATCGACAGATGAATGGATAAAGAAGGTGTGGCACATATATACAATGGAATATTACTCAGCCGTAAAAAGAAACGAAACTGAGCTATTTGTAATGAGGTGGATAGACCTAGAATCTGTCATACAGAGTGAAAGAGAAAGACAAATACTGTATGCTAACACATATATATGGAATTTAAGGGAAAAAAATGTCATGAAGAACCTAGGGGTAAAACAGGAATAAAGACACAGACCTACTAGAGAATGGACTTGAGGATATGGGGAGCAGGAAGGGTAAGCTGTGACAAAGCGAGAGAGAGGCACGGACATATATACACTACCAAACATAAGGTAGATAGCTAGTGGGAAGCAGCCGCATAGCAGAGGGAGATCGGATCGGTGTTTTGTGACCGCACGAGGGGTGGGATAGGGAGGGTGGGAGGGAGGGAGACGCAAGAGGGAAGAGATATGGGAACATATGTATATGTATAACTGATTCACTTTGTCATAAATCAGAAACTAACACACCAATGTAAAGCAATTATACTCCAACAAAGATGTAAAAAAAAAAAAACAAAAAACTCAAATATTTACCCGATGATTCCTCTAGGCTAAGCATGTGCTAGCACTTAGCACATGGAGACAAACGAGTGAGGCACTATTCCCGCCCTGATGGAGGACTGTTCAGATGGGGAGAAAGGTACGAAAGCAGTAACATAAGACCTAGGAACATTTAGGGGATAGGGCAATTGGTGGCATCAGGCACAACATCTATCTTGGGGTGTTCTGGGAAGTTCTCTAGGGGAGGTGCCAAGAGATGAGCCATTGCATTTAGTCAAAGAGGCCAGAAAAACATCCCAGGCAGAAAAGGCCACTTTAGCTAAGGCACAGAGGAGATGAGGACAAGGCACGAGTCGAAAGGCTTCAACAAACGTTAAGTCATTATCACATGAAATGTGAGCAGAGACAATGGGAAAGCTGGAGAGAGAGACCGGAATGGGGTCATAGAAACCTCAGTAAAGTGTTTCTACTTTCAGAGTGCAGTTATGGACAGATGGGGCATTCTGGTTGTCACGGGCAGAAGATTTGGGAAGGCAAAACTAGAAACAGGAAAACCAGCTGTTGGGGATGAGACATCATGATGGTTAGAATGAAGATAATGAATTCTTAGGGCCTCCTAGAAACCAGATGCCCAGGTGGCTGGGGTCAGGGTGGGAATTGTGTCTGAGGGTGGAGGGTCCCTGCCCTCCAAGCTGGACGTGAGGTCCTGCTCTGCTTCACTGTCCTCCTATAGGGTCTCAGTCCCTTCTGTGCTCTGGGCCAGGGGATCCCCAAACTTTACTGCCTCCAAGCTGGAGGAGGGGGCCAGGTCAGAGAGAGCAGTGGATAGGGAGCCTGGGAGAGTTAGGGTGCATGGGGTGGGGTCCACAGTGCAAGGAGGCAGTGGCAGGGGGCAGCCACCTGGGCAGTCAGTTCCTGGCAGCGATGACCACAGAGAGAGCCATGCCCCCAAGGGCAACAGCATTCTCCCCAAAAAGCCTCTTCCATGGGATGGACCAGGCCCCCTTGGCAGGATACTTGGTACTCAGCTGTGTGCGGTTGCCCAGCATTTCTGGGTATAGGGTGGTCTCTGTGCTCTGTTGGTTGGCATGCTTCCTCACTAGCTTTGAGAGCTTGGTGTGGATGGTCTTGTTGGAAGATTCCAACTTCAGGGCTGCCCTCAGGAATAGGATGGCCTCGCTGTACTCACCTTGCTGGGCTTGCAGAAGAGTGCCTTGATGTCGCCTGGCAGGTGCTGGAGCAGGAACCTGCAGATGCACAGGACTGCATAGTGGTCCAACTTCGGCTGCAAGGCTGCCAGGTTGTTCAGACACTTCTAGAAATTTCTAAGAAAAAAAGATTGACAACCCATTAGGAAAATGAGCAATGGACTTATGTAGGTGATTTATTAAAAAAAGGATATTGAATGCAAGTTAAAAACAAAATGAGATACCACTACAAACCCTCCCCAATGGCTAAAATGAGAAAGTCTGACCATATCAGGTGTTGGCAAGGACGTGAAGTAAATGAAACACTCATATACTGCTGGGTAGACTACAAATCAGTACAACCATTTTAATAAAAGATTTGGTGTTACGTGTGGAAGTTGAAGACCCATATACCCTATGACCCAGCAAATCGACTCTTAGGTTTATATCTAACAGAAATGCCTGTAAATGCATCACAAGACATAGGAATGCTTTTAGAAGCATTAGAATCAGAAACAGCCTCAAATCAGAAATGACCCAAATATTCACCAACAATAGATTGGATGAGCAATTGGTGATATATTAGTAAAATGGAATAACATTGAGCGGTAAAGATAAACAGATCACAGCTACATGCAACAACATGGATAAAACTCACAGAATGTTGACTGAATGAAGCCAACATAAAAGCCAACGTGCACTCTGATCCCATTTATACAAAATTAAAATCCCAGCAACACTGTAGTGTTAAGAGATGTATATTTAGGAGTTAAAATGTAAAGAAAAGCAAGGGTGTGGATTGTAACTGAGAAGGGGCAGCAAGGTTTTTTTTTTTTTTTGGTGGTACGCAGGCCTCTCACTATTGAGGCCTCTCCCGTTGCGGAGCACAGGCTCCGGACGCGCAGGCTCAGCGGCCATGGCTCACGGGCCTAGCCGCTCCGCAGAATGTGGGATCTTCCCGGACTGGGGCACGAACCCATGTCCCCTGCATCGGCAGGCGGACTCTCAACCATTGCGCCACCAGGAAAGCCCCGGTAGCTAAGGTTTTTGTAAACGTATTGGTCATGTTTTATTTCCTGAGCTGAGTGATAGTTACATGAGTGCTCATTTTATTATAAGGCATTAAGCTATACCCTTGTGTTTTATACGCTTTTTCTGTATATTCATCACATTTTGCAATAGAGAAAAAGGCTGAAAAGCAAAAAAGGGACAGAATAAGTAGCTTACTTCCCCAGAAAGGAACTTATGAGGTAAATTTAGAAGAAAACACGAACATCTTTTAACATGGAAGATTCATGCTAGGAAGCTAGGATTTAATTTTTATAGGTAACCGATTTTAAGCATACAAGTTTTTGGATTTTTTTCCTGAAAAATAAAACAAAATAATTTTTTTGAGTTGCAGAATTTTTTCTCTTACCAAAACGTTTTCATAAATAGGAAAAATAAGTGTAGAAAGAAATACTTCACATCTGATTAACTTTAAATTTATAAATAAATAAATGGAGGAAAGTATATTCTTCTTCAGTTTGACTATTTCCCAAATACCTAGTTAGTATCACAAGTGAGACGGCAGAAAGAAAACTGAAGAGAACAGGTAGAATGATACAAACCATAGCAACAAACTATTCGCCAAAACTATGTTCTCCATATCCATGAAAACTGAGGCCTCAAAATGATTTAGTAGTTTCTCTGATCCAGAGAGCATGAACCATGCTATGTATGAAAAGTAAGGTAGAAATTAATTGCAAAGATATGCATCTTATTTTTCTTTTAAAAAAATATTAAATACATTTTGGAGGCCAAGCTAAGGATATGTATATAAGAATTAGTAATCCAGAGTTATAAATCTATGGGCATGTTACTCCAAAAATTTGTTTGTCAAGATTATAGTCTCAGTAAAAGAAATACCCCAGGTTGTTGAAGCTCACATTTTCTTGATAAATTAGCTTCTTGTTTGGGTTCTGAGGTATTTTTCAGGTAGTTTCTTATAAGTTTGTTTCTGTGCACTTTTTTTTTTTTCTTTTTAACCAACTGCAGGAAATGTGGGCAGAGTGCATTTCCAGCAGATGTCAGTGTTGGTGTTTGATGGGATCTAGGAAGTCCTCCAAACCTGGGGCCTGACCTTGAAGATGAAGAGAGTACTACTGTGCAGCTCCTCAGTTCTTGTGAAGAGCCGGAAGGTATTCTGGAGAATTCTGCTCTTTTGTGGGATATTTTGTGGGAAATATGTTGCTGTAGGTTAGGAAATAGATATTGAATTCAACAGTATCCTTCCATCTCTTTGAGATTTAACCTGTTTTAGTTATACATAAATTATATGTATTTATTCTTTTCCTTGCTCCAAAAAGTATATTCACTATCTATTCTTCTCTCTGAACTCCTTACCAGAAGGATGATTTTTTTTTTTTGGCTTGAAGAATTTCAATGTGTTTATATTAGAAAAATCTATCTAGCACTTACCAGGTACCAAAGAAATAGAACAGCCTAGCTGACTTAAAAAAGTCTTGTAATTATGGGGTTAAGTTCTATCACAAGGTTTGAAGAAGCTACTAAGCACAGAGGACAGGGCAACAGATACTATCTGGAGGAAGTCAGGGAGGCTTCACTGAGGAAGGAATTTGGAGCCTTGAAGGATGAACATGAGCCTTCAAGGGAAAGGTTTTCAGAGACTAAATAACATGCAAAATGTTAATGAATGTTGGTCATGCATATGATTTCAATACTAGTGATTTTAGAGCACAGTCTTGATTCTTTGAGGACTATGTGAAGTATATTCAAGTAGTTAAGAATAGTTTGGGGCTAGAGGCCCTTTAATAAGTGAATAAGGACACAAACTTAAAAGTTTAGAGTCTACCTAGATTCAAATCCTTGCTTTTCAATTATTAGATTATAATTTAGGGAAAAATGTTAATATTCTTTTGAATCCGTTTTGTCATCTGAAAATGAGTTAATGACACCAACACTTCACTGAATTGTCAAGAAGATTTAGTGAAATAAATATAAAGTCCATAGTACAGTATGTGGCACATAGTAAGTGCTCAAAATGTTAGCTATGATTAGTAGCTCTTTTATCTCATTAGGAATTTGAGGAAATATACAAGAAAGTTGACACTGAGTAGAGGCACTCAGACTTTCACTGGGAAAATAAGTGAACCAATCTTTGTTTGTTTGTTTGTTTACCAATAGGTCACCAGTGTTTGATATTTGTGCAGATTAACTTTGTCCTTTAGTATAGAGACCATATCAAAACAGGCATTTCAAGCCATTGTCTGTTCTGCACGTCTTACTGTGTGGTTTTGGATCTTATTTACATGTTATCAATGAGGGAGCAACTCAGGTTCAAGAGCACACCAAGAGAAAGGCAGACAAAGAGCAGAATGTGAGGAATCTCTCCAAGGCAACAGTAGTACTCATGCAGGGAAAATCAGGGTTACTGAGGAGTTCGTCAATATGAACCTGTAAGGCAACACCCCCCTTGCAAAGGGTGATCACCCAGCAGTCTGTTTTCCCTCTTACCTTGTGAAGAAGACCGACTCCTTTCCTAAGTCAGAACAACTGAGAATGAAGTGTGGTTGAAGGAGAGAATAGGCATCAGACCCTTAGCTCCCAAGTTGACTGACTCGGGGGCCTTCCTCACTGTGAGGAAGGTAAATGATGGGCTTATTAAAGTTGGGTTGACTCTGTGATTCATGTTTATATTTATTTCATTATGACTCAGAAAATAAAAGTAAGTGAAAGGGGAAAAACAAGACTTAGAGAAGAAAATCAAATTCCAACCATAAGGATGAACAGAATTCCAGTGAATAAGCAAATATACCTTACACTGATTTTTTCCAGGCAACCAAGGTGAAAAGATTGACTGAGTTGAATTACTCACATGAAAAGAGAAATGCGTATAGACAACCCAATTCTGAAGTTTATTTGGAGAGGCAAAAGGCCGAGAATAGCCAACACAATATTGAAGAAGAACATAATGGAAGGACTAATACTACTCGACTTCAAGACTTACTATAAAGCTACAGTAAAAGAATAGACCCGTGGAACAGAATAGAACCCAGAAACAGACCCACATAAATATAGTCACCTGATCTGTGACAAAGAAGCAAAGGCAATACAATGGAGCAAAGATAGCCTCTTCAACGAGTGCTGCTGAAACAACTGGACATCAATATGCAAGAAGAAAAAGAAAGAAAAAAGAATCTAGTCACAGACCTCACAACTTTCACAAAAATTAACTTAAAATGAATCATAGACTTAACTATAAAATGCAAAACTATAAACCTCCTAGAAGACAACACAGAAGAAAACCTAGATGACCCAGGGTATGGTGATGCCTTTTTAGATATAACATCAAAGACACAATACATGAAAGAAATAATTGATAAGCTGGACTTCTCTAAAATTAAAAACTTCTGCTTAATGAAAGGCAATGCCAAGAAATAGAAAAGACAGGCCACAGACTGGAAGAAAATATTTGCAAAAGACACATCTGATAAAGGGCTGCTATTCAAACTATACAAAGAATGCTTAAAACTCAACAATGACAAGACAAACAACCCAATCAAAACACGGGCTAAAGACCTTAACAAATGCCTCACTGAAGAAGATATATAGATAGCAAATAAATATACGAAAAAAGTGTTCCACATTATATGTCATCAGGGAAATGCAAATTAAAGCAACAGTGAGATACACTACACACCTATTAGAATGTCCAAAATCCAGAACAATGACAACAACAAATGCTGGTGACTGTGTGGAGCAGTGAGAACTCTCATCCATTGCTGGTGGGAATGCAAAATGGCACAGTCACTTTGGAAGACAGTTTGGTGGTTTCTTACAAAACTAAACATAGTCTTACCATACTTTTGTCTTTTCCATAATGTCATTCTCTTACCATATGACATACATGGAGACAGTAAAAAGATTAGTGGTTGTCAGGGTAGAGGGTGGGGAAGGATGAATAGGCGGAGCAGAGAGGATTGTTTAAAGCAGTGAAAATACTCTGTATGACAGCATAATGACGGACATGTCATTATACATTTGTCCGAACCAAAAGAATATACAACTCTAAGAGTGAAACTCAAGTAAACTATGGACTTCTGGGTGATTATGATGTGTCAGTGTAGGTTCATCTTTGGTAACAAATGTACCACTTTGGTGAATAATATTGAAAATGGAGGAAGCTGTGTATGTGTGGCGACAGAGGATATATGGGAACCTCTGTATACTCCTCTCAATTTTTCTGTAAATCTAAAATTGCTCTTTAAAAAAAGGAGAGAAACAAAGCAGTGACCTAAAGAAAGCCAAGGTTTTACAGAAGAGAAATTTTTTCAAATAAGATATTGTATAGGGAACAATGAGTTATGTAATTAAAAATATTCCCAGGGACTTCCCTGGTGGCACAGTGGATAAGAATTCGCCTGTCAATGCAGGGGACATGGGTTCGATCCCTGCTTCAGGAAGATCCCACATGCCGCAGAGCAACTAAGCCCGTGCGCCACCACTACTGAAGCCCGCATGCCTAGAACCTGTGGTCTGCGACAAGAGAAGCCACCGCAAGGAGAAGCCCGTGCACTGCAACTAAGAGTAACCCCCGCTTGCCTCAACTAGAGAAAGCCCGCGCTCAGCAGCGAGGACCCAATGCAGCCAAAAATAAATAAAATTAAATCTTAAAAAAAAAAAATTCCCAACAATCGTTTCACAGTTTTCCTCCCTGCTAGCTTACTTTATGTGTATTTGGATAAGTAAGATGGTTCTGCAAAGTTTTAAATACACCTTTGAGTTCTTTTCTTATGTTCAAATTCTAATTATTAACAATGAGAGTAATCTATCCTCTTTACCTCTCCCTTTTTTGGCTATGTACCATCTGTCCACTATATGAGCCTTTCACCATTCACCTTTCACCATTCCTTCACATTCAAACTGAGAATGTGGTTGGAATTTTAGGAGTCTAGTAATTTTCCAAGAGAAAATCATCTTTCCTTTGCCATGATAAGGTGAAAGATGTGAACACAAATAAGTTTCATTGGCCCTGGAAGGATTCAATCAACTCACACTGTTGAGAAGCATTGAAAATTAGCTATATACCCTTTGGTTTAAAATTTGAAATATGAATTAATGATTACTTGACATATGTAACTTGTTTGGTAGGTGAAATCATTCAACTTGGAGAATATAGAAAAATAATAACAAAAGTTAAATTATTGGGAGCCTCAGTTCTGAAAATTGGTATAATTTGGGGATGGAAAATATGGGATTTACCTTGCCTTTCCTACCCTTGGCTCTGGGATCAAAGACCTGGGTAAGGATCCTGGCTTCTTTCGCCCAGGTACCACTAACTTTCTTCAAATAGCATATGTGCAAAAATATACCTTTATTTTTCCTACAAGTTAACTTTCTTTATTCAAAGCCCTCAAAAAAGAAAGAAAGAGAAAAAAAGCACTCATTCTGCTTGATGTAAAAAACATAAAACCTACCTGAGCCTAGTCACTCCCAAAAAACATAGTCAATTTAGTGGTTGAGCTTTCACTGCCCAGTCCACACTGGCATCCTTTTGTGATGACTGCATTCCCAACCAGTGCCTGGCAAGGACAGCTTTGCACACATTTCCTGCTACAGAGCCTCTCATCTTGGCTGAAGGAACCAACTCCATGCTTACATTAATTATTCTCTCTCTCATTCACCTGTGTACGCTTTCTCTTTTTTTAAATTTTAATTGAAATATAGTTGATTGACAATGTTGTGCTAGTTTCAGGTATGTACACTTTCTCTTGAACACAGAGAAGTCTTGGCTACTCTCGCACACCCCTCTGTGGTGCTCTGAAGCTACGACTTGTTTCCAACACTCCTCACAGACTTCTGGATACTAGCTTTCACACCATTTGGTGGGAGGACATCAGCAAGGCTGGCAATCACCAGAGTCCATAAGGGACTGATGATTCACAGTCCTCCTCAGCTCTTGGATCATCCTCAAATGGTTCTGAGATGTTCTACTGCTAATCCAAAGTCCACACAGACACATCCTGGGGTGAAGATAGGAAGAAAGGCGTAGAGAACCACCAATGTCAAAATACTCTCAATTTCCCTCCTCACTTTATACAAGCTTTATCTGGTCTGGAACAGGATGGAAGTAGGAAAAACTAGCTCTGGCTGATAACTGGTCACTTCCTAAATTAGCCTGTCAAACTTTGATGGTAAGTTGTATCAAAAAGCTAAGGAGTTTCCCTCTTGATCTCTCCTTGATTTCAGATGTCCCTTCATCATATCTCTTAGACCAAAAGAACATCTCAAATTATTATTCCACCGTATTAATTTGTTAAACTTGGCCTAGAAACTGGTGAAGTTGTAAGGATAATCTTACTCACATTTGCAGGGGCTTTCGTAAGAGGGGAACTTTCTTAAATTCAATTATATTTGGCTTATCTTTTGGGATAAAAGTTTTGTAACTTATATATAACATAAATTCTCTGTAAAATATTTTATTACCTGCAATAAAAAATTCTCAGAACAGGAAGAAGAGATATTCTTTTCTTTTTGTGTGTGTGAGAGCTTCTTTGTATTATGTGCATTTGAGCATTAAAAGGAGAGAAAGAGAGAATACTGTATGTATAAAGTATATATTTGAGACATGTACAAACCAAAGAGTCTTAAAAGTTGTCTTGCTATCAAGTTGATAATTAGTTCAGAAAATATGTATGTTTATTTTTTATTTATTTATTTATTTATTTTTTTTGCGGTACGCGGGCCTCTCACTGTTGTGGCCTCTCCCGTCGCGGAGCACAGGCTCCGGATGCACAGGCTCAGCGGCCATGGCTCACGGGCCCAGCCACTCCGCGGCATATGGGATCCTCCCAGACCGGGGCACGAACCCGTATCCCCTGCATCGGCAGGCGGACTCTCAACCACTGCGCCACCAGGGAGGCCCAATATGTATGTTTAGAAGTGAAGAAAAAATATCCTGTAGTTTTAGTATCAGCCGGAAAATGCAATTGTACCATAATGATAATAGATACTATGTACTAAGTGCCACAGTGAACTAGGCACTGTGCTTGCTTTTTTCTTAAAATCATTTTATTAAAGTTAATTCTCACAACTAAACTATTGAAGTAGGCATTTTTATGTCCATTTCGGAGGCGAGGAAACTGAAGCACAGAGAGGACAATACCTTGCCAAACAGAGCTTTAATAATTAACCAAGAATTCAAAAGAGGTCTTTCTGACTCTGGTGATCTTGAGAAAACCTTGGGATGCTCAAGACAAATACCACTGGTCTTAGTCAATTTCAAATTCTGGTTAGCCAGTTTTATCACTCTTTATAATTTTTTAAATATAATTTGTTCACCATTATTTAAATCCACAAAAACTCTTATAGAAATTATGCAGCTGGTTTCTCCAGTCAGCATTAGTTTGGGTTAAAGGACATATCAGGATGTAAAATCTGTTTTAATATCATTTTTTCTTTTTCAGGGAGAGAGCAAGTAAAATGCTTAATTATAAAGATTCATTGATTCATTTGGATCCTTGAGAACATTTTGCAATAAACCACTTCTAGTCATTTAATTATCAACTGAAGAAATTACTTACAAAGAATAGTAATAAAAGAGAAAACAGATCCATCATTAATTACTGACATATACTATTTTAAGCTCAAGGTAACATTTTTGATTTTTATATTTAACATGTGAAACTGATGTTTATAACTTTTTTCCTATAAAATCATTTCCTAATATTTTGGCAAATTTGGGTGAGGCAGGCTCATTTTAACCTTGGATATTTTCTAGAAGGAACTATGAAGCTTCTTCATCATGCAAAATATTTATTTGCTTCCATAAAAGATGGGTAAGCTATTTCTAAAACCATATGTCCTAAAATTGGGGAAAAATAAACCTTGAAATTTATATTTGAATCATCCAAATTATTTACATTCTGACTAAGACAAAGCTCAAGCCAGTACATTTATCAGCCTGTCCTCTTCAGCAGGAATCTTGCTGGGAGTTACATTAGGGGAGGAAGCAGCTGTCTGAAACTTCCAGACCTGTCACTCATGGTCAATACTCAGCAACGACACCCTTACAAGAGAGGAGCAGAAGCTTAATGTTTACAAATTAATTCAACTCATAATGCTAAGTTGACACGTAGTTAAAGTCATTTACCTCTCAGTTCCACATTTCATTAGCGAACGTGAGATGTGAATATATGTTGTAGGAATAAACAGAAATGGTTCTGTTTGGTTTTTTTTCCCTGAGAAAAGAAGTTTAGAGGAAAAGAGAATTTGGGTACCTTCTGTTAGAACTCTACTTTATGAATTTCATACAAATGACACTTAATTTAGAGAGATCTTTTGTGATTTTCAGCTTCATTTTCTAGAGGGGACTATCAGAATTTCTGAGTCTCCGGAGTCTAAGACAAGTTTGTGTGAAGTTTCCTCATTTAGCATCAAGGAAACAAACAAGATCAGCAGACCACGTGTCAGCATTTGTCTGCGTGTGTTGGTGTGTGTGTGTGTGTGTGTGTGTGTGTGTTTACTAGATTACTTAGATTTATAATCTCATATAATCAAAGGGGGACAGCTTTTTTTTTATGTCATAGAGAAAAAATTCACACAGGCACTTCTGCCTTCTTAGAGGTGTGGCGAATTCCCACCAATGGGGGGATAGTAATCTACCTATTACTCTCTTTTCTTGAGAGAAAAGTTTTGAAATATCAAACTTTTACAATAGTATGACACAAAGGCAAATGTCTTGTGGAAGTGGGACATTTTTCTTTTAGCTATTGTCTCAGTCACGTAGAAGGTCTGAATTCTGCATCTTGATCAACCCAAGTGGAAAGACACCAATAGCCTTGGGAGATGAGATGCAAGTCAGAATCGCAAGGGAGCAGGAATTACGAGCCAAGGGTGATCACAGGAACCTAAGTCCTTGCAATGCACAGAAATCTTACGGGAAGATAAGGTAAAGGAGACTGCAGGAGTAGGTAGGTGTACTCAGGTCTGTGCTATGTGTTTATGCACGTGTAATACTGTAGTAAGAGACTGACCCTATTTTTTGAGGTTGCCTGCTGACAGCTTCTAAGGCTCTCCCCTCTTTTTCCCCCTTTTGCCCCGCAGTTGGGCAAGCCGGCAAGACTGGTGCGCCCTCTTGTGGCTCCTGCGGGACGTTCAAGCCATACACAGGAATTCCCACAGCAGCCCCACATCCTAACCACCATAAAACCCCCAAGCTAGTCTCCTTTCCCTACACTCCCAAGTGACTTTTGGAACTACTTGGGAGGCACCCTGCTCTCTCCCCAAAGCCTCGTTATTTAACAAGTTTTCTCGATTCTCTTGGTGCTTGTGTGGCATCATCAGTCTCAACATTCAAACCAAATACCGGGTGTAGGTCCCTCTCCCTCTATTAAGTGACCAAAACACATATGAATATACATTTGAGTGTATACATATATTCAGATTTTAGATTTGGATTGAATTTATATGGAGGACATTTTCTTGTAATTCTACTATCAGAAAGAGATCTCAAAACTCATGTGAAAGGAAAGAAGAGATCTGAGTAATCAAAATAACTGTCCCATGTCCATGTTTAAGACACACATTGATGCTGTACAGTAGAAACTAACACAACATTGTAAAGCAACTATACTCCAATAAAAATTTAAAGAAAAAGACACACATTGAGTAAATAGTAAATAGCCAAGCAACTAAACATCATTTTGGAAATTAAGGAGCTTCTGAGAAGAGATAATTACTTTTAAAATAACACTTAGCACATGAGTTTTTCCCTTCCTTTTAAGTTTCAGTGTGATTTTAAAGCCCTACCCATTGCTACAAAGTGGAGTCTTAGAGGACTGAGGCAGGACTAACATAAGTTCTTGCACTTGTGGGTCTCTAGTCAGCATCGAATTGAGAACAGAAATAGACAGATGAGATAAAATCTAACGTTGATGAAATCTATACACAAAAACTGAGCTTGGCACTATTATATAGATGGAAATCCTAAGGGTTACCTCTGTTAACTCTGGTGCAAGGTAGCTAGATTGTATGGGCAAAGTATTATGATCAGATGCACTATGACACATAATCACACGATGGCCAAGAAAAAAGACATGTGGTTTTTGTGGGGTGATAAGTGAGGAAATGCAGGGAAGTCACCTGTTTTATACATGACAGTCAAGAAAGGTACACTTCCTATCATTTTTATGTCATCAGTATCAATGTAGTTTCTCTAGAAAAGATGAAAATTTGAAAGCCTATCCAAAGTGGCTTTTCTGGATCATTCTACTTCTAGAGAAGTCTCTGAGGTTGAGATCCTTGGATAGACTACCCAATCTGGGCTCTCAGAGAAATAATTGTTCCTTCTAAAATATAATAAAATCCTACCAGCTCTCTTAGGAGTTATTAACATTTCATTGCTGTATAAATGTTCAGCAGAGGCCGAAGGAAGAACTGTATTCAGGGAATAATTCTGACAGATTACAGTTTGAGGTCTTGTTAAAGGTTATTAAGGGGGCTTCCCTGGTGGCACAGTGGTTGAGAGTCCGCCTGCCGATGCAGGGGACAGGGTTCGTGCCCCGGTCCGGGAGGATCCCACATGACGCGGAGCCGCTGGGCCCGGGAGCCATGGCCGCTGAGCCTGTGCGTCCGGAGCCTGTGCTCCGCAGCGGGAGAGGCCACAGCAGTGAGAGGCCCGCGTACCGAAAAAAAAAAAAAAATTCTCTCTTCAAAAAACTTACCGCGGGGCTTCCCTGGTAGCGCAGGGTTGAAAGTCCGCCTGCCGATGCCAGGGACACGGGTTCGTGCCCCGGTCCGGGAGGATCCCACGTGCCGCGGAGCGGCTGGGCCCGTGAGCCATGGCCGCTGGGCCTGCGCGTCCGGAGCCTGTGCTCCGCAAAGGGAGACACCACAACAGTGAGAGGCCCGCTTACCGCAAAAAAAAAAAAAAAATTCTCTGTTCGAAAAACTTACCGCGGGGCTTCCCTGGTGGCGCAGTGGTTGAGAGTCCGTCTGCCGATGCAGGGGACACGGGTTCGTGCACCGGTCCGGGAGGACCCCACATGCTGCGCAGCGGCTGGGCCCGTGAGCCATGGCCGCTGCGCCTGCGCGTCCGGAGCCTGTGCTCCGCAACGGGAGAGGGGAGGGGCCACAACAGTGAGAGGCCCGTATACCGCAAAAAAAAAAAAAAAAAAAAAAGGTTATTAAGGGTTATGTCCTCTAAATGATTTATCCATCACAGTAGAAACAGAAATACCAAACAGCCTGAATAAGAATTAGCACTGCCATTTTAATCAGGTGAGCACTGGATTTTTTAAAAGCCGAAACAGACAATAATTACAAGCGAGGAGGCACTGCAAAGCATTTTAAAATAATAAAATCATTGTCATTCAAAAATCTCAGCCTTAATTACATCTACTTAACCCACTTAATCTCTACATACCCTAAATATTCTTTCTGCCATCCATATTCTTTCTGTGAATAAAGGAAACTAAAGTCATTCTAGCTACTGAGTGTGGTGCATTTTGAAAATTATACTGTTCTTGAAGGTAACAAATGCAGTAACTTCAGCTATACCAAGAGAAATATTGTAATTATGTGAGAAGGACCTAATGGCTTACAATGCACCTGCAGCAATCAACAGACTGAAAAAACAGGATAGGAGAACAGAAACGTGTTTCATTGGGCATGTCCTTAAACAAAATCATGATATCAGGAACAGTTGATTATCAAGGACTCTACAAAACAAACTTCTTCTGAAGAGTAAGTGTTAATATCATATAATTGTGCCTGTATCAGTGTTGGATGAAAAAGTAATAATCCACCATGCATACCTCCTTTGAAGATAGAACATACAGGTAATGAGCAGAAACAAAAATCAAGGCTGTAGCTAATTGTGTTAAGAGGCTGGAGCCAAAAAGTACAGAAGAGTACTTTTCAAGGAGGTAATTAGGCTTGTGGGAGCCTGAATCCAATCTTGGTAATGGTATGGCGTTCTTTCTTCTTTTCCCCAATCAGTTATTTAAGCCTGTTTCAGGAATTTACACTATGAATATAGTCAAGGTACAGAGATTTTGGAGGACATGGAATTGTCCAGAGATGTGCTAAGAGTAATTTAGGCTACACTGGAAAGTTTCCAATGTATAAGTACTTGTTAGAAGTTCTAAAATGGATTATTTTCTTCCAATTAAAGTCTTGGCAAGAATTAAATAGTTTAGCAACTCTCTGGAGCAAATCATTTGCAGGCATTTGACACCCTACACATCCAAACCAAACCTTGGAAACCAAACACAAAAATAACATCTATTGAGCATCTATTATGTACCAAGTACTCTGGTCCATTACATATACAGTCCCACTGAATCCAAGGAAAGCTGTATGAAGATAGTTTCTAGAGATGAGGACATCATGACTCTGGGAGCTTAAATAACTTCCTACGGTCACTCAGGGGGTTAGTGGGGGACTGAGAATTAATGGAAGACTCAGCTCTCACACCATCACTGTGCCTTTTGTCATTTCACATGGATGAAGATGAAAATAGCTCTATAATTCCCGCTCTTTAGTCATGTTGAAAGTTAAACTTTATACCATTTTGGGGGTGTTTTTTGGTCACAAGACTAAAGCTAAAGGTCAGAAATATGACAGTATGACATATATGACAGCTGTCATTCTCTGACAGCTCCCATGTGACAAGTTGTTTTTATAAACACTTCCTGTATTTGGTGGCTTGCAGTGGTTAAAGCGTGTGGGGTGCGGGCTCTAGTTTGGGCTTCAGCACTAACAAGCTGTCTGACCTTTGCAGTTTACAGTTCTCTCCAGTCACCTCTAACCTGATAATAATAATGGTTCCTACTTCACAGGACTGACAAAAAGAATTATATGAGGTAGTGAGTGTAAACTGTCATCTCTACTATGTGCTCAACTTATGTTCAGCGACTAGAAGTAAAAAGCTAGTTTCTATGAGCAAAAAAAGTAGGATTGCTGAACAGAAGATTACATAGGCTTTAAAAAGTTGATCACTTGATTATTCAAAAATGATTACAAATATTTCTTTGTTGCTTAAGTATTAGAGAAACCTATAAAGAGCTCATTATTAAGGACAAAGAATATAAAAAGACAATTTTCAAAAGATAATATAAAAAAGAATGAAAAACATTTAAACCTAATTAGTAATCAAAGAAATGTACAATGCAATAACACTGGGTGCCATTTATTATTTACTAAATCAATCGCCCTCAAAAAGATAATACTCAATGATTTTAAAAGTAAAAGTAAGAAGAAAGTAACTTTATATATTTCTTATAAAGGAAATATTTTGGAATAGTAATTAATATTTTTCAAAAAATGTAAAAAAAAAGGACTTCCCTGGTGGCGCAGTGGTTAAGAATCCACCTGCCAATGTGGGGGACATGGGTTCGAGCCCTGGTCCGGGAAGATCCCACATGCCGCAGAGCAACTAAGCCCGTGCTCCACAACTACTGAGCCTGCGCTCTAGAGCCCATGAGCCACAACTACTGAGCCCTCGCACCTAGAGTCCATGCTCCGCAAAAAGAGAAGCCACCGCAATGAGAAGCCTGCGCATCGCAACAAAGAGTAGCCCCTGCTCGCCGCAACTAGAGAAAGCCTGCGTGCAGCAACGAAGACCCAATGCAGCCAAAACTAAAACATAAATAAGTAAATAAATTTTTAAAATATGTAAATAAATATATATATATATATATATATATATATATATATATATAAAATACTGTTAATTTTTAAACATCAATTCTACTTCTGGGAATTCCCACTAAGGAAATTATGAGAAAGTAGGAGCTCAACATAGGTACAAATTTTTATTATAGTATTATTTAATTGAGAAAAACTGGGAATAAATTACCCAACAAAAGCATTGTTTGCAACAACCATGGTGGTATCTCTTCTTGGCATATTAAGTACCAATTAAAATTAAGGTTATGAAGACAATGTGGCATTGTGGTAAGGCTTAGGAAAAAAAGGAACCTGTGATATAAATTTTGTGTTGACTAATTAAACCTAAATGAAAAACAGACGCCCAGGAAAAAAATGATTGCAAGAAAAATCACAATGCTCATAGTTGGGTTAGGGTGATGGAATTTGGGATTATTATTCTCTTTTTAAAATTTATTTTTAATTTCAATATTGATTGTATAATACTGAAAAAAACTGATTTCATTAAAACAGTGTTAGTGATAGTAGTAAGATGGTAACTGTTCTGTCCTAAATAATATTGGCAGCTCTAATGACTAATTCAATTATCTGAGCTCAGAACATATTCATTACTGTGTTTTTTATATGAATAAAATCAAGATAAAACAAGAACCAAATAACAAAATTCATCCTTTTGGACATTTTTGCTTATTATTTTAGAATTATTTTTAATCAAATAAATACTTTCTCAAAATGAGTCAAATATTTGATGTAGGATGAATTATAAATAGGTATCATGATATCATCTGTTCAATATGCCAAAATTTACCCCAAATGATTGATAACTTTAATCTCATATGTCTATGGACATTGACAATTTGTTTTCTCAAAGTCTAGACATAATCTCTTGTCTTTAGGAATGTTCTTTAGAAGAGACAGTAGCAATATGAGTACTGCTATTTTCTTGCCAAAAAAAAATTTTTTAAGGTACATTTGCCATCTCTTTGACAGAATCAATTTTTATTTTTTAAGCTGTCATTATAACTAAACATTTGGAGTCTTTTGTTTTCAAATTTGTTCCTCTCTTTTTAACTCATTATAGGTTTTGAATTAAATAGTGAGGGTCTGGATGAAAGAATGTAGAAAAAAGTACATAGGCAAGTATTTTAGCAGATAGCCAGAAAGAGCTTTGTTTCACAGAGTTCCTTTCTAGTTACAGGGGATACTCTGAGCTGATGGTAATGACATATAAAAGAATCAAATCCAGTGCAATTTAGCATTTACTATGGGTTATATGCAGTGCTAAACACAGTGGAAAGAGGCAAAGATGAGCAAGAAACGGCTTCTGGCAACAAGCACATGTTCTAATAAAAAGGAGAATACATATAAACAACAAAAACATACAAGTGAGTGACTGGATTCCATTTCTTTTAATTATGCTGGACTGAAATTCTATAAAAAACTTTTTTTTTGCTAAGCAATTTTAGAAAATTTAAAGCATAGGCTATTTTTATTATTTATAGTCATTTCTAATTATATAAGTAATGCAGTGATTATCATAGAAAACTTGGGAATAAGGGACACATGATAAACAAAATCACCCATAGATTTCTGGTGGTTATCAAAATGGAGTAAGCACACTACAGGTTATCTTTCTCACTGGTTACAAGCAAACACTCTGGACAAAATACCAAAACCAAACAACAACAACTACTTGGAACTCTGAAAATTAGCAATAGCAAATAAATTGAGGAAGGAAGATCAAACTTGAAGGATGACCCTTACAGGGTCAGTTTTTTGATTATTTACCTCTGTTTTAACTTTATGCCTTGATTAAGGGCAGCTTTAATGTGGAACTGTGCACTTGGTACAGATAGCAAATTTCAGAGAGAAACTCTGTCTTTCTGGCCAGAGTAACAGGAAAAGGGACCCTGGTTTTTCCCAAGGGCAGCCTCCATTGTGCCTAACTGCGGCAGTGCAAGTAACAAAAGCTCCCAAAAAAGAAAAACAAAAAGTAAAACAAAACAAAACAATTTCCAAGCCAGAGGAAATGGGAGCCTTGAGTGTCAGAGATTATGCAGAAAATTTCAGAGAGGAGAGAACTGTGGGGATATCCTGATTCTGCGTGTGTACTGACACCAGTCCCCTGCTCAGCGCTGAGCTGTGCAGATGTGGGATAGATCAGAAGCAACATGGCAGAGGTTTTGAAAACTCAGCTGATGTTGGTCTACCCATGGTAGGTAAGTCAGAACTTTGAGTTTCAACCTAACTAGGATAATTGCTTTCTGAATCAACCACCACTACAACAAATTAATATTCTCCAGTGGCTTGTTACAGGACTTATCATCTTATAACATAATATTCAATATGTCCAGGATACAATTCAGAAATACTCAACATACAAAGAACCAGAACACAGTGAGAAATCCTCAAGGGAAAAATAATGAACAGATCAATAGATAGAAAATCTAAGATGAACCAGATGTTGGACTTCAAGCAACTTTTACAGCCTTCCTTCCTTCCTTCCTTCCTTCCTTTCTTCCACTTAACTTTGGTTTAATTTGTTCTTTTCCTATCTTTCTTTTCTTTATTTTAAACATCTTTATTGGAGTATAATGCTTTACAATGGTGTGTTAATTTCTGTTGTATAACAAAGTGAATCAGCTATGTGTACGTATATCCCCATATCTCCTCCCCCTTGCGTCTCTCTCCCATCCTTCCCTATCCCACCCCTCTAGGTGGTCACAAACCACCGAGCTGATCTCCCTGTGCTATGCGGCTGCTTCCCACTAGCTATCTATTTTACATTTGGTAGTGTATATATGTCCATGCCACTCTCTCACTTCGTCCCAGCTTACCCTTCCCACTCCCCGTGTCCTCAAGTCCATTCTCTACATCTGCGTCTTTATTCCTGTCCTGCCCCTAGGTTCTTCAAAACCATTTTTCTTTTAGATTCCATATATATGTGTTAGCATACGGTATTTGTTTTTCCCTTTCTGACTTACTTCACTCTGTATGACAGTCTCTAGGTCCATCCACCTCACTATAAATAACTCAATTTCGTTTTTTTAAAATGGCTGAGTAATATTCCATCGTATATATGTGCCACATCTTCTTTATCCATTCACCCGTTGATGGACACTTAGGTTGCTTCCATGTCCTGGCTATTGTAAACAGAGCTGCAATGAACATTGTGGTACACGACACTTTTTGAATTATGGTTTTCTCAGGGTATATGCCCAGTAGTGGGATTGCTGGGTCGTATGGTACTTCTATTTTTAGTTATGTAAGAAACCTCCATACTGTTCTCCATAGTGGCTATATCAATTTACATTTCCACCAACAGTGCAAGAGGTTTCCCTTTTCTCCACACCCTCTCCAGCATTTATTGTTTGTAGCTTTCTGATGATGGCCATTCTGACCGGTTTGACTGACCCAACATGAGACCAATTTTGGTCATGTGTTAAGTACAACTTGGAATACAAAAAACCACTTCTGTTTACTGCATCAAAAACAAAAGAAAATACAGCACTCTCTCCCCACCCCCGCCTCAACACCCCTCAAAAGGAAAGCAAAGATGAAATATATATAGAAAGGAAATTTAGCATTGAAGAAAAAGATAAATAACTAGGGCTAAGAAAGGACAGTAACTAGAGGTTCTCAGTATCTATTTGGCTAGAAACAAAGGGCAGTCTCTTCAGGATGATGGTAGAAGAATCAGCTCCAGAGATTTCACCTTTTTGTCACTCAAGCTTCAAGATTAGGGCACATGGAATCCCATCATTCATGGTTGGATAATGGGTACCTCTTGCTCAGGGAAGAGGGCATCTTGTTTTATAGTCTCACTGAAAGAACCTTCAGTAATGGAAGGATGGCTCCACAAAAGCTGAGATCACATTACAGAAAAAGAATAGAGGCTGGGCAGGAAATTATGACAGATAACTAGTACACTCAGTACATCTTCTACTTTGTTGTGCTCCAGAAAGCACATCCACTGAACCTAATATAACATCATGCAGCAGAGTATTATCACATTCAATTTGGCTATGTGTATCTGAAAACTCAAAACAGTGGCTTAAGGAAGATCAAAGTTTATTTCCTTCTCGCATAAAAGAGATAGATGTCCAGGGTTGTTTTGCAGTTAGGTGGCCTCCCTCTTCAGAATCACCTTTGAGATGGCTTCTGGAAGTTCATCCTTCAAATCTGATTTTTCAAGCAGTAGGAAAGGGGAAGGGAGAAGGCACAAAAACATACTTCCCAGCTGAGTCAGCTCCCAATAAAATAGTCTCTCCAGAATTTTCCCCAGACACTTTAAATTACATCCCATTATCCAGAATTTTGTCAGCTAACCATAAAGGTGGTTGGCTGGAAATGTAGTCCATTACATGAATGCATTGTAGATATAATTGAGGTTCGAAACTAAGCAAGGAGAGAATGAAAACCGTCTCCACTCTACTTAGAAATTACTTCTCTAATCTGCATAGTGCAGGATTAATTCAGGGGAGCTATAACAATCTGAGGCTTTTAAACAATTCAATTTTTAGCAATCAGTGGAGTCATTATGTCTAAGATTTTAAGGTTCTCTTTTTCCTTCTTGCCAATCATTTGCATTTTTTTTCTTAATTGGCAGCTATTTTCAATCAAGTACAATTGCCATAAAGTTAGACTTTACACTAAACACTCCACTGATTAGAGTTGTCTTCTAATGATTAATGAACCAGTTTGAAATTCACACTGTGCTTATTTAGAATATGATAGCATCATTTAGTAATGAACTTTCATGAGATTATGTATTTCTCGTTGCCAAATTTCTAATCAAGTGCTCATATGCATAATGAATCCTTCAAGAGAAATTTGTTTTTTGCCTTGTTTACAAGAAGAGTCATCTCTATGGCAAACCATGAGCACGTTGACATGGATCGCCTAGTCAAATCTGAACATGAATAAAAATATCTCAAGGGTCCATAAAACAGTAAAACACAATGGTCTTTAAAATTCTAATAAAATCATATGAACTCAGATACGTAAGAGATATTGAGATTCATTTGACCAACCTAGAATCCAATTCTGTGAATATAACCACCAGGAGGTGATTCTCTAGCATCTTGAGGACACCCCCCAGAAACTGGAAACTAATCACCTCTTGTGTCAGTTCCCTCCAGCTGTCCCTAAGAACACTCTTCTAGTGAGCAAAGCCACAAAATTTACTTTCCCCGTCATCATCTTTTTGTTCTCTCCATCTGCCATGTTTATGTGGTGGGCATTTACCTTAGACAAAGTAAGCTGCCATCAGTATCGACAGCCATATTAGAACAAAGTCTAATTTCAGAACAGTATGGCAAAAGTGATGAAAAGCTCACTAAAGAACTACCTAAGTCAGGGAAACGGATAAAGGATGATGCGTCAGGGAGGGGCAGGAAGAACATTTTGATGGGCAAAATTTGAGCAGAGATCTGAGGGAAGTGAGGGGACCGTGCAGATATCTAACTCTCTGCTCAGAGCCCAAGGCAGAAAAAACAGGAAGGGAAAGGGCCATTGGGGGAGGGTATGTGTTTGGTGGCTGTGTTCAGGGACTAACAAGACTAGTGTAGCCAGAACAGAGTGAGGGAGGGGAAATGGTGGGTGGTTAAGATGGATAGTGAATGGGACTGCGAGGGTGATATGGAGTCTTTGAAAGGTTTTAAGCAAAGGAGTGACATGATCTTAGTTTTAAAAGCATCGCTGTCTGATGTGTGGAGAACATACTGTCAGGTAAGGGGGAAGCAGAGAGACCACACAGGAGGCTGCTATCATAGCCAAGTGGAGATATTGGATTATGCTGAGATAATAATAGCATGTAAGTGGTCTGATTCTAGTTATGTTTTTTTTTTTCTTTCAGCCGCACCGCGTGACGTGCGGGATCTTAGTTCCCCAACCAGGGATCGAGCCCATGCCCCCTGCAGTGGACCTGCAGAGTCTTAACCACTGGACCACCAGGGAAGTCCCTCTAGTTATGTTTTGTCGGAAGAGCCTACATGACGTCCTAATGGATTCCATGCGCCAAAAGGAGCAAAATGTAATGAATTAGATTATTTTATCTTGAACACTTGGAAGAATGACTGTGCCACTTACTCAAGTGAGGAATCTTGGGGGAGGAGCGCACTTATGCAGGGAAAAATCAAATGCTTGATTTTTATTTTAATGTGCCATTTAGGCATTCAAAGGAGAATACTGAGTAGGCAGGTGGATATGTGAGTTGGAATTCAGCTGAATGCATTAGCCCAAAGTCTTAGAAGTTGTTTGATGTGTAGGGTATCATCTACATTGTTTCTTCCTTAGTGCTTTGAGAGGGTTGGGGTTGATGATGACAAATGTTCTATTAAGGTCTAAATTTTAATATTAATGATATCATGGTCACGATGCCAATGGTATACTGGAAGAATTTTTTTTTAGTTTGAAAAAATACTGTAGTGTACCCATTGCCTTTAGGAGGAAGGGGCATTCATTTCCACTGCTGCTGAGAGTGTTGGGTGATTACAGTTCATAGTTGCATTATACTTGGGGAATTGCCCTTCCTTTGAAGGACATCCCTTGCACATCCCTTCCCCTATGTGCATTACATCCAATGACATGTCAGTGTAGGAAGTATAATAAGGCCTAGAACCTTGGCCTCAATTTGAGAATACTCTTGCACAAATGTATCACAGTTCAACCTCTCCTCTTGCTCAATTCTCTTCCCTTACTCTTCAGAAGTATTCCAGATGCAGTCCCGAACCTCTGACACCCAAATCTCCATCTCAGAATCTATTTTTCAGGGAGCACAACTTAAGCCACAAATGTCTCACAAAAGTGAATATTCATAAATAAAGTGTTTTAAGTTAAAAAAAGGTAATAGAACTACTTTGGTACAATTGAATTTGATAATATTTACATTATTTATTAAAACTATCCAAAAATACTGGTGAAAAAAGAGCGTTCAACTAAACTATATCTTATTTAGAAATATTTCAATGAATATAGATTCATCCAGGCAGAATCAGAGCTCTAATGGCAAATTTGAATTTCATTTGCAGTGTATTCATTTTGAAGTTCAGTTTTAAGCTATAGACCAACAACACACATAAAGGATATTTTAACACCAGTTATATTTAACAAAAACAGAAAGAAATTTTGAACCAAATAACACTTCAATTACAAAAATACCTCAGAACAACATGGTATGTTCATTATTTTTATAATTCAAATACTCCACAAAAGACACCAGGATCAAACTCTCAGAGCTTTTGTGCAGATTCTCGTCTGTCAATCAAGTGTTTCGTTTCTGAACATGTTGCTTTTTGTCACTTCAAAAAGTTGACATTCCTACTATGATTAAGATTATCCCCCCATTTAAAAATCTCTCCCCCCTAACTTCCTGTGTTTTTCACTATTACTTTTTAAAAAACACTAATAAATGGTCTTTTGATGGATTCATTTTGTTTACTTGACTGCTTATAAACACCAATAAGCTTTAAGAGCTAGACAGAATTATTTCTTTTTAAAAAAATTTTAAGCAGCAAAGCCAGTTTAACATTTAAACTTGAGTGAATTTCCTTAACTTTTATTATATATTTACTAATATTAATTAAAAATTTTTTTGAAATACAGCAAGAAAAGCATGACCAAAAAAAATAAGAGATACGCTAAAAGACGCAGTACTTAATTGCTTTTCGTGAACAGTTCCTCTGAATACAGAAACACCTATTTAACAGCTGCCTGGAAATTGCTGACCCTTATCTATTCTGTTCCTTGAAAATTTCAAGCTTCAAATTCTCTCTTTTTGTTGATAAAGTAAAATTGTCTTAAAAGAGAGCATGGGCAATGTTATTTAGATGATTTTAAAGTGAAATAGAAATTTCATATGTTTCATAAAGAAAATGAAAGTTTGTTTTTCTAGTCTGAGTGACTGAAGTGATTTTTAGTATTTTGGAGATAAATGTCAAGTTGGAACTGTCTGGCTAAAAGTCCATTGTAGAATTTTTTTTCCCTTGTAACAAATTTGAACTAGGAGATTATAATATGGATTAAAAACAGATCTATAATACATCTTTTAACTGTTTTTACAAGTGATTACTTATGGCACAAGCTAGATTTTTTTGTTTGTTTTCTTGACTCAAATTGTAAAATAGGAAATCTTTATCAGTTTCTTTTCTTTTTTAAAAATATTTTTCTTTCTTGCTTTATTTGGTTGTGCTGGGTCTTAGTTGCAGCTCACTGGATCCTTAGTTGTGGCATGCAAACTCTTAGTTGTGGCATGCATGTGGGATCTAGTTCTGTGACCAGGGATCGAACCCAGGCCCCCTGCATTGGGAGCTCAGAGTCTCAACCACTGCACCACCAGGGAAGTCACTATCAGTTTCTTTAATCTATACAGTGGCCTACAATGGCTCTATATGCCCTCTTAGAAACCAGTTAGCAAGTAGGAGCTGAATTAGATTTTTGCTGTGTGGTTCCAAAAGAGAGAACAGAGAGCCATATGTGAACATGACAGATGGGCTTATTTCAGCATAGTGGTGGGAAGAACCTTTAAACAATTACAGCTGTGCAAAATTCAAATGAGCAGTGAGTTACCAGCCCTTGCTATGTTTAGATATCATTCACAGGTCAGAAACGTGGTAGAGGGGACTATAGCACTGGACAGTAAAAGGTGATATCTCATTCCAATCTGGGATTCTCTGATTTAAATTGATGACTTATTTGAATATATCCTCACCTCCAAATCAGGAATATTCTAAATTTGTATTAAAAAATGTTCATGTTAAATCAGCCAAGCTAATTTGTCCAATTTTATTCCTCCCAGTACTGCAAAATTTGCTCACAGCTGGAGTCTACTGGCAGGTTTTAATTGTTTTTGAACTTGCTATCACTGAGGTTGCCATGAGAGGATTAACCTTTGAGTCACTCTGAGGATGAAGCTCTGCCAGGCTCTCTGCACAGTGACCTTCCTTGTTGCCCCATGGAGGGTGACCACTGCAGTCCTAGTCAAAATATTTCTAGTTAAGGCCATCTGTGGTAGGCAGAATAAGGGATCCCAAAGATCCCCAGGCTCTAATCTGTGGAACCTATGGATATGTTACCTTACATGGCAAAAAGAGACTTTTGCAGATGTGATGTTAACAGCCCTGAGGTGGGGAGATTATCCGGGTGGACCCGATCTAATCACATGTGCCCTAAGATCTGAGAACATTTCTCAACTGCTGTCAGAGATGAGAGGTCAAAAGAAACGTTGGAGAGGTGCAGTATTATAATCTTTGAAGATGGTGGAAGGAGGTCTTGAGCCAAGGAATATGGGCACCTCTAGAAGCTGGAAAAGATGTGGAAATGAATTCTCCTCTAGAGAAAGCAAAGAAAGCAGCCCGATCAACATCTTTACTTTAGCTCAGTGAGACCTGTGTCAGATTTCTGATTTCTAGAACTGTATGATATATAATTTTGTGGTTTCAAACCACTACATTTGTGGCAGTTTGCTATGGAGGCAATAGGAAACTAATACAGCATCCATGAAGCCATGTGACTCTACATCTGCTAAGAGGCTGCTAGAAAGGCTGCCGGTGTGCACAAACTTCAGGCTCTAGAGTAGCCTCTCATGCAGAAAAAGTGCAGTAAGATCCCTTCACTGTCCTTCTGTTGTGTAGATCTGAGTATCTGCAAACAACATATGACAAAAGTCATATATAATGAGAATATTTGTAATAGATTTTGGAATATTTTTTCCGAGATACAGTAAGATCCGATCTGAGATACAGTGTGTTTTGAATCATGGACTTAAAAATATGACCTTCAGCATTGTTTTGGTTTAGTATATATAGTATTGTTATTACATTTCAACTATTTTAAGGCTTTCCATCCATCAAGGCCCAGAACAAATATTAGTAATCTGTTGCTGAGAAACCAGATGTGACAGTCAGTGGCATGTGAATCTGTTTCAGCCAAAAGGGCCTTGGGCGCATTTACAAACTAAAATAAATATACTTCTGTTGCCTTCTCACTCTCTCTTCCGTATCCTTCTTTGCCTCTGAGCGACCTCACAGCTCAACACAGGGTCTGCCATTGCATAAAGTCAACATCACTCTAAAGTTATTCCATTCTTCACTTACTTTCTTTCTTTCTCTAAGATCAAAATGGTTATTACCAAAAAGTGCTTATCTTTAGCAGGTAGGAGACCATGGGATTAAAGTAATTCACTCTGAGGTTAAAAGTCTTAACCTGTGCAGTGTAAGGTTTGATGAACTAAGTACAACTAATCAATGGACTAAGTGGGGAAATATTTTCAAGGCAGAGTACTTTGAAAGGGATGTGTTTATTGCAGGCCTTTAGCTCCCATATGCAATCTTCAAACATGCAGTGAATATCTGCTAAGGTTCTCAATATGGCACCAGAATTTAAGTTCAATGACCCTGGAGGCAGACAAAGCTGATTGAGTTCAGGCTGTGCCATTTGGTAGCTGTGACTGAGCTTCTATGTCCTCATCTGTGAAATAAAGATAATAACATTGACTAACTCTTAGGTTGACTGTGAGGTCTAAGGGAAATCACACATGTCAACTGCTCAGTGTGGTACCTAGTGTAGAGTTAAGGACCCAGTATACCTTATCTGTCAGTTATTATCTAGGGCAGGCTCTGGATAAAGCATTTTGTGAAGACACAGGAAAACAAAAAAGGTCCATAAAGCCCTAGACCCCATGGAGCTCTGCCCCCAACTTCCAAACTTTCCCTGTCTATGAACAAACAGTAGAAAAGCAACAGGTCACTTTAAAAAGTAAATTCCTAAATTACATATACACACTACTATATATAAAATAGGTAAACAACAGGGACCAACTGTATAGCACAGGGAACTATGCTCAATATCTTGTAATAACCTATAATGCAAAAGAATCTGAAAAGGGTATATACATATTCTTTATATATATTCAGTTATATATATAACTGAATCACTTTGCTGTACACTTGAAAATAACACAACATTGTAAATTAACTATACTTCAATAATTTTTTTTAAAAAGTAGTTAACTCATACATGCCTGGAATTTCAAAACAAATTTTTGGCGCACAACAGGAGTAAAACCCATTACCTAATCCTTGTGTATACATGGTATTTACTTATTTCCTTAGAATTCTCACAGTTCAGTGAGGGAGAAATACAAAGGAGAAAATGTGTAAGTCAGTCATGAAGTATTTTCTTCCCTTTAATTATAACACACTGAAGAAATAAATGGAGGTATTTTAGGAAAGATTATCTTTAAAAAACATTTCACGGTGGTTCAGAAAAGGAGTATAAATCTTGGAATAAGTCTCCACATCTTCCCCAGAAATTCTGACTTTGTTGAGGATGCATTGTTGCTGCTATGAAAGAGAGATGGGACTGGGTGAAGGTGAGGACATCAAGAAAGATTTGGTGAAAGTTGTTTGGTGCCAATAACTATTAACGGCTCCATTCTGAGGACTTAAATAAACAAAACCAAAATAAACCCCCCTCAATTTTAATTTCAGAATTAAAAAAAAGATTGACTATAATCTGAACTGTAAGATAAAGTACAATAATCCCCAAATGGTCCTCTTAGTATTTCAGAAAAGAAGGATCGAGATGTTTTTCAAAAGTTAAATTTCATGAAAAGCCTTATTGTAATAAAAGCAGGTTTCCTCCTTACGAGATGCCACTCAGAATTGATTACCTTCCTTCATAGGATGCAACAATAGATATGATTGACAAGCATGCCAAGGCTTCATTCTTCTAGCTGATTATCAACTGTTCCTTCCGGGAGCTGATTTCAGTGAGTTGTTATATTTTGAGGTGCTGTCATAGACTCATTGGAAGGAACTAGAAATGTTAGCTCCTTGTGTCTGCAATTCCAGCAGGGATTCTATGTCTGAATATTATGTGTAACTTAATAATATGATTTTTAGAAATTTTTGGAACTGTATGGAAAAATGCAGTAGAGTTACCTCAAATCTTTATAAGAGAGCTTGAACATCAGAACAGTGCTTTCTATATTCAGTCTTACTTAACTTCTTGTGATTCTGAATAGACATTTACTATTGCAAACAATGAACTGAGTATTAGACTAGCACATGCAATTCAAATGTAATACAATTATTTATATTGTTAATACTTCTTTGAGCAGAAATTGAGTAAATACCCCTCATAGCGTGAAGGGATAAATTTGACTCAGAACACGTATATTCTGCTGAAGGCAAAGTGTGAACATTTATAAATCTAAAGTTAATCAATCCTTCGTAGGACAAATAACTCTAAATATCATAAACTAGCGTGATTAAGCACAGAAAGGTGTTATCTTTCTAGGAGTAACACTTACAAATTACTTAACATGGTGTCTGGCACATGGCAGACACTCAATAAATCTTAACTATAATCATCATTTAGAAGTAGTATTTGATTGTGCATTACAAAGACCTAAAAATAAGTGGCTTAAAAATACGTTAAATTTTCTCTCATGTACAATGGAGTCGAGAGGTGGGCTGCTCAAGGCTGGCATATTGACTTCTTCATATTATCAATATCTTAGAATACTTCTATTTCCTGCTTTGCTATTCTTAGCAGAAGCTCACATCCTCAGAACTACCTCATGCTCACAATATGACTGCCATGATCCTACCTACCACATACAGGGAGAAGAAGGAAAAAAGCTGGTTGTGCAAAATGGTGAAGGCCAGCTGAATCCATGCCATTTCTTCCAGAGTCCCAATCAATAACTGTTGCTCAAACATCACTGGCCTAAATGCAGTCACACGCTTTCCCTTTTTTTTAAGGAGAGATGGGAGGTATATTTTAACTGGAGGCATTGCCAAACCTAACAACATTAAAATTCTGTTCTTAAGAAAAAAGGGGAATATTGGATTTGGATAGACAACCAGCAGTCTTTCTCACTGTTATTATTATGACTATAACTATTGGGAGGTCCAAGAATAAATGTGTCCTTTTTCAGTGGTTTGCTTCTCTGTGTGACTATAATATTACCCTTTCAGTAATGCATTAGAGTCAGCTTGCAAGGGCCAACTGATAAATTTTCAAGAATTTTGCAAGCTGGTAATGAAACAGCCATTATTAAAAATTAAATAATATAAACAGAATTAAATTAATTATCTTAGAAACAAGGCTAATAAATACTTAAAACAGATAAATTTCTAATTATTTTACTGTAATTGACTATCATCCATGCCCTTGAGGTTATGTACATCCATTGTATCTATGGTGATAAATGTTGTTCTGAGACCCATTTTCTAACGTAGGGGCGTGTGGTTTCCCACACCACCACCAATTCTCTCTGACTCTAGTATGGTGTCCTACAATTCAACACAATTCTGACGTTATCTACCTTGAGACGGCATCAGATTACACAAGTTAAGGCTCAGTCCTACAAGACAGCCCCTTTCCAGCCCCCCACTCCAGATGCCAGCCACAACCCAGGTTACTACCTGTGATTCTGACCAACTGGTTATAAATCAGAGGTTCCCACAAACCCCTCCTTGGGTTTGATTAATTTGATAGAGAGGCTCACAAAACTCAAATAAACATTTTACTTACTAGATTACCAGGTTATTATAATAGGATCTCATTTAGAACAGCCAAGATGGAAGAGATGCATATGGCAAGGAATGGGGATAAGACTTGGAACTTCTATGCCCTTTCCTAGGGCACCACCCTCCTTGAATTGCCACATGTTCACTAAGCCAGAAACTCTTTGAACCCAGTCCTTTTGAGGTCTTGTGGAAGCTTCATTATATAGTCCCAATTGATTAAATCATTAGTCATTTGTGATTTATTCAACCTCTAGGTCCTCTCTCCCCCCCAGAGGTGGTGAGGGGGAGGTGAGAAGTGAAGGGATGGATCTGAAAGTTTCAACCCTCTAATCACAGGGTTGGTTCTTCTGGCAACCAGCCCTCATCCTAACTGGAGGTCCAAAAGTCACTTCATTAACATGACAAGAGACACCTTTATGGTTCTCAGACATTATGAAATTCCAAGGGTTTTAGGAGCTCTGTGCCAGAAACTGAAGAAGACCAAATGTGTATTTTTTATTATAAATCACAATATCACAGGTAAAAATAATATATAATGGACGCCTACATAATGGTGAGCTACTGTGACCCTCTTCCCAGTTCTGTATTTTGTGATGTTACATTGGTAGCTTAAAACTTGTCATGGAGGAAATATATAAATGATGGAAGTTGCCATATACTAAAATGTGGGCCCTGGAGAGTATGTTATAAACATTTACCAGTGCACTTCTGCCTCATATTAACACAATCCTTTTAATAGTTTGCTATATTAATGCTGGCCAGTCTAGAGATCGTGGTAGGGACAAATTCAGTATGTTTCACTAACATTATAATCACAACCAGGAAGTTAATCAGTGAACACATTAGAAGAGGGAAGGAATTGTTCTTCCTCTACTCATGTTTTGCAACAACTCTCATGGGACCACCAGCAACACTAGCCAGATATTTCAGCTCTGAGCTAGAGAAATAAATTTTTTGTGTGACTAATCTCTTTGAGAGATAGGCAAGGAAAGAGACTGCTACATCTTTTCTCCAAGGACTCATAAGTTTGTTATGTCCCTTTGAGCTTGTCTTACTCATCAAAAAAGGAAAAGGTACTTAAAAACAATTCTGCCTCACTGGCTGTCACTCTTCAGACGGTAAGAAAATGAAATATTTGGGGGGGACTAAGGATGTAACATTAAGCAGAATATCAAGACAACGTAGTGGGAATCAATTAAAAGGGTGATTTATAACTCCTTTTCTGTATCAAATATTTAAGTGAGCTTATTAAATTAAAGCTAATTATATTTTTTTTACCTTGAGTGCTTTTTTGCTTGCTATCTACGATTGTGTGTAAACCTCTTGCCCCACTGTCTGGAGTTTGAGATGATGCTGGAGAGATCCATAGGAGAAGGGAGTTTGACAACATTCTCCTTTGGCAAATCCGTATGGAAGCAATCACTCTTCATTGCTGAAAGGAGTGTGAATTAGTGTGACCTTTAGACAATTTGACAACATTTATCAAAATTGCAAATGCATACAGCTTTTGACCCAGCAATTTGACTTTTGTGATATAGTCTATAGATTTACTTGTATATATATGCTCAATGCTATAGGTTCAAATCTATTCATAGTAACATTTTCGCATAATAGCAAATGGTTAGAATCAATTAAAAAATCCATCAATAGGGAATGACTAAATAAATTATGGCTTACTTTTATGGTGGAGAACTATGTACCTGTTAAAAACAAATCCTAGGAATTATATAGTGGGGAAAATATGTCAGAAGAGTAGGTATAATATACATTTTGTATAAAATAAGAAAAAATAAAAATCTATATTTCTATCTTATTGAATATGCATAACTCTGGAAAGATCTATAAAATCTAAGAGTAGAGATTTCTATGTGGAAGGCAAGGAGGTTCTGGCTAGATAAAGGACTGGGTTGGAAAGAAAGAAACTTTTTTTTTTTTGCTTGTTATCTTTTATAGTTTTTTGATTTTTTTTGAGCCATATGAACATAACTATTTAAACATTTTTGTAAAATCTTAAACCCATATATATGGCTTGCAATGCTAAGTAGAAAAATATTTGCCCAGCAATAACAGAGATATTATTTGGTCTGATATGATAACTGGAGCTCGAGCTGTGAGATGAAAGGACCACAAGTAGAGATGTGCCGATTTAAGGCAGGGGTCCCCAACCCCTGGGCTGTGGACCGATACCGGTCTGTGGCCTGTTAGGAACTGGCCGCCCAGCAGGTGAGCGACCGGCCAGCGAGCGAAGCTTCATCTGCCGCTCCGCATCGCTCCCCATCGCTCACATTACCGCCTGAACCATCCCCCCTCCCTATCCGTGGAAAAATTGTCTTCCACGAAATTGGTCCCTGGTGCCAAACAGGTTGGGGGCCGTTGATTTAAGGGACTGGACAGAGGATAGTGAGGCACTGAGGGACTAGCACCCCTGCTGCTGGGTCCCATTGGAAGGGCAAAGGGGGTGGAGCTATCATGGAGGCAAGGCAAGGACAACAGCTCTAACTGTAGAAAGCAGCCCATGCCAGGAACAGTGCGGCAATAAGGAGCAAAAAGAAGCTATATCCCAATCTTTCTTTCTTCCCACCCTTAATCTTCTGCTAGTGTCAGACATAAACCAGAGAACAAGGAAGCCTGGGGCACACTCTCTATAGTGGTCATCTTCCTTGGGACAAAGGATGGCCGAAAAGGGTGGAGAATAAAGCCAGGCAACAAATGAAAACTAACCAGAACAGGATATTAGGAGGACAATTTGCATCTTGGATGTGTGTGTAAATCCATCCATGTGTGTTCTATAAATGAGTTAAGATGGCCCCCGATATTGGCTCCTATGGTGTTACTTCCCAGCAGGCTACGGTCATTAGCTCAAATTTTGCCAGCACCAGAATCAAGTTTTTACACATCCAGTTGTTTTAAACATAGCCCAAGTAAGGATATTTATAGTCATTTAGAGACTGGTTGCCTTCTAAACCCTGTGGGACTGCACTGATTTATCTGCCAGTTATAGATAAGACAAACCCCTGGGGCTAGAGAAGAACAAAAACCTTGTTGCCCCTTGGAAGTCTCTGACCCAGGGGCTATCCACTTTGAGGCTGAGTGACATCATGCAGACATGTAAGCCTCTCTCTGATTCCCTTTTCCCCAGGGGCTCCCTTACCCTCTTCCCTTCTTTTTTTTTTTTTAAGTCAAAAGTCTACTTTTATTTATTTATTTTTAAAAATTAATTTTTTATTGGAGTATAGTTGATTTACAATGTTGTGTTAGTTTCTGCTGTACAGCAAAGTGAATCAGTTATACATACACATATATCCACTTTTTCTTAGATTCTTTTCCCATATAGGTCATTATAGAGTACTGAGTAGAGTTCCCTGTGCTATACAGTGGGTCTTTGTTGGTTACCTATTTATTTTTTTAAACATCTTTACTGGAGTATAATTGTTTTAAAATGGTGTGTTAGTTTGTGCTTTATAACAAAGTGAATCAGTTATACATATACATATATCCCCATATCTCTTCCCTCTTGCGTCTCACATCCTCCCATCCTTCCCTATCCCACCCCTCTAGGTGGTCACAAACCACCGAGCTGATCTCCCTGTGCTATGCGGCTGCTTCCCACTAGCTATTTTACATTTGGTAGTGTATATATGTCCATGCCACTCTCTTACTTCACCCCAGCTTACCCTTTCCCCTCCCCATGTCCTCAAGTACCTTCTCTACATCTGTGTCTTTATTCTTGTCCTGCCCCTAGGTTCTTCAGAACCATTATTTTTTTGTTTTTTAGATTCCATATATATGTGTTAGCATACGGTATTTGTTTTCTCTTTCTGACTTACTTCACTCTGTATGACAGACTCTAGATCCATCCACCTCACTACAAATAACTCAATTTCACTTCTTTTTATGGCTGAGTAATATTCCACTGTATATATGTGCCACATCTTCTTTATCCATTCATCTATCAATGGACACTTAGGTTGCTTCCATGTCCTGGCTATTGTAAATAGAGCTGCAATGAACATTGCGGTACATGACACTTTTTGAATTATGGTTTTCTCAGGGTATATGCCCAGTAGTGGAATTGCTGGGTCGTATGGTACTTCTATTTTTAGTTATGTAAGGACCTCCATACTGTTATCCATAGTAGCTATATCAATTTATATTCCCACCAACAGTGCAAGAGGGTTCCCTTTTCTCCACACCCTCTCCAGCATTTATTTTTAGTAGATTTTTTGATGATGGCCATTCTGACTTGTGTGAGGTGATACCTCATTGTAGTTTTGATCTGCATTTCCCTAATGATTAATGATGTTGAGCATTCTTTCCTGTGTTTGTTGGCAATCTGTATATCTTCTTTGGAGAAACGTCTGTTTAGGTCTTCTGCTCGTTTCTGGATTGGGTTGTTTGTTTTTTTGGTATGGAGCTGCATGAGCTGCTTATAAATTTTGGAGATTAATTCTTTGTCAGTTGCTTCATTTGCAAATATTTTCTCCCATTCTGAGGGTTGTCTTTTCATCCTGTTTATGGTTTCCTTTGCTGTGCAAAAGCTTTGAAGATTCATTAGGTCCCATTTGTTTATTTTTGTTATTTCCATTTCTCTAGGAGGTGGGTCAAAAAGGATCTTGCTGTGATTTATGTCATAGAGAGTTCTGCCTCTGTTTTCCTCTAAGAGAGTTAAAGTGTCTGGCCTTACATTTAGACCTTTAATCCATTTTGAGTTTATTTTTATGTATGGTGTTAGGGAGTGTTCTAATTTCATTCTTTTACAGGTAGCAATCCGGTTTTCCCAGCACCACTTACTGAAGAGGCTGTCTTTCCTCCATTGTATATTCTTTACTCCTTTATCAAAAATAAGGTGACCATACGTGCGTGGGCTTACCTCTGGGATTTCTTTCCTGTTCCATTGATCTGTATTTCTGTTTTTGTGCCAGTACCATACTGTCTTGATTACTGTAGCTTGGTAGTATAGTCTGAAGTCTGGGAGCCTAATTCCTCCAGCCCCATTTTTCTTTCACAAGATTGCTTTGGCTATTCGGGGTCTTTTGTGTTTCCATACAAATTGTGAAATTTTTTGTTCTAGTTCTGTGAAAAATGCCATTGGTAATTTGGTAAGGATTGCATTGAATTTGTAGATTGCTTTGGGTGGTATAGTCATTTTCACAATGTTGATTCTTCCAATCCAAGAACATGGTATATATCTCCATCTGTTTGTATCATCTTTAATTTTTTCATCAATGTCTTATAGTTTTCTGCATACAGGTTTTTTGTCTCCTTAGGTAGGTTTACTCCTAGGTATTTTATTCTTTTTGTTGCAGTGGTAAATGGGAGTGTTTCCTTAATTTCTCTTTCAGATTTTTCATCATTAGTGTATAGGAATGCAAGAGATTTCTGTGCATTAATTTTGTATCCTGCTACTCTACCAAATTCATTGAATAGCTCTAGTAGTTTTCTGGTGGCATCTTTAGGATTCTCTATGTATAGTATGATGTCATCTGCAAACAGTGACAGCTTTACTTCTTCTTTTCCAAATTGGATTCCTTTTATTTCTTTTTCGTCTCTGATTGTTGTGGCTAAAACTTCCAAAACTATGTTGAATAATAATGGTGAGAGTGGGCAACCTTGTCTTGTTCCTGATCTTAGTGGAAATGCCTTCAATTTTAACCATTGAGAATGATGTTTGCTGTGGGTTTGTCATATATGTTCTTTATTATGTTGAGGAAAGTTCCCTCTATGCCTACTTTCTGGAGGGTTTTTATCATAAATGGTGTTGAATTTTGTCAAAAGCGTTCTCGGCATCTATTGAGATGATCCTATGTTTTTTCTCCTTCAATTTGTTAATATGGTGTATCACATAGATTGATTTGCATATATTGAAGAATCCTTGCATTCCTGAGATAAACCCCACTTGATCATGGTGTCTGATCTTTTTAATGTGCAGTTGCATTCTGTTTGCTGGTATTTTGTTGAGGATTTTTGCATCTGTGTTCATCAATGATATTGGCCTGTAGTTTTCCTTTTTTGTGACATCTTTGTCTTATTTTGATATCAGGGTGATGGTGGCCTTGTAGAATGAGTTTGGGAGTGTTCCTCCCTCTGCGATATTTTGGAAACGTTTCAGAAGGATAGGTGTTAGCTCTTCTCTAAATGTTTGATAGAATTCACCTGTGAAGCCATCTGGTCCTGGGATTTTGTTCTTGGAAGATTTTTAATCACAGTTTCAATTTCAGTGCTTGTGATTGGTCTGTTCATATTTTCTATTTGTTCTTGGTTCAGTCTCTGAAGGTTGTGATTTTCTAAGAATTTGTCCATTTCTTCCAGGTTGTTCATTTTATTGCCGTATAGTTGCTCGTAGTAATCTCTCATGATCCTTTGTATTTCTGCAGTGTCAGTTGTTACTTCTCCTTTTTCATTTCTAAATCTATTGATTTGAGTCTTCTCCCTTTTTTTCCTGATGAGTCTGGCTAATGGTTTATCAATTTGTTTATCTTCTCAAAGAACCAGCTTTTAGTTTTATTGATCTTTGCTATCGTTTCCTTCATTTCCTTTTCATTTATTTCTGATCTGATCTTGATTTCTTTCCTTCTGCTAACTTTGGGGTTTTTTTGTTCTTCTTTTTCTAATTGCTTTAGGTGTAAGGTTAGGTTGTTGATTTGAGATTTTTCTTCTTTCTTGAGGTAGGATTGTATTGCTATAAACTTCCCTCTTAGAACTGCTTTTGCTGCAATCCATAGGTTTTGGGTCATTGTGTTTTCATTGTCATTTGTTTCTAGGTATTTTTTGATTTCTTCTTTGTTTTCTTCAGTGATCTCTTGGTTATTTAGTAGTGTATTGTTTAGCCTCCATGTGTTTGTATTATTTACAGATTTTTTTCCTGTAATTGATGTCTAATCTCATAGCGTTGTGTTCAACTCTATGTGTTCAGCTCCCTCCCAGAGGTGCAGGTCCTGTCCCTATTCCTTTTTCTTTTGCCCTACCTGGTTATGTGGGGAGTTTCTTGCCTTTTGGGAGGTCTGAGGTCTTCTACCAGTGTTCTGTAGGAGTTGCTCCACATGTAGATGTATTTCTGATGTATTTGTGGGGAGGAAGGTGATCTCCAAGTCTTACTCCTCCACCATCTTTTTTTTTTTTTTTTTTTTTTTTTTTTTTGCGGTACGCGGGCCTCTCACTGTTGTGGCCTCTCCTGTTCCGGAGCACAGGCTCAGCAGCCTTGGCTCACGAGCCCAGCCGCTCCGCGGCATGTGGGATCTTCCCGGTACGGGGCACAAACCCATGTCCCCTGCATTGGCAGGCGGACTTTCAACCACTGCGCCACCAGAGAAGCCCTCCTCCACCATCTTAAAGGTCTCTCCTTCCCTTCTGAGTGAAAGCCCCACGCTGTTGTCTCTGAAAGGTCTTCTGTGAAGTACTTCCTCTCTAGTGCAACCTGTCAAAACACCACTCAACAAAGCTCATTATGCATCACTGCCACCATTGATCATGATCAGGCCCAAAAGCCTCTAATTCATTACAATGTTGCACACGTGGATAACTGTTCAATTCAATCAATATGAGTAGTTAGTATTCAGATAATTTTTCATAAATTATTCTATTCAGTTCTTAAAATAACTCTGTAGATTAAGTTCTATTATCCCCACTCAGAAGTTAAATGTCTTGTCCAAGTCTGAAGGTCATGATACAAACCTGGGCAGACTTCTGACTTCAAGTCTTAAATTCTTCCTCTGTACCACCCATAAGGCTCTTCTTTAATCCCCTGAACTCCTTCATTTTCCTCCATTTTTGCCTAATGCACAATATTTATTATTTATCATTCTTTCTCTCTTTTAAGGAGGACAATAAGATGACATGCTCAGAGGTTCACGTAATTCCCAGAATTCAGCAGATTCATTAAAAAATATCAGCTTGAATTCTTTCTGACTCTTCTGTTTCTAGCCATGTTATATAACTATATTACTTTAAAAATTTCTCACTCTAAAACCCCTTACATATGTTGTATGAAGTATAATAAACTTGTTTTTCAATGCAAAGCTTGGCTCATAAGAGGGAGGAAGAACAAGACTAGAGGAAAAAAACAAAGTAGGAGGTCTTAACACATGAAACCATCCCTGTTGAGTGTATCTTCCAGTCTCTACATCTCAAAGCTTTGTCTTTTTGCAGCTATATATGGGATAGGAAGTTAGGTCTTAAGGTACCCAAAGCAGGGATTTGGAACTGAAGCCCCATATTCACTTGAGAGCCATGAAAGACTACATTCTCAGAGAATGATAGATTTGTACAATTTGACTAGCAGCAAAGAGAAACAATAAAGAAAAAAAATTCATCAAGCTTATTCATCTAGATAGAAGCAATTTGGGAGACTGGGATTCATTTTCTCTTTCCTGTATGGTCCAGGGAACTCTGAACTAGGCAAGTAACTGTATGTGGTTCCAGATTGGTAGGAACCCAGACATATGGGAGAAGTAAAAGCAAATACTCTGGGGAGAGATGCCCAAGTATCAGAGATCTCATTTTAAAGCCTAGTCATTTGATTGTGGATTTTGAGTCCACAATCAAAAATTACAAAACATATGAGGAATAAGGTCACAATGAGCAAGAGCCAGTGAAACACAGAAAAGTCAAATTTGATCCCCAAGAGCCTTGTTTATTCAAACTATTGGATGTAGATTCATACACACACACACACACACACACACACACACAGAGTTATTGGATAGAAAATAATATAATGTGTTTTAAGATCTCCACAGGATGAGCATGCCATCCAACTCATGAGGTGTTGCCAAAGAGATTCAGAGAAGATTTTGTCATTTAATCTTCAGTGACTAACTAGAATGTGCCTTATTTTTAATGTCATAGTGAGGGGCAAAAATGGAAAATGTTCATAAAACAAAGGAAAGTTTTGAAACTGAAAATTATGACACTAACCCTCAGAAATAATTTTAACATAAGAAATAGCAAACTTCTACCTAGTCTTATGGCTTGCCTGGCTTTATTTTTTAAGGTCTGTAAAATGAAAATTTCAGATCATACTGTGGGAAAGGGAGAAAATGTTTTTTCTCCTCTCTTGCTTTGGCAGGCTTGAAAAAGAAACTACTGCTACTTCTGAGAATTCAGCTGTTTTTCACGGTGGTAAGTTCACCAGTTTCCATGTAAAAACATACAAATCCAGCTCTACCATGCTAATATGAAACAATCCCCAAGACACATTGTTACATGAAAAAACTCAAGATGCAGGACAGTGTGTAAATGCCCCATTTGTGTAAAAAATATATATATAACATATATAATATGCATGGAATATTCATGCAGGAATATGTAAAATAAGTATAATTGTCTGAAGGAGGATGCAAGTGAATTTGGGGGATCTAGTGATGGAGCACAACATACATGAGTGTGTTTTATTTTAATTTTATAAACCTGGTTAATTAAAAAATAAACAAATTCCTTCATTAGCCAAGATACCATCTTTAGTTATTGATTACAAATTATTTATCATATACTTAGGCAATATAATATCTATCATGTATAGTGCATTATGTAGCTGAAAGATGTTTGTTTAGGTTTGGATCCTGGTTCCATGACTCTTTAGCTTTATTAGTTTGGACAAGTTCTTTTATCTCTTCATGCCTTGGTTTCCTCTTCTATTTAATGATAAAGTTGTTTTGAGGATTAAATAAAATAATCCATATATAATTATTTACACAGTACCTGACACATGGAAACGACTTAGGAAGTGTTAGATTATATTGAGATTTCAACCTTGCTGATTATTTTTTAGTTCCTACATTTCAAACACCTTTATGCACTTGAAGCCTAAAAACTAAATGCTAATTAAAGAGGACAGGAAGTTTTAATAGTAAGACACTATTATTTGATAAATATTATACATTTGCCTTCAGAACATTTGTTTGTCAGGCATATATATATATATATATATATATATATATATATATATATTTTTTTTTTTTTTTTTTTTTTTTTTTTTTTGCGGTACGCGGGCCTCTCACTGTTGTGGCCTCTCCCATTATGGAGCACAGGCTCTGGACGTGCAGGCTCAGCGGCCATGGCTCATGGGCCCAGCTGCTCCGTGGCATGTGGGATCTTCCCGGACCGGGGCACGAACCCATGTCCCCTGCATCGGCAGGCGGACTCTCAACCACTGCACCACCAGGGAAGCCCCTGTCAGGCATATTTTGAAGGTAATGCCAAAACCATGCTGAAATATCAGAAGATCTATATTGTTCTCTTATGGGAATACTTGGCCCTCCGCCTACTTACCATCTGATAAACACCTGCATAGAAAAATTTCATTTTGCAGTTTGCCAAATATTTTTATGAGCATTGGGAAGTGTGTCCTCTGGACAAGAAAATAAAACATGCACTTTGTTTATGAAATCATATTGTTACTTCATTTGAAGTTACTAGTGAATGAAGTCTTTCAGTAATACCAGACAAGAGAGCAAAGATTTGGCTTCCAAGAATTCTCATTTAGTCATTTTCAATGAGAAATATGACAAATTACCAAATATACCAAAATACCAGACTTCACTGATCACCAGAATTCTTCCTGGAAGACTGATTTACATTTGAAGCCAAATCCTAAGAGAATGTGCAGCTTTCAAAATACATCTTCTGAACCCAGGGAGTGGGGTGATTTTTAACCAGGTGACTACCTCTCCTTGGTAGAGAATACCCTCTGACCCTCCTTAACTATTCATCAGAGCTGGAGACCAATGGATCAGATTTAATTGTAGGGTATTTGTTGTTGTTATTTTACCTTAGGCTTTCGCTAAAAATTGCTTCTTAGCTTTAGTTAGACAATTGTTAATTATTTGTTAATGATATTTACTTTGCCTTAGGTTAAGCATGCTAATATCCTCAGATATTTCCTATCATTACTCTGAATATCTAGATAAATTTTTCAATAATCTTGGCGTTTCTTAGATATCTGCATTCATTAACTATTGCTGCATAACAAATTCCCTTTATTAAGTGGCAACACAAATTTATTGTCTCATGGTTTTTGTGCTACAGGAACTCAGGTACAGGTTAGCAGGGACTTCTGCTCAGATTTTCACTAGGTTGAAATCAAAGTGTCTGCCACAGCTGCCATCTCATCTGAGGCTCAGAGGGATCTTCTTCCAAGCTCACTGGTCGTTGGCAGAATGCTGTTCCTTATGATTGTGGGACTGAAGTCCTCAGTTCCTACAGGCTGCCCACCATTCCCTGCCATGTGGTTCTGCCTACAACATGGTGGTTTGTTTCTTCAAGGCCAACAGGAGAGCATCAGCTGCTGCTTGGAATAGCTCTCCCCCAGCTGTCACAATAGAGTCATTCATTCATTCATTCATTCATTCATTCATTCATTTATTTATTTATTTATTTATTTATTTATGGCTGTGTTGGGTCTTCGTTTCTATGCGAAGGCTTTCCCTAGTTGTGGCAAGCGGGGGCCACTCTTCATTGCGGTGCGCGGGCCTCTCACTATCGTGGCCTCTCTTGTTGTGGAGCACAGGCTCCAGACGTGCAGGCTCAGTAATTGTGACTCACGGACCTAGTTGCTCCACGGCATGTGGGATCTTCCCAGACCAGGGCTCGAACCCGTGTCCCCTGCATTGGCAGGCAGATTCTCACCCATTGCGCCACAAGGGAAGCCACAATAGAGTCTTATATAACTTAACCTAAACAATGGACTGGCTACCCTTCATATTCATAGGTCCTGTTCACACTTAAAGGGTGTGGATTATACTGGGCTGTACACCAGGGGGTGGGAGTCTTGGGAACCATCTTAGAATTCTGCCTGCCACACTATTTACTGCTTATCATGAGGGTGAGAGGTGAAGAGGGTTGTATTTGTCTTGTGTTGTAGATGCGCTGAAGCATAATCTCAATGTAAATTCTGGTGTGTCCATGTTTTTGCCCCCAAGTTTTTCCTACTGCAATTTGATTTTTCCATGGTGGTAAAACATGCCTTCAAACTTGGATTTGCAGAATCAGAAATCGAGAGATGCTATGAATTTACATGGGGGATAAAATAATGCTGAAGGGTCCTAGTAGGCTACTTTTCATGGTAAAAAAGTAGCTAGTTATATATAAAAATTCTTTTTATCAGGATTCAGATTAACAAATTATGGTAATTGTGAGTGAGAAATAATAACAGTCACCAGTTGAATACCCCTTATCTCAGGGGCTCTACACACATTATTTCCTCCAATCTTCCCTATGAAGAAATTGAAGCTCAATTAATAAATAAATGTTAAAAATGAATCAATGTCAATTTATTTTTCAGTACCCACAGCTAGTAGGTCTCGGGGCTAAGGTTTCAAATCTAGCCCCATTCGAGTTCAAAGACTATATTCTCTAAATTCTACACTGTCATCAAAACTAAGAGCCTGAGAAATTCCCACTTAGATTGTCCACAAACATTTACTGAAGGGCTGCTCTGTCTGTGCCAGGCACCATGCTAACCACAGGAGACACAATGGTGAACAAGATTGACGTGGTCTCTGTCTGCCAGAATAAGAGCTCAAGCTTCCACTAGAGTCTGAGATCATAAGTTTTCCTTACAGCAGATAAGGAGCTTATCTATGTTATTAGTATTAACAATACTAATTAGTAATGTTTGTAATTCTGTTCTATGTTGAATATAATAAGTGTGCTTGAGTTTCTGATATAGTCACAGTGAATCTAAATAAACCTTTCTAACTATAATAGAAAACTATAAAATTTTTCTTGCAGTTACTGTTTAAAAAGGAGTAAGAAATTCTGTGTGTGTGTGTGTGTACACATGCACTTTGCTTTGAGAAAAAATAACCTATTAGTGAAAAATTAACATTAACAATCAGAAAATCTTAAACTGTGGTAAGGTTTAAATTATAAATTTGGATTGTTCTTACATAGTATCTTTGAGTTGAGCAGTGTTACCCAGTTGCCAGACTGAACATGTGCTCTGGGCATGCACAAAGAGGGGCACTAAACACACAAACCACTAAGTAGATATATAAATAGGGGAGAGTGAGAGCAAGAGAGATTTGGAGAGAGAGAGATTGAGACTGAGGTTGATTTAGCTTCAAAGGATTTATCTAGAATTTTGAAAACAAAAAAATCTAGAATAAAAGTTTTACTATCTATGTACATGTACATTTTATTTAACTGTTTTTATTTTATATATATGGAGAAAATCAAGCATACCATCATGTTTTCATTGATTTAGGGTTTCTAAAAACCCTAACACAGTCGGTCTTATTTTGGATCAACTGTTTAACACTTTTCTTTTCATAGGTTGCCATTAAAGCAGAAGGACTTTTGAAGTGAACTGGTGCACCCCAGAAATAAAAATGTTAAAGTAACTTTAAATTCTTTTGTAAATTACAGAGAAACAACTATTGCCACCTAATGGTAGCAATGCAAACTGCAATCGGTGCTTATTTCTTTAATAGACATCTGCAACGTTTACAGCACATTGGACTACATAAAAATGGTATCAGTTTAAAATGCAAATGACTTTAAAATAAAAAATTTGGTAATGATAAGTATGGAAACATCTATTAATATCAATAATGCACTTTTATATAATTACTGGACTTGGAAAAGCCTTATGCCTTATTTTAATACTTGACATTGAACAGTTCTGATGAACGTTTTCATGGTGCTACTTCTATTAAAACAAAAGCATAATATAACATGAGAAAATTATTTTTTATGACTTTAACTAGGTTTTTAAATTACATTGGAAAAAATCGACTAAATACGCTTTGAGTTTACTATGAAATAAAATCTGAATACTTGATAATGGTTTTGTAATTATTTTTTGTTCATGTGTTTAAATATTCCATGAATTTCATTTTCTCTTGGGAAATATATCTAAAGTATTTAGTTAAAACTAAGGTTTATTGTATAATTTAGGATGAATTACCATAATACCAAAGTTAGGTAATCAGTCAGTATAATGATTTAATGGGGATGTGATAATCATTAATATTCAAGATATGCCCTCTAAAGAGACAGCACAGAAAGTTGCTTACCTAGTGGAATGTGTAGGTTTCTCAAATTATTGCACTGTCATATTGTCAAATTCTACTGTGTAAGAATGTCAAGTCATTGTTTTCCCAGTTAAAGTCACTCTTTAAGATGACTGACTATATTGTGCTTTTTTCATCTTGCTGACATCAGTTCTCTTTGGAAGAGAAACTTGGGACAGAAAATTTTGATGAGTAGTCAGAGAAGAAAGGTAGTCCTGACTGTGGGGCACTGCAGGGTAGGGAAAGTGAAGAAGGAAGTGCCCTCCCTCTCTGGCCCTGAACTCCTAGGGGAACCCAAGTGAAGGGAAAATTTGAAGACAATGTTAACAGCATAGAGAGATCATTTACCTACTATACTATGTTGATGGTAAAAGACTAGGATTTAGAGTCAAAAGACCTCCATGTTTTGGTTCTATAACCCTAACTGGGTTATCAATTAATCTTATAAGCCTTGGTTTATTTATTTATCAAATGGGTATAAGATATTTATTTAAATCATGCACAACTGACAACTCACATAATAGCCAAGGCTTCCCATTAGTTGCTATGAGTTAGTCTATAATTAGACTACATGTTGCCATAATTAGTCTTAGCTAATAATGTGCCACTGGCTTAGGTGGAACAATAACTGGAGAATTATGGGGTTGGAAAGAGAGATTTTAATTTTTTTAAAGGTAGAAACTTGAGTATTTTTAAATGCTCAGAAATATGCTCATGAGAGGAAGACATTGCCATTTACCTCACATAAGTCAACACTGACTTCTGAGGATTATATATCTGACACACAGCAAGCTGGAACTGTTTTATGTTTTAAACCAAGAATATATCTGTAGGAGATATCATTAATGTTCATCAAATACCCATTTTTCTCTTCATTCCCCACCTGCTTCTTCAGCTGGGGTGTGTCCATGCGAGCAGTTCTTTAATGAATGAACTGTAAAAAGTGATATGCATCCTTCCAGATAGAGGAAATTAAAAGCCAGTGTGGTTTCAACATTCTTCTCCTCCCCATCATTTGTGTTCCCAATGGTATAATAAGGCTAGTATATTATATTATATATATTTAATATTTGAGACTGGTCTGTACTTATCCATTTTTAGTACTATTTGGGGGGTGGGGTGAAATAAATGTTCTGATGGCTTTTACTAAAAATCTAGAAGTTTTCATTCCTTTTCTGTGCTCGGGAACAATTTTAATAATATTGAAGTTGGAACTAAATTAATCTCATTTTTTTCCTGATATGTATTATATTATTTAAAGCTATGAATTTCCTCTTAACGTTGTTTTAGCCTTTTCACACAGATTCTAATATTTTTATTAGAATTTTAAATTATTTTTTATATTTAAAAAATTTTTAATCACTTCTCTATTTTTCCTCTATGTAGTTTTCTGCCATATACAAATAGATGATAAATAGGAAGGTAGATCGGTAGATAGATGATAGATACAATAGACAGATGTTAAAGTGAGATTCCTTTGTTTTTAACTGCTGTGAAACGTTGCTCAATAGAATAAAAGTTAGGAACCCTAATCACACATTCGTCTATGTATTAGTATGAAAATAGCAGAAAATTATTTCTGAAAAAATAAAACTTGGCTTTCTTTTATTGAAGAGTGTGTCTTATTTCTGTTTTTATTAATAAAACTCAAACTTTCCAATGCTGTTTATCAACTTTATAAATATGATTTTAAAGTTTTTACAATGTGAAACTTGAACATCTTCAAATTTAGCAAAAATTCCATTATAAGAACAATTGAGCTATTCCTCTGAGTCCTAAATTTATCTTGGTTCAAATCACATTAACACACATGCCACATTAACTTCACACAAGGATAATCAAGTAACAACTCAGAGATATTTACAGGGATGTTTTTGATTTTAAAGTTTACCATATCATATGGCAGTTGCTTTATGATTAGCTATAGGAAAATTTTTTCTATGTATTAGTAACTGGAGAAACTACATTTTTTTTCCTGAGCAACTGATGTAAAGCAATTAAAAGTACTCATTGTTAGTCAGTAGCTGTGTAGAATTGTTGATTTAATTTAGAGCTTGTCAAATATGCATATTTTTAAAAACTTTAAAAACAGAACTAAGGACACATCAATCTAATAGAATTGAGGAAAAAGGAAAATATAATTAGAAAAGGAAAAGCATTGTTAACAGTACACAATAATATGATAGTAATATATCTACCATCAGAAACTACAATCAATACACACACACACGGTAAAAGAGAAAAATTCTCAATTTGTTTAAACTACAAAATCAGCTATACCTTGTTTATAAGAGACATACTATAACGGTGTTCAGAAAGATGATTATCAGACAAAATAGATTTTAAGTTAAATACATTATTATGGATAAGAGGGCATTACATGATAAAAGGAAGATTTTGGTAAAACACATGCTAATATATATGAAGCAAAAATTATAAATAGAAATTTATAGTTATGCAATCACAGAGAAAGATTTGTAATTCTACTTAACATTTTAAAACATTAGTTGCTTGAGCAAACAAAATTTAGTGTCAATATAGAGTATTTAAACAAAGCAATTTATAAGCTTGACATAATAGCCATACATGGGATGTATATAAAACAATTAGACAGTTTCATGTTATTTTCAAGTACAAGAAATCTCTTTAAAAATGAACGTGCTTTGGCCACAAAGAAACTCTCAACAGACGTAAATAATAAAATTAGAAATCATTAGCAAAAACATAGGCACTTGGACATTTTAAAATGCATGTTAATATAATTTATTGGTTAAAGAAAGAAATAATCATATATTCATATATCAAAATGGACATCTGATAGATATCATATAAAATGAAAAAAGTTGCAGATTCATAAAGTGATACCATTTATGAACTTAAACACATAAAACAACATTACTATGTAGAAATACATAGGCACTGGCTAACATAATATGCATGGGAATGATGTAAAACGTCTTCAGGGCAGTGGATACTCTAGGAAATCAGGAAGGGGAAAGGATGGAGTTAGTGTTATAGTTGGATCTGAATACTTAATTCCTTTTCTTTTTTTTTTTTTTTTAAGACCTGAAGCAAATGCTGTGAAGTGTTAATTTCCCCTAAATCTGGTTGTTGAATGCTGAGCTATTTTTATTCTTTTTAAAATATATAAAATATGTTGTAGTTAAAATTAAAGGAATATCTTTTTTTTTTACATCTTTATTGGAGTATAATTGCTTTACAATGGTGTGTTAGTTTCTGCTTCATAACAAAGTGAATCAGTTATACATATACGTATGTTCCCATATCTCTTCCCTCTTGCGTCTCCCTCCCTCCCACCCTCCCTATCCCACCCCTCTAGGTGGTCACAAAGCACCGAGCTGATCTCCCTGTGCTATGTGGCTGCTTCCCACTAGCTATCTATTTTACGTTTGGTAGTGTATATATGTCCATGCCACTCTCTCACTTTGTCCCAGCTTACCCTCCCCCCTCCCCATAACCTCAAGTCCATTCTCTAGTAGGTCTGCGTCTTTATTCCTGTCTTACCCCTAGGTTCTTCATGACATTTTTTTCCTTAAATTCCATATATATGTGTTAGCATACGGTATTTGTCTTTCTCTTTCTGACTTACTTCACTCTGTATGACAGACTCTAGGTCTATCCACCTCATTACAAATAGCTCAGTTTCATTTCTTTTTATGGCTGAGTAATATTCCATTGTATATATGTGCCACATCTTCTTTAAGGAATTTCTTTAAAGACATAAATCAGCAAAGTAAAAAACAAACGTCCTTATGGTCTGAGGGAACTGTTCCATCCTGGATCTTCCACTTGGGAGAGTGTGCGACTTTGGATAAATTACATAATTTAATTGGGTGTCGGTTTCTATGGCATAGAATCACTCTGAGAATTATATAAGGCTTCTATATATTGTTCACCTCTTTTAGAGCTGCCACATGGTAGACACTTAACAAATATTTATTCTCACATTCGTTGAATAAATGAATGAAGGAACAATCATGATCTTGGGCTCTAGAATCCTAATGAGGGAATAATGCACATCCTTCCTCTATTTAGAAACCAGGATATGTCTGACAGAGTAAACAAGAGATAATCATTTGTGTATCTGCCAAGAGGTGTGCAGTGAGTCTTGTCATGTTCTGGCCTTTTTCTTTTGGCTGCAGCAAATAAAACATTACATTCTGCCACCTGAGAAAGCTGCACCTTTGGTGAACATGTCTATTATTGGGCCTGACTTAAAGACAGTTTTCAGTGTATAGTTCAAAGAGTGATTCTTAGTTGGCTTCCTCAACAACATCTATTTCCCTTAGAAATAAAGTGCTGCTTAGATTTTGGATATGATTTTGCTTGTGAAAATGATGGATGTATTTATTTGGCAGTATTTAACTGTCTGGTCATTAAAAGCCCTGTACCCTCCCTGCCCCCACTAAAGAATCATGTCTCTGTTAAGTATCTCTGTGCTAAATATTAAGCTTGCATCATAGAACATGATGTTTCTGATTGACCTGCAGCCAGAATAATCAGTTGAAAGGTGAATAATTCAGTCAAGATGATTTTTGTGGCATTCTTTAGAAGAAAATATGCTTAGTTTAAAAAAATGATTAGCCATTTCACTGAACTCAGCCTCTTTTTCAAGTGAATTTATCAAAACCATCTGGATGTCTAGACATGGCCCAAGACAAAGTATTCCCAGCAGCATATTAAGTAATGAAAATGAACAAGTTAGAAAATAAATAGTTCTTTAAGAAATATTAGTAATCCTGGTAAAAGAATTTAAGGGATAGTTTAAGTTTGAAATCTGCTTAAAGCCTATACTCTTAAACTCCAAGGTGAGTAATTTATTGAAATATTAATTAGAAACACTGAGTTAATTTACCATCTGGAGGCAATATCTTGCAAGGTATAACTTAATTACTTATGATCTATCTAGTGCTGCTCTAAGAAATACACTGCACTTTTTGAGGAGCTAATAGGTGGGATTATTGATTTTTAAAATCTGATGTATTTTAATATGTATATTTTTACATATATTTTCTGTAAATCTTATAGAATCATTAAAGAGTAATCATGTAGGTAAAGTTGATGTGTATGGTAAGTAGGCTACATACTTAGGCTTTCCTTTCAAGCTTAGTAGAATTCTGAGTTAGTGATCTTCTAATTTTTCACAAGATCTAAACAAATATTCCCAAAGTTTACTAGAAAAGCAACTGCTCTTGATTTTTTCTGTTTCATTATTTCTCTCCTACTCTACACATGGAGAGAGGTGAAGTAAAAGAGGGAATATGTGGGGAAAGTAGGACTATATCGTGACACAAAAGAAGGATCTGAGATCCCATGCAAAATGTTCCACAGCACCTAGATCATGATTCTATTTTTCCTTATTTTTTTTTTTTTTTTTTTTTTTTTTTTTCTTTTTGCGGTATGCGGGCCTCTCACTGTTGTGGCCTCTCCCGTTGCGGAGCACAGGCTCCGGATGCGCAGGCCCAGCGGCCATGGCTCACGGGCCCAGCCGCTCCGCGGCATATGGGATCCTCCCAGACCGGAGCACGAACCCGTATCCCCTGCATCGGCAGGCGGACTCTCAACCACTGCGCCACCAGGGAGGCCCTTTATTTTTTATTTTTTAAGCTCTTTTATTGGCATATAATTTGTATTCTTCTATTTTGTGTTGTCTTTTCACTTTCTTGATGCTGTCATTTGAAACAAACATTTTAAATTTGATGACATGAAACTTATTTTTCCTTTTGTTGCTTATGGTTTAGGTGGCATATCTAAGAGGGCTTTGCCTAGTCAGGTCATGAAGTTTCCTCTTGTGTTGTCTTCTATAAGTTTTGCAGTTTTAGCTCTGACAGTGATGTCTATCTTCTGGGAATAATTTTTTGTGTGTGGTATAAGGAAAGGGTACCGCTTAATTCTGCATGTGGATACCCAATGTCTCAACATCATATGTGAAAAAGACTATTATTTCTCCATTAACTTGTCTTGGTACCCTTGTCAAAAATCAATTGATCATAAATGTGAGGGTCTATGTTTTGGACTCTCAGTTCTATTCTCTTGATCTCTCTGTCTATCCTCACATCAATAGCACACTATCTTGATTAGTGAACTAAGCTTTGAAATTGGGAAGTCTGAGTATTACACCTTTGTTCTTTTCCTTAGGAATGTTTTGGCTATTGTGGGTCTCTTGGATTTCAATATGAATTTTAGGATGAGTTTATCAATTTCTGCAAAAACAGAATACAGGGATTTTGATAGGTATTGTGTTGAATCTGTCTATTAATTTGGGAAATATTACCATTTTAACAACATTAAGGCTCCTAAATCTATAAACGTGAAATAGCTTTTCATTTATTTAGATCCTCTAATTCTTTGCATCAATTTTTGTAGCTTTCAGTGTAAAGTATTATGTGTTTTGTTCAATTTACACCTAAGTATTCTATTGTTTTTGATTCTAGTGGAAATTGAATTCTTTTATTAATTTTATTTTTGAAAGGTTCAGTTTTAGTACACAGAAATGCAATTGATTTTTGTATGTTGATCTTCTGATCTGATCTGATAGTGATTATATAATATATTAACTCATTCACTAATACTAATATTCTAATAGTTTTTAGTGGATTTTAGCTTTAATATATTTCTATACAAGATACTGTCATTTGAAAATAGAAATAGTTTTGATCCTTTCTTTCCAATGTGAATGGCTTATTTATTTTTCTTGCCTAAATGTCCTAGCTAGAACCTCCAGTATAATGTTGAATAGATGAGGTGAGAGTAGACATCCTCATCTCATTTCTGATCTTAGGGGGAAAGCATTTGGTCTTTCACCATTAAGTATAATGCTAGCTGTGGGTTTTTTTTTTTTATATAGAAGTTACCTTTCAGGTTAAGGAATTTCTTTTTATTCCTATTTTATTAAGTTTTTAACATGAAGATGCATTTTCTGTGTCTGAAATAATCATATACTTTTTATCCTTCAATTTATTGATATAGTGTATTACTGTAAATAATTTTTGTATGTTAAACCAACTTTGCATTCCTGAAATAAATTCCACTTGGTTATGGTGTATAATCCCTTTTATATATTACTGCCATGTCAGTTTGCTATATCTTGTTGAAGATCTTTGTATGTATATTCATAATAGATATTGGTCTCTGCTTTTTTGTCATGCCTTTGTCTCATTTTGACATAATGGTAATACTGGCTTCATAAAATGAGTCAAGAATTATGATCTTCTATTTTTTGAAAGAGTATGAAGAATGAGTGTTTATTTTTATTTAAACATTTTGTAGAATGTACCAGTGAATCCATCTGGCACTGGACTCTTCTTTGTGGGAAGTTTTAAATTAACTAATTTATTCTTTTTACTAACTATAGGTCTATTCACATCTATTTCTCCTTTTGTCAGTTTTGGCTGTTTCTTTCTAGGAGTTTGTTAATTTAATCTAAATTATCTAATGTGCTTATATACAATTGCTAATATTATTCCTTTAAAATCCTTTTCATTTCCGTAAGGTCAGTAGTGATGTTCCCTCTTTCATTCGAGTCTTTTCTCTTTTCTCCCAGTTAATCTACTAAAGATTTATCAATTTTGTGGTCATTACAACTTTTTGTTCAGTTGATTTTCTCTATTGTTTTTCTATCTCCTAGTTCTTTAATCTCCATTCTAATTTTTACTATTCTCTCTCTTCTGTTAGCTTTAGGTCTAGTGTGCTCATGTTTTTCGAGTGTCTTAAGGTGAAAAGTCAGATTATTAATTTAAGATATTTATTCTTTTAAAGTATTTTGTGCTATAAATTTCTCTTTAAGCACTGCTTCAACTGCATTCCATAAGTTTAGGTATGTTGTGTTCTCTGAGACTCTGCTCATTTTTTCATTCGTTTTTTTCTCTGTGTATTCAGATTACATAATCTATATCAATCATCTTCAGGTTCACTGATTTTCCCTTTGGTCAGCTTAAATCTACTGTTGAGTCTCTCTAGTGAATTTTTTGTTTGAGTTTTTTTACTTTTCATCTCCAGAATTTCTATTCAGTTCTCTTGTACAGTATGCATCTCTTTTTTTTGACATTCTCTATTTGATGAGACATTGTCATTATATCTGCCTTTACTTCTTTATGCATGGTTTCCTTCAGTTCTTTGAATATTTTATAATAGCTCTTTGAAGTTTTGTCTGCTAAGTTTGATCACTGAGCCCTCTCAAAGGCAGCATTTTCGCCTGTATTTTTTTTGTTCTGTATATAGGTCATACTTTCCTGTTTCTTTACATATCTCATCATTTGTGTTGAAATAGACAATTTTAAAGAAATCTATATCCCGCAGTGTATATCCTCTGATGTGGTTCTTCATAGGGTTCAGCCTTGGGTAGGCACACAGTCACTCAGGATGGCAGTGGTTTCATCAGGGCTTTCTTTATCTCTTCCCCTGCTCTCTCTGTTAAGTTTTTTGCCTCTGTTGATAATGCCCCTCTGTTACCTTCACTAATTGCCAGCTGATGGCTCTATTGTTTTCAACAATGCCCTGGGGAATAAATTGCTCCACAGTTTGATTCAATTAAATTTGGGCCCCTGGATATTGGATTTATGGAGCTATGGAGCTATTTGTTCTTATGGCCTGTCTCACTACCCTTGTGTAAAACCTCTGTGCCACTTTAGGGGATTGGAGATGGGGATAACACTGTCATCCAAGTGAAATGCTGGGTGAGGTTGATAGTCTCTGGTTTTCTCATCTTGACTATCCCAGCTAGAAACCTCCATTCTATGAGCAAGCTGGGGCAAGAGTGACTGGGGCCTACTGTAGTGTTTCTACTCTTCATCCTTCCTGGGTGGAAGAAGGGAGTCCCAGATCCCTTAACTGCCCTTTTCTAGAATAGAGTTTCTGGAACAAGGAGAAACTGACCTTTCCTAGAACAGATTTTCTGGAACAAGGAGCTGGGGGAATGAGTATTGCTGGAGGATGCTCCTCCTGGGAAGATTTCATAGCCATAGCCTGAGAACAAGATGGAGAGGGAGATCTGTGTTCTTGAATACACCCACCAGGGGTAGTTTCCATGATGCTGAGCTGAGGGGGTGGGAGGAAGAGGTTTATGGCTCAATTACCACAGACTCTACTGTTCTTAAAAAGATTGAGTGAGTTTTCTTGAATTAACATTTTACCATGTTCTCTATTTCCTTAGGACAATTTCCAGAGACTTTAAGTCATTGTTTTTTTATATAGTTTTAATCATTTGTGGTTGTTCTGTGGGGAAGAGGGCCCTCATGCCATCATTCTGGAAGTCCCATGTATGATTCCATTTAAATCCAGACAAATGCAACCAGTTCATTAGAATGTAATAGGCTGAGTTAAAAGCTAGTGACACTAATTTCAGCTCCAGAACTTTGTCACTGAAAGACCTCAGACTTATTATGGCAAATAACTGCATTTCAAACTCCCCATTTACACATTAAAAAATAAAATCTAGGAATCAGCACACATTTTCACACATTTGTGAGATTTAGTCAACCATTGAATTAAGTCTCACTGAGTGAGCCAGTTGCTGTGTGTGTTACAGTTTGTTACTCCCTCAAGTCATCATTGTCATATACTTCTGGAACCATAATTTCTAAGTAGAGCATTAATGGCTTAAAGAAAAATGATTTTATCTATCTGGGATACAGTGAAGGGACTAGTTTTGTTTTAATTAAAAGTTATTTATAACTTATTTATAAATTATTCCAAAAGCCACAAAATTATTAAGATGTGTGTGTATGGGGGGGGGTAAGTGGGAGGGTAAAACACCCCCAAAACACAAAATAGCACAAAAGCAAGAACCACATGTGACCACTGAAAGACAAAGATGATTAAAGAGATATAGCATTAAGGACTGCTATCCCTGTAGTCATGTATAACACTAATAAAACTACTAATACTCATACCACTTTCACTGGCATTTTTTTTTAGTAATGTAAGAGAAATCACAACCTCTTCTATTTGCACTTTAATCATTTTTACTTTAATTATTAAAATAATTTTATAAGCCATGGAATCATACACACACAGTTTCTCAGATATAGCAAATTAAAATTAGATTAAATCATGAGCAGTAACTTTAAAACAACTGAGTGTAGATCACAAACTTCCTAAGACTATGCTTGTGAAACAGAATATTCTTCTGGCAAGAAAACTAAAAGCACCATTCAATTTTTAGTATGTTTTTGCTTGTTGAATGTCCATGACATAATTTGATTTTAAACTTGCTTTCATGATTATATTATTAAATTTCAAAAAACGATGTGTGCATTTGAAGGGAAAGTGATTTATTATTATAATACTTTTTGTTCAGTTCTTAATATTTTTTCCTAAAAGGAAACCCAATCTCTAATTTATAAAAAATGTTCCCCTTGAATTATGAAATAGAGAAATTTTCCTCCTAAGTAAGATGGGTAAAATTATAGCATACAGAGAAATTTAAGTAGCTCTTATGGAATTACATAAAAAGCCATACAACTGGCTGGGAATATTAACTTGGGATGCTCTCTACAGTCAAGTTTACTAATTGTCAAGTCATATTTCATTTCCTTTTTAAGAAAAACTCTGAAAATGGGTCATGTTTCCTACAATAATTCTTTGTTCCTACAGTTCCTCAGTCTCTCAGATCTAATGATTTCCCTCCATTCTGTTAGAATAATTACACATAATGAGACTGTTGGAGGTGATGATTTGGGAAAAAGTTTCCTCTTTAATATTGTGAACTCTTGAAATTCTGTGTCCATGCATGCAGATGTGTGCAAACACACACACACACACACACAGAATTCTGCTCTATATTTGCTGAACTGTTGCTTCCTCAATCATCTTTTCAGTCTTTACTCTCCATCTTTCCGCTGGTTTCTTTACTTTTATCTGTAAGTATCTTCAAATTTTGCTAGCTCAATAGCAAAGAAAACAAAAATATGTTCCTTCAAACTTAAAGCTTTATTTCCAAGCTATATTCTCTTCTCATTCCTTCCCTTTACCACCTGACTTCTCAAAAGATCTGCATATACAAGAGTTTAAAGTTTATTATGAAACAGTAAAAACATTGTCGAGACAAATACCAGTTGTCAGAAAACATTCTCAGATAATCCCTTTAATTTTTATGCACGCTCACTCCCATGAAATCTCTATTCCGTAGCTACAAATAATCTTACACTGTTATCCCCTACATAAATGATGGCTCTCTTGAAGTCAAATCCATTTCAAATCACAATAGAGTTTTTCATGGAACTTAAAAGCTGATTTTGAAACTTAAATGAAAGAGCAAAAGGTCGAGAAGACTCAAGATATTTCCAAAGAAGAAAACTGCTCTAACAGATATTAAAATTTTAATAAAGCTATTTTAATTAAAACATTGTGTTATTTGCAGAGAGATAGATTTAAAAAGACCCAGAATATAGAGAACTTTGAAACAAATTACTAAAATATACAGGTTCAGCTTATGTACCACAGGGTACTTGCCTTACTTATAATAGTTTGTGCTGTTCCCTTGGTTTTTGCAGGGTAATAGTACACTCCAGAAAGAAGAATAGCTATGTGTTTCAAGGATGTTAGATATGGGCTGTCATTGTCATCATGGTCCTCTGGTCAGGATGAGGACTTACAGATGGCTGGTAGTAAATGGAGAGTGGGCTCAAGTCCATTTCACTGGAGGTTCAATCGATCTGTGGACTCAACTTGTGGTTATTTCCCCGTTCTGAAATGTATAAGTGGGATAAATACTTAGCTACTGATAGAACCCTCACATTAATCTCCTGGTTTATTAGAAAAAAGACTGTTATGGGAGTAACGGACAAATTTAATCAGATGGTGGCCCAATTGCAGCAGCTTTGCCAGATGTGGTATCTTTGCTGGAGCAGATCAACATCTTCTCTGGTTGCTGTTGGGCAATGCATGCTTCTTCATCCCTTGAATAGGGAAGCATGCAAGAGAGATCACTTCAAACAGCAGGGCAGGATACCTTCATTGTTTTGCTTCAGTGTTTTCATGCTAACTCTCCTCTATGTCATAATTTAGTTGGCAGGAAACTTGGTTGTCTTGATTTACCTTAAAATATCATATTGGTCCACTATTTTGATACCATTATGCTAAATAGACTTGGTAAGCAGGAAGTAGCATTTACCCTAGATATTCTAGTCACATACATATATACCAGAGGTCCTGAAATATTTTAAAGTTTTGTAGTGAACCACTGATCTGGGACATTCCAGGAAATTCTTCTCTAATGTAAAGAATGCATTTTTGCATCTTGGACCCCCATTAAGAAAGAGAAATAGTGTTTGGTTGGGTCTGTTTTTTTGTTTTTGTTTTTAAATAATTTATTTTATTAAAGTATAGTTGATATACAATGTTCCGTTAATTTCTGCTGTACAGCAAAGTGATTCAGTTTTACATATATATATTCTTTTTCCACTGTTGCTTTGAGGGAACTTATTCCATGCTTGGGAGTACCACCTCCAATCAGTTTATCAGATTATGGGAAAAGTTTACAATTTTGATTAGAGCTCAGATCGGAGGTGATGGCAGCAGATTCAGGCTGTTGTGCAATCTTCTCTGCCACTTGGCAGTGGCATCCTGCAGATCTGATGGTGCTAGAGGTATAGACAGTAGATATGGGGAATCTCTGGCAAGCTCCAATAGGCAAATGGCAGTGTAGACAGACCTCCCAGAATCTAGAGTTCATCTCTGCTTAAAATAACAGGTCCTCGGAAACTAATGGACATCAATAGGCATTAAGACTCTTAATCATGGAGGTAAAAGTGACTATGAAACTTGAGTTGCTTACCCTAAATTGAATATTATCAATCTGCAGAGTCATAAGGTGGTATAAGAGTATCATCGATCTATTGTAAGATGGAAATAGTACATTAATATTTGCAAAACAGGAACAGAAATTACGAGTAGATTGCGTAAGTAGGTGGCCCAGACTGCTGTGTCAGCTACCTCCATAGTGAAGGTAAATTTCACAGTGACCAGAGCTCCAAGCAATACACAATACACTTGTTTACTTGATATGGAGGGAGAGGTAAACTGATATATGAAAATACAGTGAATTTTTTGAGATGCTGGAAATATTCTATACCTGTGCTGTTCAATATGGTAGCCACCAGCCATATGTGGCTATCAAGCATTTGAAATGTGACTAGTGCAACTGAGGAATTGAATTTTTAATTTTAGTTAATTTTAATTACCTTAAATTTAAATAGCCACATCGGGCTACTGGTTGCCATACTGGACAGCACAGGTCTAAATTATATATATTTAAAAACTATGTAACAAATGGTATAAGTGGCAGCAAAAGTCATTGATCAAATTATTCTAATAATTTCCAACTATTATTAATGTGGCTCTGGCTAGCTAAATGATGCTTCTGTCTGAGCTATGTTTTGACTGTATCTTTTCCAATGATTTCTTCATCCAATTTCTAGTCATTAGTTACTGGGAATCTTGCCATGCACCTAAGGGGTCAAGTTTGCATGCTGACCTTCTTCTAAGCTTTCTGTTTTCCCTTACTGGCCTCCTGGCCTCTCAGTGATTCTTTCACCACGAACCATGATACTGACCATATGTCCAGATGCTGTTCATATGCCAGGAGCTGGTGCTGGGAGCCCTTGAACCAGAGGACAAGTGAGACAGGGGAGGGCAGGGTGGCATAAGGATAGGGGATGAGATGGTCTAGATATGTCCCATCCTAATTGCCAGAGCCAGTACTTGGCCACGAACTGGTTTCATCCCATACAAAGGCAAGGACACAGTTTATTCCAGTCCAGATAGTTTATGGAACAAAGGTAGAAGTGGGAAAGAACAGAAGGGAGACAACAAGGAAAAAAATAGAAAGCCCAAAAGGTGGACCAGGATGGACAAGGGCTCAGTCAGGGCTGCTCCTAAGGCTCAGTTGGCCTTGGCAAGTGACAGAGCAGGTGGGCACAGAGAGGGATGGGCAGCCTCATGTGAGGTTTCTCTGTCCAGGGACCAATCGTGAGGGTGGGTCCAAAGGGGACAGATATGGCGTCACTTGCTGGAGAGTCTGCTTTTCTGGATGTTCATAGAGTCTCTGGGACATACATACCTATAGGCCTCCCCCGTCTACAGAGATTTATGTGCTCCAGCAGGGATTAAGTTGTCCAATAAAACAAAGGTTTCTAAACACACGTAAAGGAAAATTAACACACTATGTAGGAATTATATCCCATCCAATCATCTCTTTATGTCCTTGGTCATTGGCTGCCTTCCCAGTTAATATCTGAGCTGGAAAGAACACATGTTCCCCCTTGGGCAGTGAGGTATCTCTTCAGGGGTAGAAAGAATAGGTCTTCAATTTAGCTGTGCCCCCCAACCTCCAACCCAACTTTTGTAATAAACGACAGGAGATTTATATCTGGCCACTTCCCTCCAACTCAGCTTCAGTACCCAAAGGGAAAAAGTGTCTTGGTATTGCAATGGGCATGCTGCTATTTCTATTGATTGGTTGATTGATTAATTTACACTGCCTCTCAATATCATTGCTCTTAGCAAGATAGGGGTAGGGGATTAAGAGGCACAAACTACTATATATAAAATAAATAAGCTAAAACGATATGTTGTATAGCACAGGGAATATAGCCAATATTTTATAATAACTATAAATGGAGTATAATCTTTAAAAATTTTGAGTCACTGTGTTGTACATCTGAAATTTATATAACATTGTAAATCAACTATAAAGAAAGAAAAAGAACTACTCGCATCATTTAATGCGCTTTAAACAATAACTTCCAGGGCCTGGCCCCTGAGATCTGGTAATAAGCCTAGTCAGTGGCTAAGTGATTGTATCCACTCTGCCTGGAATCCTTGTTTTGCACTCTCTTGGGCCAGTGGATTCCTTTTGTGTGGCCTGATGACATTCTGTACTGGGTTGCAGCTTCTTTGTTTCTGCGCCTTTATAACTGTTTACACAGAGCCCTCAGCCTTCCCATCTGTAAATGCTCCGAGTTCATTCCAAGTGCAGCCGACAGAGGAGTCCTCTAGCTCCCTTCCAGTGTGCTTGGATAAATGCCTACAGGCTGTCTGCTGTTTTATTGTTAACCCCAGGAATGGAGTTTCTTTCGTTGGCTTCATACAGTTCTCTTTGACTTGAGCATTCAGTGAGGCAGGGCCCTTCCCTGCCTGGCTTCCTGACCTCCTCAGAGTTCTGTTCTGCCTGCTGGGTTTGCTCTCCAGCACACATACCCGAGACAGGAAAGGGTACCCAGTGACTTAGGTTATGTTTGTAGGGGAGCTAGGTCCTGACCCAGGTCTGAGTTGAAGCATCCTTCCCATTCAAGGGAGGCCCTGGCATTTAACTGCATAGTTACACGTTCCTCTAGGATTAACTGCCCAGCAATATGACAAGCAAAGGGAATAATAACTCACTGAACAGATTGTATTTTGACTTCAGGTAAAAGATGGAATGTGTTTGTAATAATTGATGAGTCATATGACTCAACTAATATGTGTTTTAATTAGATACCTGAAAACAAAGTTACTCCTACGGGCTAATATTTTGAGATATTAACCTATGCTCCCTTGTTCCATAATATTTTCTCTTCTCCCTTCTCCTTTTAGGCAGGAATATTCGATTCTGCTCCCCTAATCGTAAGAGAGGTCTATAGAAGGACAAAAGCTCATGTTGCCTGAAAAAAAATGCATTTCCTAGTTTTGGTTTTTAAAAGGCTAATCCCCAGAGCTAAAAATGAATAGGCTAGTCAAAGGAAAACAGCTTTTAAAACAAATGGAGAGAGAAAGTTCTTTCACAGACTAGCAAGAGATTACCATCAGCAGGGGAGAGGGAAGCAGAAGAGTGTGTGTCCAGTCTACTGGGGAAGCAGTAGGAGGGTGGCTGCATGGTGCAGCCACAGCAGGGATCTCAAACACCTGCTATGGCAAAGGCAGGTCAGACAAATGGTTGCAAAAGGGCCTGGTATAAAAAAAAAAAAAAAAAAATCTTGCTAATATTATAAAAACGTCAACTGGCACCCCACCTCAGTGTTGGGGAGATAATTGAGGTTGGATGGATCTGTGTCAAACATTGGATGGGCAGCCCCTTCTCAGCGCCTGTGATTGTTGCCACGTGGTGAGGTGGTCCATAATTACTAGTTTTCCTGATTTTCCAGAGAAGCCAGAAACTGTGTTTTTTGTTTGTTTGTTTTTTGTTTTTTAGTGAATTCCCCTGACTTTTAAAAGTTGGCTAAAATGTTTTCAAAACACAGAGTAGGCCAAACAAAGCACATCTGCCGGCCAGATGTAGCCTCCATGCCAATGACTTGCAACCTGTAGCCTAGACAGGGCCACAGGCCATCTCAGCAAGGATTCTTGTGCCTGAGGGCCGTGCTGAAACAGCAGAGGAATGTTGGTCTGAAGGGGTCATGAAGCTAGGGCCCTAGTAGTATGCAAACTGATGACCAAGGACAAGATGACCCCTCAACCATCAATATTTTGGCCCCATGGCCTAACTAAAGGGTGTGAGCAAGAAGTGGGAATTTCAATAAACAATGACAATGATTGCTTTACCAGCCAGGTGGATGAAGGTTGAAAATAGGAATCGATTCAGGTTATGCAGAAAAGGGATGTGATAATTCTTGAACACAAGAATTTGTGGACTGAGATTTATACTTGCTACACCCAAGGACTTGTCAGATGTTGCTAACGATTCCTTGGTGAGCACACAATCACACCCAGGTTCCCACCCACTAGACATTCCTATATTCCCTTAATCTTCAGGCCTTCAGGTGACCTGGGGATTATGCTGTGAACTCTGTATTGGGGGAGGAGAACCTATTCCATAGAGAATCTAGAGCGATCACTGTCATCTTTTTAATTTTTTTAGCAGCTTTATTGAGGTATAATTTATATAACATAAAATTTACCTACTGTAATTACACAATTTGACGATTCTAGTAAATTTATAGAGCCGTGTAACCATCACTACAATCCACTTTTAGACCATTTCCATCACTGTAGAAAGTTCCCTTGTACCTCTTTACAGTCAATCCTCATTCCTACCCCTAGCCCTGGGCAACCACTGATCTGCTTTCTGTCTATACACTTTCCTTGTCTGGACATTTCAAATAAATGGAATCATAAAATATGTAGTCCTTTGTATCTGACATCTTTCACTTAGTATGATGCTTTGAGGGTGATTCATCTTGAAGCATGTCTCAGTAGTTTTTTCTTTTTATTACCAAGTAGTATGCTACCACCCATATATACCCCAATTAAAAAAACATATTCACCAAGTTGACAGATATTTGGATTGCTTCCAGTTTGGGGCTTTTATGAATAATGTTGCCATGAACATTCACATACAGGTCTTTGTGTGGCACTGCCATGCTTTTGAGAGGGGATGTTTCAATATCAACCAATAAGAATTTTAAACAGGTGCCCATTTCATAGGCAGTGATGTAGAAAATAAGGTGTGCTTGGGGAACCAGGGAGAGGAACTTGACAGTTCTGCCCAGCATCTGCTCTCCATCGTTGCCAGCTTCAATCTTCTATCAGAAAGCCAAGTCCTGATCAGGAGCATTGGGCTGGGGGTTGGGAGAGATGAGGGGAGATGGAATACCTTCATGTAAGCAAGCACAAACAGGTGGCCACTTCCTAGGAAGGATGTTGGCTCTCAAGGTGGAAGTGGGGGATTGGCCATTACACCAAAGCCCTAGTTACTGCACAGCCCATCAGAGGCGATCAAGACTCATGGGGAAGTGTATCTTCGAGGTGTGGATCAGTGCTGGAAGAAGGGAGATCTGAGCTGGAGATTCACTTTTTGGCACTTCCCTGAACTGTTTTTTGGGTAACATATTTAGGAATACTGGTGTAATTCACAGATGGGCATAGGTTACATTCTTGTCAGTGTACTTTTGAAGAAATCCCTTGGGGGTTTAGTTTTAAGCAATAATGCCTTTGTGGGTATATTCCATTTACACAAATCCTGGAAGTCTAGGATATATATTGGTATTATAAATAGAAGCTTATAAGAATAGAATTAAGTTCTTAATATAAAGTTCTCTTTATTATCTGTATTTCATAATAAAATGTATATGTATAGTATCAATTAAAAACAAGTAAATGACAACCAATTCAGCCATCATGAGATACATTTCAAAAAATATACTCCCAGAAGAAATACACACACATGCGCGCATGCACGCACACACATACACACACACATATCCCAAGCATCCCTAAGTTTTCTGGCCTCCTGAGATCACTGTTTTATGAAATATCTGAATGTCTGTTTCTTTAGCTCAGTATTTCTGGGCATTCCTGGGGAGTGCATGCCCTCTCCTGGTGGTTGTCTATCACTCCACCCTTGAGCAGCTCCTCTAATTTCTCTTATCATGTCGACAATCTGAAGTAGTGGGAAACTGGGAAAAAACCTAAAATCTCAGTCACAGGAAACCAGACCCCCTACTCACAAACTATACAATGATTTGATGCTTTCTCTGAGTCCTGCCTTGCTCTAGCCATTTGGTCCATGACTAACGAAGGGTCTTAAGTTTATGACCACTCAAAAACAGGGTATAGGAAATCACTACTAGGTGTGAGAACAGGAAAAAGATGTTTGTATTCCATAATCTGTGACTCCCAAACCATGATTATCATTGGTCTTCTCTCTGAAAATTAAGACACCTCCCTGAAATTAGCCTATGAATACTGGTCCCAGGTGTTGTCCTTTGAATTGCTTAACACTTTGCTGATTTTGCCACTGGACTGAGATGCCTTACCCTTCCAGGAGCCCTGCACCATCTGGACATGCCTACTCCACATATCAAGACCTCCCATTATATTGCAAAGCTACAGTCATCAAAACAGTATGTTATTGGCATAAAAACAGAAATAAAGGTCAATGGAACAGGATAGAAAACCCAGAAATAAACTCACGCACCTATGATTAATTAATCTACGACAAAGGAGGTAAGACTATACAATGGAGAAAAGACAGTCTCTTCAATAAATGGTGCTGAGAAAACTGGACAGCTACATGTAAAAAAATGAAACTAGAACATTCTTTAACACCTTACAAAAAAATAAACTCAAAATGGATTAAAGACCTAGTTGTAAGACTGGATAATATACAACTCTTAGAGGAAAACATAGGCAGAACACTCTTTGATGTAAATCGCAGCAATATCTTTTTTGTTCCATCTCTCAGAGTAACGGAAATAAAAACAAAAATAAACAAATGGGACCTAATTAAACTCAAAAGCTTTTGCAGAGCAAATGAAACCACAAACAAAACGAAAAGACAACCCACAGAATGGGAGAAAATATTTGCAAATGATGCGACCAACAAGGGATTAGTCTCCAAAATTTATAAATAGCTAACACAGCTCAATATCCAAAAAACAAACAACCTAATCAAAAAATGGGCAGAAGACCTAAATAGACATTTCTCCAAAGAAGACATACAGATGGCCAAGAAGCACATGAAAAGCTGCTCAACATCAGTAATCATTAGAGAAATGCAAATCAAAACTATAATGAGGTATCACCTCACACCAGTTAGAATGGGCATCATCAGAAAATCTACGAACAACAAATGCTGGAGAGGGTGTGGAGAAAAGGGAACCCTCTTGCGCTGTTGGTGGGAATGTAAATTGATACAGCCACTATGGAGAACAGTATGGAGGTTCCTTAAAAAACTAAAAATAGAATTACCATATGACCCAGCAATCCCACTACTGGGCACATACCCAGAGAAAACCATAAATCAAAAAGACACATGCACCCCAATGTTCATTGAAGCACTATTTACAATAGCTACATCATGGAAGCAACCTAAATGCCCATCGATAGACAAATGGATAAAGAAGATGTGGTATATGTATACCATGGAATATTACTCAGCCATTAAAATGAATGAAATTGGGTCATTTGTAGAGACGTGGAGGCATCTAGAGACTCATACAGAGTGAAATAAGTCAGAAAGCAAAAAATAAATATCGTTTATTAACACATATATGTGGAACCTAAAAATATGGTACAGATTAACCAGTTTGCAGGGCAGAAATTGAGACACAGAAGTAGAGAACAAACGTATGGACACCAAGGGGGGAAAGCGGTGGGAGGTGGGGGTTGTGGTGTGATGAAGTGGGAGATTGGGATTGACATGTATGCACTGATGTGTATAAAATGGATGACTAATAAGAAAAATAAATAAATAAAAAATAAACATAAAAAAAAAGAAAATTTTAAATAGACATGGATTTGAAGACTCAATATATATTTTTTCAGAATGCACTGGGAAACACAACACTAGCCCCACTGACTCACTGGCTTCTCTGGGCTCACTAACTGAGATTTGGAGCTGGAAGGACCACATGACATAGAACTTGAAGGTTACATAATGTCAACCAAGCCAGCAGATAAGCTACTGACAATTGGAGCCATTGTACTGCATAATTTCTTTATCTCATGCATACATTAAATTTAATTTCTAATCCAGAAATTGCTGTTATACCTGAAAGTATAACCAACCAAAAAGTGTTTGTTTTTTTTTTCCAGTGGTAAACAATGGGAATTGATCTTGCCATTTTAAGCAAGAAAACGGGGGTTTACTGGAAATATTCTGGGGGTAGTTAGCATTGTGAATGAAGCACTGAACACCACAGACACCAGAAGGACAGGAATCAGGGACACCCCCAGCACCTGAGGAACAGTGATTCAGGGATAGTTGCCTTGGTTCCAGCCATCAGATTGCCCAATTCCTACCCACTTTCTATCTAATATCTCCTCTAATTATCCAAAGTTCCAGAAGACGTTGATTAGAAGACTCAATATGGTGGGAAATGTCTTCAAAGATCTGTAGACTTACCACAATCTTTATCAAAATCTCAGCAGCAGAAATTGATAATTTACTCCTAAAATGTATATGGAAATGTTAAGAACCTAGAATAAACAAAACAACTTAGAAAAAGGAAGAATAAAGTTGGATGACTTCCACTTTCCAATTTCAAAGCATATTAAAAAGCTACAGTAAAGATGACAGTGTGATATTCTTGTAAAGGTAGGCATGTAGATCAGTGGAACAGACTTGAGAGTTCAGCAATAATCCCTTATATTTATGATTAAATGATTTTTTAAAATATAAGAGTGAAAAGATAGTCTCTTCAACCAGTGGTACTGGGACAATTGGATATTCATGTTTTTTAAAAATGGGCTAAACCATTACCCTACCTCACACATAGAAATTAACTCAAAATAAATAGTAGAGGGCTTCCCTGGTGGCGCAGTGGTTGAGAGTCTGCCTGCCGATGCAGGGGACATGGGTTCGTGCCCCGGTCCGGGAGGATTCCACATGCCACAGAGCGGCTGGGCCCGTGAGCCACGGCCGCTGAGCCTGTGCATCCGGAGCCTGTGCTCCATAACGGGAGAGGCCACGGCAGTGAGAGGCCCGCGTACCGCAAAACAAAATAATAATAAAATAAAAATAAATAAATAAATAAATAAATAGATGCACAAGCTAAAACCATTAAGAAAATGAAAGGACAAGTCACAGAGTAGGAGAAAATATTTGTAAATTATATATCTGATGAAAATCTTACATCCAGAGTATAAAAAACTCTTAAAATTTAATTATAAAGGGGCTTCCCTGGTTGCACAGCGGTTAAGAATCCGCCTGCCAATTCAGGTGACACGGGTTTGAGCCCTGGTCCGGGAAGATCCCACATGCCATGGAGCAACTAAGCCCGTGTGCCACAGCTACTGAGCCTGTGCTCTAGAGCCCCCGAGCCATGACTACTGAGACCGCATGCTGCAACTACTGAAGCCCGCATGCCTAGAGCCCGTGCTCCGCAACAAGAAAAACCACCACAGTGAGAAGCCCTCGCACCACAACAAAGAGTAACCCCCACTCGCAGCAACTAGAGAAAGCCTGCGCGCAGCAATGAAGACCCAACGCAGCCATAAATAAATAAATAAATAAAATAATTTTTTAAAAATTTAATTATAAGAAGATTAAAAAAACAATTAAAAATAAGCAGAGTTGTAGAAGATTCCTACAACTCAACCACAACAAAAATTGACCTGATTAAAAAATAGGCAAAGGATTTGAATAGACATTGCTCCCAAGAAGATATATGAATGGCTAATAATAAGCACATGAAAAGATGCTTAACATCATCAAGCATCAGGGAAATTGAAATTAAAAAACAATGCAAAACCTCTGTACACCCCAGACATATAAATAGCATCTGTTAAAGTTGTTACAATAAGGTTTAGCAGAGACACAAAATTCTATGGATCAAAACTGTAGCAATAGATAGACTTGATACCACTCACCAGACTTTCTATGGTGTTTTGACTCCCAGCTGTAGGTGGAAGGTCTCCTCCTCTATCACTGGCCCTATCAAGAAAATACAAAAGACACAACTTCATCCTTTCTTCCATGCTTTGAATAAAGTTTCTTCAAATTTCTACCACTTGGAGGTCTACTGTTATCTCCTTTTTGCTTTTCATCTATCCATCCATCCATCCATCCAACCATCCAGTAACCCATTTATTCATTCAGTCAGTCATTTATTTAGTCATACAATCAGTAAATATTTATTGACTATTAAGACCCAGAACTGTTCTAGGCACTTGGAAATCAAAAGTGAAAAAAGAAAGTTGTCAAATACAATTACCCTGATAGAGCTTAAATTATATATACTGAAAGTTTTGAGGTCATTATCTATGGGAAGACATGCGCATCATTTTCATCATATTTATATCCATCTAATTTTTCTTTTATTCTCTGCCACATTCTAAAACATATATCTGTTAACCTTGATGTTAAAAGCGTTATGCCCATCCTTCATACTATTTGATTATCTAGCTTAATTTTCTTCTGTTTTCACCATTATCTCTAGGATTTTTTTCCCCAGAACATGTTAAGTATATCACTTAAGCTACAAGTTTCCCATTACCATCTTTTCACAGAGGATGAAACAAGCTTGCATTGATTACAACCAGAGTTGGTGATCCCCTTAGCAGAAAAACAAATATAGTAGCTTCCTTGCACATTAGTGGAGCAAGCCCCCTGAATCTGTGCCTAATTGTTACTGCTTAGTGTGTTCCCTTTCCATTGGCCTTAATACTCTGATTCTATTTTTTTTGTTTGTTTGTGGTGTGTGGGCCTCTCACTGTTGTGGCCTCTCCTGTTGCAGAGCACAGGCTCCGGACGCGCAGGCTCAGTGGCCATGGCTCACGGGCCTAGCCGCTCCGCAGCATGTGGGATCTTCCCAGACTGGGGCACGAACCCATGTCCCCTGCATCGGCAGGCGGACTCTCAACCACTGCGCCGCCAGGAAAGCCCTCTCTGATTCTATTTTTGACAGCTCTCACTCCTCTGCATTAAAAAAAATTTTTTTTGGCCGCTTAGCATGTGGGATCTTAGTTACCTGACCAGGGATCGAACCTGCACCCCCTGCACTGGAAGCACAGAGTCTTAACCACTGGACCACCAGGAAGTCCCAGCTCGCACCTCTCTGAGTTAGCTCATGGGGGTTTAGTCTGATTAAACCAATCCACGAAGCACCTGTAATTGCCAGCTATTAACATCACTGGCTTGTCTAACCCATCAGCTATCAGGATGATTAAGATGTTTAAAATAGAAGAAATAAAGACTAAAAGTTATCTTGTACCATTTACTGTATTATTTCACAACAAACCTAACTTGGAAAAAAAGACCAATTTTAGAAGTTGCTTCTCTTTTTTAATACATTTAACTAGTTTACCAAAGTTAATACATTTAACTAGTTTACCAAAGGAAAGTTTAAGAAGCTGTAGAAAAACATATGAATATTTTAACTAAAATTGTTTTTATTTTTATTATGTAGGTTTCTACCCCTTGTTCCTGGCACAGAACTCCTAACACCCTTTTAATTTCTTGTGAGATAAGAACTCCAGAGTATCTCTTGTTCTAATATTTGTCTTTGACCCCTTTCTTGACACAGGGCTCCCAAAACCCTTGTAAATCCGAAGCGATAACAGCCCTAGGAGAATTTTTTATTCTGCTGAGCTGACTCTGGGTGGGCTCCTGGATGGGGGCTGGTCACCAGAAAGACCAAACCATGATTAGGAGCTTGGAATGTTCATCCCTACCCCCATCTTCCAGATAGGGGAGAGAAGCTGGAAATGGCATTAACAGTTGACCGTGCTTACATGAATAAGCCTCCATAAAATCCCAATTGCACAGGGTTTGGAGAGCTTCCAGGTTGGTGAATACATCCACACCAGGAGGGTGATGTACCCCAGCTCCATGGGGATAGAAGCGCCTGTGCCTGGGACCATCTGAGACCTCGCCCCATATTTCTCTTCATCTGGCTGATCATCTGTATTCTTTATCATATCTTTAATAAACTGGTAAATGTAAGTAGTGTTTCCTTGAGTTCTGTGAGCAGCTCTAGAAAATTAATTGAACCTGAGGAGTGGGTCATGGGAACTTTCAATTTATAGCCAAGTTGGACAGAAGTTGTGGGTACCTGGGGACCTATAGATACTATTTGTGATTGGTATCTGAAGCAAGGTGGGTACAGTCTTGAGAGACTGAGTCCTTAACCTGGGGGATCTGACACTATCTCCAGGTAGATAGTGTTAGAATTGAGTTAAACTGTAGGACACACAGCTGGTGTCACAGAGGACGGCTTGTGTGGGGAAAAGCCTCCACACATTTGGTTGACCATAAGTATTAGAAGTGAAGTGTTCTCTGTGACTGTAAAGGAGACACACAGGAAAGAAAGACATAGAAGGAAGAACAACTGGGTTGATTTCCATTAAAAGGTGATTTGTGCCATTCTACTACCCCATATTTAAATTTTAAAAATAATGCTTATACTTACAATAACCACTGCATTTATACTAAAAGTTAAACAAACATAGTAAATGTGGTTACATTTTAGTTCTGAATTCACTCTTTATACAATCTTATCATTGGAAGAAGCTGAAGAAAGGTGATTCATAAGTTTCATTACATGTGTATTTGCTCTGAGGAACACTGAGAGATGATTTTCCCTTTTTGCTGTTTAGCCAACTTAATACATGTGCAAGTGCTTTTAGGATAATGCCACAATGGACATACATCTTTTAGGCTGCCATCTTGGGAGAAACACTCATTTCACTGTTTTGAGGGAGAGAAATAGATTTGAAATTCTTTTTACTCCATGTTTAGAAATCCTGCTACAATGTTTTAAAGTCTTTCTTTCCCTAAGTCATTGTTTGTGTTATAATTTCAACAGTGTCTCACTGACTTTGGCCATCAGTGAAATAAAAGATTCTTTCAAGGAACTGGCTAACGAAACAAAGAATACTGGTAATAATGTTTTGGTTCATTTTGTCATAACAAAGATTTCATTTATACTTTTCATTGATTGCCTCCTTGAAATCCATGCAAAAAGAGGTCAAGTGATCCTATTTAATTTGATGAAATCTGTAACTAAAATGTCAGCTGTATCACTGAATGGTCATATTTGGTTGAGTTTGGGTCTTGGAATACAAAGAAAGGCACCTGTCCTAAAACCATTGGAAAATGTCAGAAAATATTTTTAAAGGCAAATACAATGACATAGCCTGCTTCCTCTACAACCAGGTAAGGACGAGGACTCAGAGCCTGCATATGGCCCCAAGGGAGTTTCCCTCCACACCTGCTGAGGTAAAGATGCAGAGCTTGGGTGTTAAGACCAAAACAAGGCTGATTCTTTGCCTTGATTGCTGCCTGTGGGGAAAGAAACAGTTCAAGGCCTAGTCATTCTCCCTTTAAAAATGTAAATGAGAACGTGAACCCCACTCCCTTACCCAAGTCCCCCTTGCTCTGCCCCCTCTCAGGCCTCCTGTCCTACATCCCCCCCCGCCCCCCAGCTCTCACTGGTTCCTACCACGCTCAAGCACCCCACACTTGCTCCTGTCTCGGTGACTTTGCGATTGCTCTATCCTGTGCCTGGAATTCTTCTCCTCAGACATAGCCACTCAGTTTGCTCCCTCAGTTCCCTCAGTTTTCTGTTCATGTCACCTTTTTAGAGAGGTCTTTCTGGAATAGACAGTTTAAAACAGGATCTTATCTCCTCCCGTCACTTTATTAAGTTTCCTTGTATTATTTTTCTTTATACTCCTTAATCACCACCTCCTTGCATGTGATGCATTATTTGTTTGTTGTCTCTCTGCCCCTACCAGAATTGAAACAAAGTGGGGACATTGGCTTTACAATGTTTTCCCCAGGACTATGTCCCTAGCACATAGTAGGATCTCGAAAGTCTGGTTAAATGAATTGTTAAATGAAATCAGCAAGCTTTATTTTCCTTTTTACTTCACACATCCAAAGTGAGCAACAGAATGGCTTTATTGCTTCAATAAGCAGTAAATAGGAAGGATAGAAAGGTCAGTGAGTGGAAAATTTAGGAGAGCACGTCAGAAAGAAGAGACTGAAGACACAACCCATGATTTGGGTTAGCCCGAGAAGTTGTGAGTCTGAAGTTACGCTCTGATCACTACATTAGTTTTCAACTTGACCCAGCATTTTTCATTTACTTCTATGTCTTCTATTTACTTCATGTTTCCTCTTCTGAAAAGATTTAGGCTGTATAATCATGAAGTTAAACTGATACCATCTCCTTCTTAAAAGGAAAGAGAACAACTAACGTGCTTTGATTAGTGCTAGAAACTTTTATTTAGAAATTATTTTTGTGGGCTCATTTTTAATATAGCTTCTATACAATGGCTTTTAACTTTCAATATAGAACATGGTTAAAGAGATAGATCTAGAACAATCTGATCTGATACTTGGGACTTTCTAGCACTCATATTTTTGTTCAGGAAAAAGGAATGATGAGTCTGCTAAGAATAAGAATGTGAAGGAATGTGGTGATGGCACACTACTATTCATTTCAACATCTCTGAAAATCATGCTTCCTTTATTATTATTTTTTTTTGTGAAGCCAAAAATATGCCTACCATTATAAGCAACTTATGATCCATATCTGGCATGTTTTTATGAATAAGAAAGCTATGTTCTGACTTGCTTTTCTATTTTCATTGTGCTGAACTTAGGGTTTTTAATATTCCTTTATAGAAACAGAGAGGGAGAGAGAGAGAGAGAAAGAGAGAGGTCTTTTGCAGTACTACAATAGATTTACAATTTTAGAATTTTTACCCTTAAAGCCAAGGTGTGTATGTCTATATCTATATCTACATCTATATCTATATCTATACAATAAATTAGTTTCCTTATAAAATACTATGTGTATTTCATGTTTAAGCATGTTCTGTGCTCCATAACATTTTATATACATGATCTTAAATGTATAAGTTGTCAGGAGCTTAGCTAAGAAGTAACAAATAATTTACATTTTTTCTTCCTCAGAGTTAGCCTAATGGCAC